>NC_135977.1:5869733-6193383 GCF_053455715.1 Rhinoraja longicauda
AGGGAGTTAGATGTGGCCCTTGTGGCTAAAGGGATCAGGGGGGTATGGAGAGAAGGCAGGTACAGGTTCCTGAGCTGGATGATCAGCCATGATCATATTGAATGGCGGTGCAGGCTCGAAGGGCCGAATGGCCTACTCCTGCACCTATTTTCTATGTTTCTATGTTACCAGGGCCCTATACAACTGCAGAAGAACCTCTTTACTCCTATACTGAAATCCTCTTGTTATCCACTTGTAAGTGACATTACCCCAGGGGGCCACAGGAGTGGCAAGGGTTCTCGGTTTAAAGATTGTTGCCAACTACTGAATATGACACGAATAAATGTATAGCTTCTGAGAATGTCAGAAGAGTTTTTGCATTGTTCTTGTTTTGTATTTATTTTTTATTCTGAATAGTTGGGGGATAAAATCCTTCCACAGTTGCTACCTGGCCCACTGAGTTCCTCCATCGCAGTGTTTTGCACAAAGTTTCCAGTATTCTGTGGTTTTAGTTTAGTTTTTAGTTTTAGAGATGCAGCACGGAAACAGGCCCTTCGGCCCACCGAGTCCGTGCCGACCAGCGATCCCCGCACACGAACACTATCCTACACACACTAGGGACAATTTACAATTTTACCGGAGTGTGAGAGGAAACCGGAGATCCTGGAGAAAACGCACGCAGGTCACAAGGAGAACGTACAAACTCCGTACAGACAAGCACCCGTAGTCGGGATCGAACCCGGATCTTTGGCGCTGTGAGGCAGCAACACGTCTGTACGGAGTTTGTATGTTCTTACATAAGTTTGTACTTATGGGCAGCACGGTGGTGCAGCGGTAGAGTTGCTGCCTTACAGCGAATGCAGCGCCAGGAACCCGGGTTTGATCCCGACTACGGGTGCTGTCTGTGCAGAGTTTGTACGTTCTCCCCGTGACCTGTGTGGGGTTTCTCCGAGAACTTCGGTTTCCTCCCACACTCCAAAGACGTGCAGGTTTGTAGGTTAATTGGCTTGGTAAATGTAAAAATTATCCCTAGCGTGTGTAGGATAGTGTTAATATGCGGGGATCGCTGGTCGGCGCGGACCCGGTGGGCCGAAGGGCCTGTTTCCACGCTGTATCTCTAAACTAAACTAAACTCGACCGCTGCGCCATCGTGTCGTAGTTCCTTGTGTCTTCAAAATAAATATTGGTTTGCTTTGAAGCCAACCAACATAAGTCAATGCATCATTCTGTTTTGCACCATAAAGATAAAAAACATTTCTTATTCAGTGTATTCAGTAACCCTGCTGTTCACTCTGCTCTATATTGAGCCACTGCCAGAGTCCCTGGCATATACTCTTGTCAGATAGCAGGGATACATTCAACTCCAAAGACATCATCTATCTGCATTCGGAAGGGCAAGGATTGATCTGGGATATTCAGTATTGCTTTAGACAATAGACAATAGGTGCAGGAGTAGGCCATTCGGCCCTTCGAGCCAGCACCGCCATTCAATGTGATCATGGCTGATCATTCTCAATCAGTACCCCGTTCCTGCCTTCTCCCCATACCCCCTGACGCCGCTATCTTTAAGAGCTCTATCCAGCTCTCTCTTGAATGCATTCAGAGAATTGGCCCCCACTGCCTTCTGAGGCAGAGAATTCCACAGATTCACAACTCTCTGACTGAAAAAGTTTTTCCTCATCTCCGTTCTAAATGGCCTACCCCTTATTCTTAAACTGTGGCCCGTGGTTCTGGACTCCCCCAACATTGGGAACATGTTTCCTGCCTCTAACGTGTCCAACCCCTTAATAATCTTATACGTTTCTTATAGAGTCATAGAGTCTTACAGCATGGAAACACTTCGGCCCAACTTGCCCTCACCAACCAAATTGTCCCATCAACACTAGTCCCACCTGCCTGCGTTTGGCCCAATCCCCTCTAAACCTGTCTTATCTATGTACCTGTCTAAATGTTTCTTAAACGTTGTGATGGTCCCTGCCTCAACTACCCCTCTGGCAACTCAGTCCACACACCTTCAACCCTTTGTGTCAAAAGGTTACCCCTATTAATTCTTTCTCCCTCTCACCTTCAACCTGTGTCCTCTGGTTCCCGATTACCCCACTCTGGGCAAGAGACTCTGTGCGTCTACCCGATCCATCCCTCTCTTGATTTTATGCACCTCTATAAGATCACCCCTCATTCTCCTTCATGTCAAGAGATAAAGTGCTAGCCTGGGTCAACCTCTCCCGATAGCTCAGGCCCTCGGGTCCTGGCAACATCCTCGTAAATCTTCTCTGTCGCCCTTTCCAGATTTGCACCCGGAAATCATGTCACTCGAAATGGCGTTTTTTGAGGAGGTGACCAAGAAGATTGACATGGGCAGGGACCCACATAGTTGACTGGTCCAGAAGGTGAGACCACATGGGAGATAGACATAAAAACGCTGGAGTAACTCAGCAGGTCAGGCAGCATCGAATGTTTCTTAAATGTTGTGATAGTCCCTGCCTCAACTACCTCCTCCGGCAGCTCGTTCCATTCGCACACCACCCTTTGTGTGAACGTCTTGTCATTGCAAGTCCCTTAGCTGGTGCAATGATCAAAGGCGGCAAATTGTCCTATTTTTCACAAGGCAGTGCGGCATCCTGCTTGGAATTTCCCAGGATTCTATGTGGTGTTTATTGAAGTTCCATTATGAAGACGCCCAGCAAATGGTTCAAAGCAACAACACCCCAAGTGGGGGCACAATAGGTTCGAAGAGGCGCCACAGAAGCGGGCGGATTTATGCCACCTTTTCTCGTGAGGCAGAGTTTGCTCTTTAAAAGCAGATGCTTCCAACAGTAGTTTCATGGCCACCATAAACCTTTCATCTTACCGGTCCTTTGATGCTGATCTTGAGTAGCAATGATGCGATGTGTAAAACAAAATGTGGGTGCTAACACTGTGTGCAGGAAGGAACTGCAGATGCGGGTTTATACCGAAGACTGTGGGCAACCTGGTGTTGTGGTTGAGTTGCTGCCTTACAGTGCCAGAGACCCGGATTCCATGCTGACTACAGGTGCTGTCTCCATATAGTTTGTACGTTCTCCCTGTGACCTGCGTGGGTTTTCTCCGGGAGCTCCGGTATCCTGCCACACACCAAAGACATACAGTTTTCTCGGCTAATTGGCTTCGATAAAAAGTGTAAATTGTCTCCAGTGTGTGTAGGATAGTGTTAGCGTGCGGGGATCGCTGGTCGGCATGCACCCAGTGGGCCGAAGGGCCTGTTTCCGCGCTATATCTCAAAACTAAATAGCCACAAAGTGCTGGAGTAACTCAGCGAGTCAGGCAGCATCCCTGGAGAAAACGGATGGGTGATGTTTTGGGTCAGAACCCTTCTTCAGACTGAAAGTAGAGTTGGGGGCGGGGGGGGGGGGGAGGTTGAAATAAACTAGAGGCGAGGAATAATAAACTAATTCTGCCGGATACAACATTAGCAATTTTGAACGTAGAGAATTATGTCAAGTTTTGCACAGGTTTTGTTTTGTATATATTTTAAATCACAAGAAAAGTTTATTTTTGAAATTTACAACCAGATCTTGAGCTTTGCTGATTCCTAATGGAAACAAAGAACTTCATCTAGAGAGGTCCTAAACTACTATCTACCTCATGGGTGACCCTCAGACTATCTTTGATCGGACTTTACTGGCTTCACCTTGCACTAAACGTCATTCCCTTATCATGTATCTGTACACTGTAAATGGCTCGATTGTAATCATGTGTTGTCTTTCCGTTGACTGGTTAGCACGCAACAAAAGCTTTCCACTGTACCTCAAGTAGTGTAAGAAAATAACTGCAGATGCTGGTACAAATCGAAGGTATTTATTCACAAAATGCTGGAGTAACTCAGCAGGTCAGGCAGCATCTCAGGAGAGAAGGAATGGGTGACGTTTCGGGTCGAGACCCTTCTTCAGTCTGAAGAAGGGTCTCGACCCGAAACGTTACCCATTCCTTCTTTCACTGTACCTCGGTACGCGTGACAATAAACGAAACTGAAACTGCAGATGCTGGTTTATAACAAAGATAGATACAAAGTGCTGGAGTACAATACGATAGAGCTTTATTTATCCCAGTGGTGAAATTGATCTGCCCACAGTCATAAAAACACAACAAGATGCATGAAAATATGAAATAAAAGTGACGAGTGGAAAGGATTGGGGGTGTGCAAAGATTTGGGGGGGGGTCAGTCTACCCCACGACAGAAGGGGGAGGAGTTGTGCAGTTTGATAGCCCCAGGGAAGAAGGATCTCCTGTGGCGTTCTGTGCTGCATCTCGGTGAGACCAATCCTTTGTGAAGGTGCCTCTCAGGTTGACCGGTGTGTCACGGAAGGGGTGAGCTGTGTTGTTCAGATCAGGCAGCAGGTCAGGCAGCATCTCTGGAGAAAATGATGGGTGACGTTACGGGTCGGGACCCTTCTTCAGACTGAAGGTAGGGGGCAGATGGGGGGGGCGAAAATTGAAGAGATGGAGGCCAGAAAAGGTCATTAATTTCTTCTTGTGTCAGCCTCATTCACACAAACGCCACTTCCGGTTGCACTTTTATAGCCAGACCTATCTACAGGGCCAAGTGATAACTAGCGAGAACAAGCAGATTAAATCTGGGGCACTAAGGTGCAGAAAGTCAGAGCCACATTTGCCTGTGGGATTGCAGAGTATATTTTGATTAATTGAGAATGCCAATTGTGTTGCTAAAAGCTGCCTGGCAGGGCTTTGGTGAGTTAATAGCCTGTAAATAACAAGTGCTAAGCTTGTGTTTTAAAAGCACTTGAAAGCACCATTGCCTCCAACGACAGACACAAATTCCTGGAGTAACTCAGCTGGAGAGGCAGCATCTCCGGAGAGAAGGAATGGGTAACGTTTCGGGTGGGGACCCTTCTTCAGGCTGAGAGTCAGGGGAGAGGGAATGTAGAGATATGGAAGGGAAAGGTGTGAAGATGACAGATCAAAGCAGATGATGCTAATGGAATGAGCCATTCTATTGCTTTGATCTGTTCCTTTTCCCTGGACAAACAAATTGAGGGGCAGCACGATGGCCTAGCGGTAGAGTTGCTGCATTACAGCGCCAGAGACCAGGGTTCGATCCTGACTACGGGTGCTGTCTCTATCTGTGAAGGGGATGGTTTGGGTGGGAAGGGATGAGGCAAAGAATCATAGAGTCATACAGCGTAGAAACAGGCCCTTCGGCCCAACTTGCCCACGCTGACCAACATGTCATCTAGTCCCACTTGCTCGCCTTTGGCCTATGTCCCTCTAAACCTATCCTAGCCATGCACCTGTCTAAATGTTTCTTAAATGTTGTGATAATCCCTACCTCAACTACCTCCTCCAGCAGCTCGTTTCGCACACCCACCACCTTTTGTGTCAAAAAGATCCCCACAGATTCCTATTAAATCTTTCCCCCCTCACTTTAAACCTATGTCTTCCAATGCGTGTACCCGATCGATTCCACTCATGATTTTGTACAGGATCTCTGTGGGACATGAATAGGTGGTGTTTCGGGTCGGGACCCTTGGATGAGTGAACCGGGAGCGGACTCTGTGGAAGGCGGAAAGGGGTGGGGATGAGAAGGTGTGACCGACGGTGGGATCACGTTGAAGGTGGCAGAAAGGTTGGAGGATGATGTGTTGGATGCGGAGGCTGATGGGGTGAAAGGTGAGGACCGGGGGAGCTCTGGGGGGTGGGAGCAACAAGAGCAGAACAATGGGACACAGAGGAGATACAGGTGATGGATCCATCTATGACAGCCAGGGGGAAACCACGTCTACTAAAGAAAGAGGACATGTCCTGGTATGTTTTGACCCTTCTTCAGTCTTACTATCCGTAAATGTCTGGCATCTTGTGCGGCACGGTGGCGCACCGGTAGAGCGACTGTTACTGCCGTACAGCTCCAGAGACCCGGGTTTGATCCTGACTACGGGTGCCTGTCTGTACGGTGTTTGTACGTTCTCCTCGTGACCTGCATGGGTTATTTCCAAGATCAACGGTTTCCTCCCACACTCCAAAGATGTACAGGTTTATAGGCTAATTGGCTTGGAATAAGTGTAACTTGTCCCTGGTGTACGTGTGTAGGGATCGCTGGTCGGCACGGACTCAGTGGGCTGAAGGGCCTGTTTCCGCACTGGCTTCTCTAAACTAAACTGAAAATCTGGTAAATTATAGATAGACACAAAACGCTGGAGTAACTCAGGCAGCATCTCGGAAGAAAAGGAATAGGTGACGTTTCGGGTCGAGTCCCTTCTTCAGACTGAGTCTCGACCCGAAACGTTACCTATTCCTTCTCTCCAGAGATGCTGCCTGACCCGCTGAGTTACTCCGGCGTTTGGTGTCTATCTTCGGTTTAAACCAGCACTTGCAGTTCCTCCCGACACATCTTGTAAATGGAGACTTTTCTCATCACGAGCAGCCTTCATTCTTTGAATTTAATTGCACAGCATCTCTGCATTTAGTTATCAATTTTTGATGTTAATGAGACACATCCTTAAAACCAGTAGAATTCGAGCAGCACCTAGTAAAAGTTTGAGGATGGCATTAAAACTGATTTATATAAATCCAACAGCCCTAAACATAATTAGAGTAAAAATTTAAATCACAATTTGAATCAGAAAGTGCATCTTAATTACTGTTGGAAAACATAAAGGTTGGTCGATATGATTGCAGCAAATTAGAAGACATACATAAAATTTATAATGCCGCTGGTACACGGCCTTAATGAGGCTGGTCTGTGGAGATGAATTTGACCAGTTCATTAGAGCTTTGCAAGCTGCAAAGGTTTAGTTTAGATTAGAGATGCAACGTGGAAACAGGCCCTTCCGCCCACTGAGTCCGCACCGACCAGCGATCCCCGCACACTGACACTATCCTGCACACACTAGGGACAATTTTGCGGCACGGTGGCGCAGCGGTAGAGTTGCTGCCTTACAGCGAATGCAGCGCCGGAGACTCATGTTCGATCCTGACTATGGGCGCCATCTGTACGGAGTTTGTACGTTCTCCCCGTGACCTGCGTGGGTTTTCTCCGAGATCTTCGGTTTCCTCCCACATTCCAAAGACGTGCAGGTTTGTAGGTTAATTGACTGGGTAAATGTAAAAATTGTCCCTGGTGTGTGTAGGATAGTGTTAGTGTGCGGGGATCACTGGGCGGCGCGGACTTGGTGGGCCGAAAGGGCCTGTTTCCGCGCTGTAGAATCTAAATCTAAATCTAATTAAAAAAAAAAAAAATTACAATTATACCGAAGCCAATTAACCTGCAAATCTGTATGTCGTCGAAGTGTGGGAGGAAACCGGAGCACCCGGAGAACACCCACGCAGGTCACAGGGAGAACGTACAAACTACCTACAGGCAGCACCCGTAGTCAGGATCGAACCCGGGCCTCTGGCGCCGTGAGGCAGCCACTCTACCGCTGCGCCACCCTGCCATTTTGGCCAGAATACCTCAAGGCTCTTCTCAGAAGGGCTGCTGAACACCAAGCAGTGGGTACTGAGATGCAGGATGGAGACACATTGACTTGGTAGATAGCTTTTGCCGAACAATCAGCTCCAACCCAGGCACTGTGGGACTAATTGTCATCTCCTCTACTGAAGGTTTGACCATTTTAGTTTAGTTTAGATTAGAGATACAGTGTGGAAACAGGCCCTTCGGCCCACCGAGTCCGCAATGACCAGCGATCCCCGCACATTAACGCTATCCGACACACACTAATGACAATTTATAATTATATCAAAGCCAATTAACCTACAAACCTGCACGTCTTTGGGGTGTGGGAGGAGACCAAAGATCACGGAGAAAACCCACGCAGGTCATGGGGAGAACGTACAAAATCCGCACAGACAGCACCCATGGTCAGAATGAAACCTGGGTCTCTGGCGCGGTGAGCAAGCAACTCTACCGCTGCACCTAAAGCTGAAATTGTGGGGTCAGAAAGATAAATTATGAAGCCTTTTTTTTAGTTTAGGAACACCAGGTAGGTTTAGGAAACTGGGATGATGAAAGAAACTTCCCGATGTAAGGTTTGACTATCGTAGAGGATGGGGAAGATTGGATAATAAATATCCAGAGTAAACTATTGCCAATGATGTACATTCCAGCTTGACTCTTTTCCAGCATTCTCAGCTGGACATTAAAAGTCTGATTCATTAAAACTTTTTTAGTTTAGAAAAGAACTTAGAAAATAAAAGGTGTGGCATGGTGGCACGGCAGTAGAGTTGCTGCCTCACCGCTCCAGAGACCCGGGTTCGATCCTGACCACGGGTGCTGTCTGTGCGGAGTTTGTACGTTCTCCCCGTGACCTGCGTGGGTTTTCTCCGGGATCTCCGGTTTCCTCCAACGCTCCAAAGACGTACAGGTTTGCAGGCTAATTACCTTGGCAGCATCTCTGGAGAGAAGGAGTGGGTGATGTTTCGGGTCGAGACCCTTCTTCACACTGGTCTGAAGTCTGGAGAAGGGTCTCGACCCGAAACGTCACACGTTCCCGCTCTCCAGAGATGCTGCCTGTCCCGCTGAGATATTCTTCCACAGCTGGTCACTTTAATGCCACAAAGCAGAAGCACCCAACAATATGCTGGAGTCAATGCGTATTCAATTACCATGCAATTGTGAAGTCCTGGATTAACCTGCATTGATTCAGCTCAGTATTAATAAGGCTGAAAGCATTTTGTTCTTTGTGGTCAGAAATAATACCTGAGATACTACTTTAATCTTCATCCCAGTGTTTTTTTCTCTGAATGAGGTCAGGCAATGAAGTCAGCACTCAGCTAAACTTTACATACTTTTTTGCTACTAATTCCTTAACTTCTACCTTTCCAGTTTATATCGCCATGGCCAAAATCTGACCCATGTCCTTGACATCTACGAGTCAACTATCTTAACTGCCCTTCCCATTCCCATACTGACTGAAGAAGGGCCTTGACCCAAAACGCCACCCATTCCTTCTCCCCAGAGATGCTGCCTATCCCACTGAGTTACTCCAGCACTTTGTGTCTACCTTCGGTGTAAACCAGCATCTGCAGTTCCTTCCTACACATTGGTCTTTTGTGCTAGGTGAGGGGCAAAATGGATCCAAAACTGACCCAATGGCAGGGAGAATAGTCATTTTTAAGCAGTGATTTTGTGACTGGAAAGCTATTATCTGTTGGTGAAATGGGGCTTTCTGCTTTATT
The DNA here is from genome assembly GCF_053455715.1 of Rhinoraja longicauda. NCBI lineage: Eukaryota > Metazoa > Chordata > Chondrichthyes > Rajiformes > Arhynchobatidae > Rhinoraja > Rhinoraja longicauda. The sequence continues at coordinate 5,878,884 of NC_135977.1, forward strand.
GCTTGATTTCTGGCTTGTTGCTAAATAAGTTACTCCTAAGCTAGATCAGAAGTCACATTGACAATGGTGGTTGGTATAGTGATGCTTTACGATTTGTTGCCTGATTTGGTCTCTGATTTGTTTGAGAAGTTTTTTCACCCCAATTATTGATCTACCCCAGAGCAGAAATAGGCCATTCGGCCCATCGAGTCTATTGTGCCATTCAAACATTGGCTGGTTTATCTCTCCCTCTCAACCCCGTTCTCCTACCTTCTCCCCAAAACCCCTGACACCCGTACTAATCAAGAATCTGTCAATCTGCGTCTTAAAAATATCCGTTGACTTGGCCTCCACAGCCTTCCATAGATTCACCACACTCTGACCAAAGAAATTCCTCCTCATCTCCTTCCTAAAGGAATGTCCTCTCCCACTAGTGGAAACATCCTCTCCACGTCCACTTTATCCAGGCCTTTCACTATTCGTCTTAGCGGCAGCTGAACTAGGCGTAGCTCATATCCCCGTCGCCAGGCGAAGCAGATGACGGAATGGTGGGGTAGATCTGTTGGGCCGAATGGCCTCATTCTGCTCCTATAACCTATGAAGTACCAGCACCACTACAAAACAGCGTGTGGGTGCTGGAAAACACTGGCACAGAAACAGATCTCTGGACCGAGCTGAGGTAACAGGCAAAGGGGAAACAGCCATGTTCAATCAGTGGTACGGTGGCGCAGCGGTAGAGTTTGCTGCGCCAGACACCGCGGTTCCATCCTGACCACGGGTGCTGTATGTGTGGAGTTTGCGGGTTCTCCCTGTGACTGCGTGGGTTTCCTCCGGGTGCTCCGGTTTCCTCCCACATTCCAAGGACGCGCGGGCCCGTAGATTAATTGGCCCTCTGTAAATTGTAAATTGTCCCTAGTGTGTGCAGGATAGTGCTAGTGTGTGGGAATCGCTGGTCGGTGCGGACTCGATGGGCCGAAGGGCCCGTTTCTCCGCTGTATCTCTAAAATCTAAAGTCCAAATTAGTTAGTATAGATGTTAGTGAAGTAAAAGTCAAACCTGAATTTATATTTTTCCTGGATTGTCAAATGCAATTTTCTCTTCATCTGATATCCCTTTGTAAAGTCCTTTTGAGAATGCAACAATTGAGCATGCCTCTGTAGTCCTGACAAGGAGTGCTTTGCCACTGCAATAGCTCCAGCACAGAATGATTCGATAGCTTGGCTCAGCGGCTAATTAAAAAGCAGGAGCAACTGGAATAAAAACTCTGTAGCAATTACTGCCTCGTAGGATCTCTCATCATGCCGAGCATAATTTGTTCCATTCTCTACAGGCCCTCTCCCCTGTTGGAGCTTCATGGACACACAGAACCTTTCATTATCCAAGATGTATATCATCCCTGCCCCCCTCACTCTGCAGAGGGCAAAGCAGGTGGCTGGTACATCTGAACGAGTCCTCCTCGCTATCTATTTCCTCACGTGCAGAAGCACGTATCCCACAAGTGCCCCTCCGCCAATCTGTCTCCACAATCCTGCCCCGTCCAAAACGTGTACGGCCATGGTGGCTCAGCGGTAGAGTCGCTGTCTTACAGCGCTTGCAGCACCGGAGACCCGGGTTCGATCCCGACTACGGCTGCTTGTCTGTACGGAGTTTGTACATTCTCCCCGTGACCTGAGTGGCGTTTTCTCCGAGATCTTCGGTTTCCTCCCACACTCCAAAGACATACAGGTTTGTAGGTTAATTGGCTTGGTAGAACTGTAAATTGTCCCTAGTGTGTGTAGAATAGTGCTAGTGTGTGGGGATCGCTGGTCGGTGCGGACTCGATGGGGCGAAGGGCCTGTTTCCGTGCTGTATCTCTAAACTAAACTAAACTAAACTAAACTAAACTAAACTAAACTAAACTAAACTAAACTAAACCCTAAAGGACACAAAGTGCTGGAGCAACTCAGCAGATCAGGCATGAGAGAAGGAGGACAAAGTGTGACAGGTAATAGGTGAAAACAGGTGAGGGGGATTTTTTCGACAGGCAAGTAGTTGGAACAAAGGCCAGAGATAAGAGCAGTTGGTTTAGTTTAGTCAGGTTTAGTTTAGGGATATAGAGTGGAAACAGGCCCTTTGGCCCACCGAGTCCGCACCGACCAGCGATCCCCACACATTAACACTATCCTACATACACGAGGGACAACTTACACTGACCCCAAGCCAATGAAACCACAAACCTCTACGTCTTTGGAGTGTAGGAGCAAACAGGAGAAAACCCACGTGGTTACGGGGAGAACGCGCAGACTCCGTACAGACAGCACCCGTAGTCAGGATCGAACCCGGGCCTCTGGCGCTGTAAGGCAGCAACTGTACTGCTGCCCCTGAGTAGGGGTGAGACAGGTTTGAAGAGTTGCGGATTGTGAAGCCAGCGAGAGGAAAGTAGAGGGACGTGGGTGGTAGAGGGGAGAGATAGGTGCAAGTCCAGGTGGGGCTCAGCGGAGGGAAAGGTGGGGAGAGCGGGGGGGGGGGGGGCAAGAGTAGAGAAGTGGGGGGGGGCAGGAGTGGAGAAGTGGGGGGGGCAGGAGTGGAGAAGTGGGGGGGGGGATTAGTTGCGGGTTACCTAAAATTGGAGAATTCAACGTTTATACCATCGGGTTGTAAGGTCATAAGGAATAGGATCAGAATTAGGCCATTCGGCCCATCAAGTCTACTCTGCCATTCAATCATGGCTGATCTATCTCTCCCTCCTAACACCATTCTCCTGCCTTCTCCCCATAACCCCTGACACCTGCACTAATCATGAATCTATCTATCTGTGAAGCTAACCACGCAGATTGTGGGGAAAGGAAAAGCTTTCCTGCATTCATAGCAATTGGAGCCAGCCAATTTAGTTAGTTTTCACATTTTCAGTTGGAGATGAGTTAATCACATTCATCCGGCCAAGAGTAACATGGTTCTTACCTCTGTTGATTCTAGTGTTACTGCAGCCCACTGTGATCAATAAGTTCAAAGTGGAACTGTTACGTATCAGTTGATGTGGTAATGAAACGTGGCAGAGTTTTTCTTGAGCTCTCTCGACATTAAGCGCAGCATTTTGGTTCAATGGTTTCCTTGGTTTTCAATTGCAGCAAACGTTTTACATTGTGAGTGTGATGCCTGTTAATTGTTGAATGAACCCTTTGAAAGCTTGTGAAAAGGCCCTTATAACGTAACAATGAGTGGCTATCTGGAACCGATTGACACACCACACTTTGTCAACAAAAAACTCGAGGCTGTTTGGTGCTCAGTGACTTTATATAAACATGTGTGTGTGTGTGTGTGTGTGTGTGTGTGTGTGTGTGTGTGTGTGTGTGTGTGTGTGTGTGTGTGCGTGTATGTGTGTGCATGTGTGTGTGTGCGTGTAGGTGTGTGAGTGCGTGTGTGTGTAGGTGTGTGTGTGCGTGTGTGTGCGTGTGTGTGTATATGTGCGTGTGTGTACGTAAAGCTACAAATAAGTGAGGGAAGAATAGATTTGTGTATGTGCATGTGCATGTGTGTGCGTGTGTGCCTGTGTGCATGTGCAAGTGTGTGTGTGTTTGCATGTGCATGTGCGTGTGTGTGTGTATGTGTGTGTGTGCACGTGTGTGCATGTGTGTGTGCGCGCATTTATACTTAAAGCTGCAGATAAGTGAAGGGAGGGATTATTTGTTTGTGTGTGTGTGTGTGTGTGTGTGTGTGTGTGTGTGTGTGTGTGTGTGTGTGTGTGTGTGTGTGTGTGTGTGTGTGTGTGTGTGTGTGTGTGTGCACATGTGTGTGTATACGTGTGCGTCTCTGTACACATAAAACTGTAAAATAAGTGACGGGAGAGATGCATTTGAAAGCAAAGTAAGAGTTTAAGAACATTGACGGAATAGCATTGTATGCAGTAATTATTTTGCGAAAGAATATTCCACCACAAGCACTTCTGCGCTGGTGCGGAGAGCTGAAAGATGCCAATTAGTTGTGTCAGCTTCCAGCAGCAGGAAGAAGTATTACAAATTGACTTAAAGTCTTTCCACAGCATGCAGGGTGATGGCCACACACGTTCGAGGTGCACATTCCTCCTTAAGCACCACTCTACCCACTTATTACTTCCTTGGAAACGGAGCTGTTATGCCAGTCTTGTTACTGAAATCTATCCCCAAAAAAAGCAAGGCTGTCGAGCTGAAAATCAGGTCGAGAGCCACATTTCCCATTAGGAAAGGAATAAGAAAGACTCAATTCATATGTTGCCTTTTAACAAGCTTTTAAAACACTTCAAATGCATCTGGCAGCATCGCGCTTAAATTGCTGTACTAATAGCCAGAGGCTGGGACTATTGATCTTAAGACATAAATTCCAATCACAAAATGGTAGCTGGGGAATTTAAGTTCAAGTGACTTTGTGTCTGGAATTGAAAAGGTAGTTTTAGTAATAGCACCATGAAAAATCACCCACCTGGTCCACTAATGTCCATCCTCTACCTCCTCTGAAGATGGACACAAAATGCTGGAGTGACTCAGCGGGATAGGCAGCATCTCTGGGTAGAAGGAATGGGTGGCGTTTCGGGTCGAGACCCTTCTTCAGTCTCGACCCGAAACGCCACCCATTCCTCTATCCAGAGATGCTGCCTGTCCTGCTGAGCCACTCCAGCATTTTGTGTCTATCCTCAGTGTAAATCAGCATCTGTAGTTCCTTCCGGTCCAATACCTCATCTAGTCTATTCGATTTCTCAGGCAGTCCTTGGCCAGGATAGAGGGCGACTTAGGATTGATTGATGATCAAGGAGATCGGGCCTACATGTGACGTCGGATCACCTTTGTAGCTGGTTCTTAACTACCCTCTGAAATGGAGCAATTTGGGATGGATAATAAACGCCAGCTTCCATATCCTGTGAACAAATAAATAAAAAAGTGCGATTAATTACTTTGAAATGCAGCAACTTGTGTCGCAGTAAAATGTGGCAGTAAATCCACACACAACATAAAGAGCAATGAGCTGAATGGACAATTAACGTTAAATTGCAGTTATTGGTTAGGGGAGGAATATCATCCAGCACACCAGGAGAGTTCCTTAACAGCCATATACATGACAAAGTACTACTCATGTTAATTTGACACTTGACAGAGGCTATTTCCTGATAGAAATGTGTTCATCAACCTAGGAATAAAACTTTACTAGAGCTAGACAAATTGAGCTAGTCTGAAGAAGGGTCTCGAACTGAAGCGTCACCCATTCCTTCTCTCCAGAGATGCTGCCTGTCCCGCTGAGTTACTCCAGTTTTTTGTGTCTATCTTCGGTTTAAACCAGCATCTGCAGTTCATAGAAACATAGGTGCAGGAGTAGGCCATTCAGCCCTTCTAGCCAGTACCGCCATTCCATATGATCATGGCTGATCACCCCAAATCAGTACCCCATTCCTGCTTTCTCCCCATATCCCTTGATTCCTTTAGCCCTAGGAGCTAAATCTAATAGCTCTGTGTGTAGGAAGGAATTGGAGGCCAATTCTCTCTTGAAAACATCCAGAGAATTGGCCTCCAATTCCTTCCTACACACAGAACCATGACCTAATAACTTTCCCACTGTGAGTTATAATTATGCTCATCCAAGATTTAGTTGTAAAGCAAATATATATACGTTGGTGATATTAATATAAATACCTAGAAAAGAACGGCATATGCTAAATTCTCCAATGAAGGAAACGCACAGCTGTAGTGTTGATCTGAAAGAGGACACAATTATTTGATCATGAGGATTAGTCTAGGAGTTTTTGGACAAAAAGCAATTTATTGAGCTCACAGGTAGGGAGTGAAGAACTACAGAGTCCTGAGCTACTATCTACCTCATTGGTGACCCTCGGACTATCTTTGATCGGACTTTATTGGCTTTACCTTGCACTAAACGTTATTCCCTTATCACGTATCCTAACACTGTGAATGGCTCGATTGTAATCATGCATTGTCTTTCCGCTGACTGGATAGCGTGCAACAAAAGGTTTTCACTGTACCTCGGTACACGTGACAATAAACTACACTGAACGGAACTGCAGGCACTTGGCACACTGGCTTTCATCAATCAGGACACTGAGTACAGGAAAGCAAACTCAATGCTAGTATTTATTTCAAGTGGGCTTATATACAAAAACAGGGATGTAATGTTGAGGATCTATAAGGCGCTGGTAATGTGGAGATGTGGAGAACTCGACAGTAAGGCCACATTTGGAGTACTGTAAGCAATTTTGGGCACCGTATCTGAGGAAGGATGTGCTGGCACCGGTGAGGGTCCAGAGGAGGTTTACAAGAATGACCCCAGGAATGAGTGGGTTAACCTATGATGAGCACATGATGAGCACTGGCCCTAAGGAGAAATTTCTTTAGTCAGAGGGTGGTGAATCTGTGGAATTCTTTGCCACAGAAGGTTGTGGAGGCCAAGTCAGTGGATATTTTTAAGGCAGTGATAGATTTTTGATTAGTACAGGTGTCGGAGGTTATGGGGAGAAGGCAGGAGAATGGGGTTAGGAGGGAGAGATAGATCAGCCATGATTGAATGGCGGAGTAGACTTAATGGGCTGAATGGCCTTATTCTACTATCACTTATGACCTTATGCCCTAATGAAAATGCTGGAGTAACTCAGCGGGTCAGGCAGCATCTCTGGAGAACATGGATAGGTGACGTTTCACAGAGTGCTGGAGTACCTCTGCGGGTCAGGCAGCATCTGTGGAGAACATGGATAGGTGACATTTCACAGAGTGCTGGAGTAACTCAGCGGGTCAGGCAGCATCTCTGGAGAACATGGATAGGTGACGTTTCACAGAGTGCTGGAGTAACTCAGCGGGTCAGGCAGCATCTCTGGAGAATATGGATAGGTGACGTTTCACAGAGTACTGGAGTAACTCAGCGGGTCAGGCAGCATCTCTGGAGAACATGGATAGATGATGTTTCAGCTCAGACCATTCTTCAGACATAGAAACATAGAAACATAGAAAATAGGTGCAGGAGTAGGCCATTCGGCCCTTCGAACCTGCACCGCCATTCAATATGATCATGGCTGATCATCCAGCTCTGTAACCTGTACCTGCCTTCTCTCCATACCCCATGATCCCTTTAGCCACAAGGGCCACATCTAACTCCCTCTTAAATATAGCCAATGTACTGGCCTCAACTACCTTCTGTGGCAGAGAATTCCACAGACTCACCACTCTCTGTGTGAAGAAATGTTTTCTCATCTCGGTCCTAAAAGACTTCCCCCTTATCCTTAAGCTGTGACCCCTGGTTCTGGACTCCCCCAACATCGGGAACAATCTTCGCGCATCTAGCCTCTCTAACCCCTTAAGAATTTTATATGTTTCTATAAGATCCCCCCTCAGTCTTCTAAATTCCAGCGAGTACAAGCCTAGTCTATCCAGTCTTTCTTCATATGAAAGTCCCGCCATCCCATAAGAGTTGTCACCTATCCACGATCTCCATAGGTGGTGCCTGACCCGCTGAGTTACTCCAGCATTTTGTATTGTTCCTTCGTAAACCAGCATCCTTGTTTCTACACTGAATATAGGCGTTGTGATGTTAGGTCACAGTTTTACATTACATTGGTGAGGCTGTATTTGGAGTATACTCTACAATTTTGTTCACCTTGCTATAGGAAAGACATCATTAAACTGGAGAGAGAGCATAGAGAAAATTTACAAAAATGTTGCCAGGACGCAAGACCTAAAGAAATAGGAAAGGTTAAGAAGGCAAGGACTTTATTCCTTGAATATTTGAGATTGAGACGTGACCTTATAGAGATGTCAGGATGGAATCCGGGTCTGTGGCACTGTATACTCCAAATACAGCCTCACCAATGTAATGTAAAACTGTGAAGCAGCAACTCCACTGCTGCGCCACCGTGCCGCCCTGAAAGGGCACTCTGAGCCACTATGTCCCAATGTATGGAGACATTACACTGCCTGATCTCAATAATGAATTTAGTTTCTACCATGTGGAAATATCATTGATCAAAAATGCTCTCCTGACAATGTTGGGAACGTCATTAAATGACAATCCAACTTTAGATAGTTCCTCTGTCCCTCTCTTCCCCTCCCCCTTCCCAGTTCTCCCTCTATCTTCCTGTCTCCACTTATATCCTTCCTTTGTCCCGCCCCCCTGACATCAGTCTGAAGAAGGGTCTCGACCCGAAACATCACCCATTCCTTCTCTCCTGAGATGCTGCTGACCTGCTGAGTTACTCCAGCATTTTGTGAAATAAATACCTTCGATTTGTACCAGCATCTGCAGTTATTTTCTTACATTAAATGACAATTATCAAATTACTCGGATAGTTCGTTAAGTCTTCTTTACTCTCTTTTTGCAAATTCGTGATTATAAAATGAAAAGCAGAAACACGTGGCCCTACATCTGATGGCTCAATTGGTGACCGCACAGCCAGGAGGAGAATTTAATCAAGAATGTCCCAGCTTTGATTCGCTCCTGTGTGCTAGTTCAACTGATCTCAGTCAGATGGCAATTAAACTGCGACAATTAGCTCAATGGCTATACATCAGGGAAATGAAAAACCGTCTTCAAGAGTTCCAGCTCATGACTGCAGCTGAAAGCTCGAAATGTATGGAACGTGGGCAGGAGCTAGAATACAAGCCTACTGCACTGATCATACCCATCACTTCATTATCTTTTAGTTTAGTTTAGTTTAGTTTAGATATGCAGCGCAGAAACAGGCCCCTTAGCCCCACTGAGTCCATGCCGACCAGTGATCCTCGCACACTAACGCCATCCTACACACTAGGGACAATTTTCAATTTTACCGAAGCCAATCAACCTACAAACCTGCACGTCTTTGGGATGTGGGAGGAAACCGGGGCACCCGGGGAAAACCCACGCAGGTCACGGGGAGAACGGTTGTGCTCCTGTCCCTGAAAATCAATATTAATATCAATGGATAATCAGCAATTTATGAATTCCTAACTAGTTCTGCTAAAGATCATTCCTAAACTTCTAGATTTTGGCTTTGGGGCCTTCATCTGCAATGGGCATCTGGATCGGCAGATCTCAGTCAGGTAAAATCAAAACATTTAGGGCGGCACGGTGGCACAGCGGTAGAGTTGCTGCCTCACAGCGCCAGAGACCCGGGTTCCATCCTGACCATGGGTGCTGCGTGTACGGAGTTTGCACGTTCTCCCAGTGACCTGCGTGGGTTTTCCCCGGTTGCTCCGGTTTCCTCCCACACTCCAAAGACGTACAGGTTTGCAGGTCAACTTGGCTTCTGTAAATTGTAAATTGTCCCTGGTGTGCTAGTGTACGGGGTGATCACTAGATAATCGAATCTTAACGCTGTGTTTCTACTTCCTTGTTCGCCTTATTGGAGAACATTGCTTCCATGTGAAACACAGTTCTGTTTCATTTTATTTTAACGAAGCAAATCAGAAAATCTTTATGCAATGAAACCATGACGTTGGCATCCAATTGTATAAAGCTGAAAGAGAAAGGGTACTTTACACAGAAAAAAATGCTTCCATTATCTCAGCTGTCTGGCCAGAAGCAGCCAGGGCATTCAATGATGATTGTATTCTAATACCATGACAACTGCGGTGATAACAAATTATTCCATTGGTTGAAAAGGAATAAACCATGTAAGTGTGTGTTGCCAAGGAGCGTTGTCAACACCCTGGCAACGGGTGTCATGGCTGGCAACTCTGCTCGATGCACCGTGAGATGACACCTACAATGGAGCTCTAATACTTTGGAGGTAATTCTTCCAATTTAGTTGAGTTTAGAGAGACATACTGCGTGGAAACAGGCCCTTCCGCGCCGACCAGCGATCCCCGCACATTAACACACTACCCTACGCACGCTAGGTACAATTTTACGTTTATACCAAGCCAATTAACCTACAAACCTGCCCGTCTTTGGAGTGTGGGAGGTAACCGAAGATCTTGGAGAAAACCCACGCAGGTCAGGGGAAGAAGGTGCAAATTCTGTACAGACAGAACCTGTGGTCAGGATCGAAGCCGGGTCACTGGCACTGTGAGGCAGAAGCTCTACTGCTGCGCCACCGTGCCGCCCTTTTAGTGGACGTTTTGCCACAGTTAATGACTGGAGCATACCGATGCATAGTGCAGGCAAATTATGTCGTCCGTAAATGAACCGAAACCTCAATCAAATAGTACAGGTGTTCACGAAGCAACCGTTTCGCTGAAGATATGCCTTTGGTCCACCGAGGATGTTGGAAGTCCCAGATGCTGATCATTTTAGCTCCCCTTCCCCTTCCCTTTCCCAGACCAACTTCTTCCATTGTCAGAGTGAGGCCACATGCAAACTGTCGGAACAACACCTCATAACTTCATATAGGAGCAGAAGTAGGCCATATGGCCCATTGAGTCCACTCTGTCATTCTATCATGACTGATCTATCTTTCCCTCTCAACCCCATTCTCCTGCCTTCTCCCCATGACCCCTGACACCCTTACCAATCAAGTTATCTGTTAATCTCCGCTATAAAAATACACATTGACTTGACCTCCACAGCCGTCTGTGGCAATGAATTCCACAGTTTCACCATCTAAAGAAGTTCCTCCTCATCTCCTTTTTAAAGGTATGTCCTTTTATTCGGAGGCTGTGCCCTCTGGTTCTAGACTCCCCCACTAGTGGAAACAACCTCCCCACATCCACTCTATCCAGGCCTTTCACTATTCGGTAAGTTTCAATGAGGTTCCCCCATATCCTTCTAAACTCTAGCCTAGTGCTGTCAAATGCTCATCATATGTTAACCCAATCTGTCCCACAGATGCTGATACTGTTCCGGGAAGCGGTTTTTGGTCAATTGAAAGATATTAACATGGAAGCAGGCTCTTCAGCCAACCAAGTCCACGCCGACCATCGATCGCCCGTTCACACTAGTTCCTTGTTATCCCACTTTCTCATCCACTCAAGGTATCTCAAAGAAGAACATTTGAATCATTTTAAATCCAGGCTATACCGGATTCATTGTGTCGTTGAAGACTCTCTTTGTGTTGGCACAGTGGCGCAGCGGCAGAGTTGCTGCATTATAGTGCCACAGTCCCAGGTTCGATCCTGACAATGGGTGCTGTCTGCATGGAGTTTGTACGTTCTCCCCGTGACCGCGTGGGTTTTCTTCTGGTGCTCCGGTTTCCTCCCACACTCTAAAGACGTGCAGGTTTGTAGGTTAATTGGCTTCGGTAAAAATTGTAAATTGTCCCTAGTGTGCAGGATAGTGCAAGTGTACGGGGTGATCGCTGGTCGGCGCACAACAGTGGGCTGAAGAACCAGTTCCCACGCTGTATCTCTAAATGTCTACAGTAGAGGGCACTCTATTTGTTTACGATCTGGTTCGGCAACTTGTACCATTCACTCCTACCATCAGGAAGAAGGTACAGGAGCCTGAAAACCATGACCATCAAGTTCAAGGGTAGCTTCTTCCCAACAAGCATCAGGTTCTTGAACACTAACCTCAACTATGAAAAGACAGACAGGTGGGCAGAGGGGCTGGGGTTGCTCTGCTGGTAAGGAATGATATTCATTCCCTTGCAAGGGGTAACATAGAATCAGGAGATGTTGAATCAGTATGGATAGAAATGAGGAATTGTAAGGGTAAAAAGACCCTAATGGGAGTTATCTATAGGCCCCCAAACAGTAGCCTCGACATAGGGTGCAAGTTGAATCAGGAGATAAAATTGGCGTGTCACAAATGTAATGCTACGGTGGTTATGGGAGATTTCAACATGCAGGTAGACTGGGAAAATCAGGTTGGAAATGGACCCCAGGAAAGAGAGTTTGTGGAGTGCCTTCGAGATGGATTCTTAGAACAGCTTGTACTGGAGCCTACCAGGGAGAAGGCAATTCTGGATTTAGTGTTGTGTAATGATCCTGATCTGATAAGGGGACTAGAGGTAAAAGAGCCATTAGGAGGCAGTGATCACAACATGATAAGTTTTACTCTGCAAATGGAAAGGCAGAAGGGAAAATCGGAAGTGTCAGTATTACAGTATAGCAAAGGGGATTACAGAGGCATGAGGCAGGAGCTGGCCAAAATTGACTGGAAGGAGGCCCTAGCAAGGAAGACGGTAGAACAGCAATGGCAGGTGTTCCTGGGAATAATGCAGAGGTTGCAGGATCAATTTATCCCAAAGAGGCGGAAAGACTCTAAGGGGAGTAAGAGACACCTGTGGCTGACAAGGGAAGTCAAGGACAGCATAAAAATTAAGGAGAGGAAGTATAACATAGCAAAGAAGAGTGGGAAGACAGAGGATTGGGACTCTTTTAAAGAGCAACAAAAGTTAACTAAAAAGGCAATACGGGGAGAAAAGATGAGGTACGAGGGTAAACTAGCCAATAATATAAAGGAGGATAGCAAAAGTTTTTTTAGGTACTTGAAGAGGAAAAAAAATAGTCAAGGCAAATGTGGGTCCCTTGAAGACAGAAGCAGGGGAATTTATTATGGGGAACAAAGAAATGGCAGACGAGTTAAACCGTTACTTTGGATCTGTCTTCACTGAGGAAGATACACACAATCTCCCAAATGTTCTAGGGGCCGGAGAACCTAGGGTGATGGAGGAACTGAAGGAAATCCACATTAGGCAGGAAATGGTTTTGGGTAGACTGATGGGACTGAAGGCTGATAAATCCCCAGGGCCTGATGGTCTGCATCCCAGGGTGCTTAAGGAGGTGGCTCTAGAAATAGTGGAAGCATTGGAGATCATTTTTCAATGTTCTATAGATTCAGGATCAGTTCCTGTGGATTGGAGGATAGCAAATGTTATCCCACTTTTTAAGAAAGGAGGGAGAGAGAAAACGGTTAATTATAGACCAGTTAGTCTGACATCAGTGGTGGGGAAGATTCAAGATTCAAGATAGCTTTATTTGTCATCCAATATTGGACGAAATTCAGTCACCCACAGTCCAATAATAAAAGCATTAAATAGGCATTAAAATTACACAACCCCCAAAACACACAAAAAAGAAACATCCATCAAAGAAACATCCATCACAATGAGTCTCCTCCAGTCCTCTCTCTCCTCACTGTGATGGAAGGCCACAATGTCTTTCCCTTCTCCTGCTGTCCACTCCCGCTGGAGTCAATTATAAAAGACGAAATTGCTGAGCATTTGGATAGCAGTAACAGGATCATTCTGAGTCAGCATGGATTTACGAAGGGGAAATCATGCTTGACAAATCTACTGGAATTTTTTGAGGATGTAACTAGGAAAATTGACAGGGGAGAGTCAGTGGATGTGGTGTACCTCAACTTTCAGAAAGCCTTCGACAAGGTCCCACATAGGAGATTAGTGGGCAAAATTAGAGCACATGGTATTGGGGGTAGGGTACTGACATGGATAGAAAATTGGTTGACAGACAGAAAGCAAAGAGTGGGGATAAATGGGTCCCTTTCGGAATGGCAGGCAGTGACCAGTGGGGTACCGCAAGGTTCGGTGCTGGGACCCCAGCTATTTACGATATACATTAATGACTTAGATGAAGGGATTAAAAGTACCATTAGCAAATTTGCAGATGATACTAAGCTGGGGGGTAGTGTGAATTGTGAGGAAGATGCAATAAGGCTGCAGGGTGACTTGGACAGGTTGTGTGAGTGGGCGGATACATGGCAGATGCAGTTTAATGTAGATAAGTGTGAGGTTATTCACTTTGGAAGTAAGAATAGAAAGGCAGATTATTATCTGAATGGTGTCAAGTTAGGAAGAGGGGATGTTCAACGAGATCTGGGTGTCCTAGTGCATCAGTCACTGAAAGGAAGCATGCAGGTACAGCAGGCAGTGAAGAAAGCCAATGGAATGTTGGCCTTCATAACAAGAGGAGTTGAGTATAGGAGCAAAGAGGTCCTTCTACAGTTGTACCGGGCCCTGGTGAGACCGCACCTGGAGTACTGTGTGCAGTTTTGGTCTCCAAATTTGAGGAAGGATATTCTTGCTATTGAGGGCGTGCAGCGTAGGTTCACTAGGTTAATTCCCGGAATGGCGGGACTGTCGTATGTTGAAAGGCTGGAGCAATTAGGCTTGTATACACTGGAATTTAGAAGGATGAGGGGGGATCTTATTGAAACATATAACATAATTAGGGGATTGGACACAGTAGAGGCAGGAAACATGTTCCCAATGTTGGGGGAGTCCAGAACAAGGGGCCACAGTTTAAGAATAAGGGGTAGGCCATTTAGAACGGAGATGAGGAAGAACTTTTTCAGTCAGAGAGTGGTGAAGGTGTGGAATTCTCTGCCTCAGAAGGCAGTGGAGGCCAGTTCGTTGGATGCTTTCAAGAGAGAGCTGGATAGAGCTCTTAAGGATAGCGGAGTGAGGGGGTATGGGGAGAAGGCAGGAACAGGGTACTGATTGAGAGTGATCAGCCATGATCGCATTGAATGGCAGTGCTGGCTCGAAGGGCTGAATGGCCTACTCCTGCACCTATTGTCTATTGTCTATTATGGACTGAGGGACACAAAGTGCTGGAGTAACTCAGCGGGTCGGGCAGCATCTCTGGAGAACATGGATAGGTGACGTTTCACAGAGTGCTGGAGTAACTCAGCGGGTCGGGCAGCATCTCTGGAGAACGTGAATAGGTGACGTTTCGGGTCAAGACCCTTCTTCCGGATGAGTCCCGAAGCGTTCATGTTCTTCAGAGATGCTGCTGACCTGCTGAGTTTCTCTAGCACTTTGTGTCTTTCTGTGTATTAACCAGCATCTGCAGTTCCTTGTTTCTACAACTTCTATGGCCTGTCTTTCGTTGCACTAAGGATAATGGGTATCATGGTTATTAATTTGTTGAATTTTTGTTTATTATATATCAGTTCAGGTTTGTTTATTGTCACGTTGAAATCTAGAAAATAGGTGCATGGCTGATCATCTAAAATCAGTACCCCGTTCCTGCTTTCTCCCCATATCCCTTGATTCTGTTAGCCCTTCTGTTAGTGTATTCTCCGAGATCTTCGGTTTCCTCCCACACTCCAAAGACGTAAAGGTATGTAGGTTAATTGGCTGGGCAAATGTAAAAATTGTCCCTAGTGTGTGTAGGATAGTGTTAATGTGCGGGGACCGCTGGGCGGCGCGGACCCGGTGGGCCGAAGGGCCTGTTTCCGCGCTGTATCTCTAAATCTATCTCTAAATCTAAATCTAAAAAATCTTAGAACTATATCTAACTCTGTCTTGAAAACATTCAGTGAATTGGCCTTTTGTGGCAGAGAATTCTACAGATTCACAACTCTGTACCGAGGTACTGTGAAACGCTTTTGTTGCATGTTAACCAATCTATATATATATATATATAGGCTGGTTAACACGTAACAAAATATATATATGCGATATATTACAGGCTTGTTATGCTGCTGCAAGTACGAATTGCATATGTTGGTACATATGACAATTACTGACATTTTTTAAGAAGGTCTGATGCACTACATTTTTCTTCCACTTTGCCATTTTATTTGAACTACAGGGACTTCTTCTTATCGAGTCCACATCACAAGATTAGAAATTGTTCAGCCCGAGCTGAACACACTTCTCGGTATCTGCGTACAATGGCGCCTTGTGCTTCTTGTGCTTCTTGTGAACTACCGATACTGCAGATAATACACTTAAATGAACACGGGCATGTTATTCTCACTCACAGTTGAGCAAAGTACAACTCTCGTTAAATAGATCATCATTTTCGGGCAGAAATCATAAAGTGTGATTAAGTTTTGAATACTCCTTATCCAGCTCAGTGCCGACCAATTTTAGCCTTGTCTTGAGATTTGCTAATTCAGCACAAACCACGTTAAGAACCTGTCATACTCTACAGCTCAGTTCCTTACTCGACAACCTATCTACTGACAGAGTCCTCAAGGAGCTAATGGGCTTTTAAAAAGATTAAAATCTCACACGGTGGCGCAGCGGTAGAGTTGCTGCCTCTCAGCGCCAGAGACCCGGGTTCGATGCTGACTATGGGTGCTGTCTGTATGGAGTTTTTGTACGTTCTCCTCGTGACCTGCGTGGATTTTCTCCAAGATCTTTATGAAGTGTATGACTGAATCTTGCCTCCAAGTCATAATCTCGGTGTCCCTCTTAAATCTTTCCCATCTCATGTCCTGTGTCCTATAGTTTTTATGTCCTATCGTTTTTGATTCCTCATCCTCAGAATAAATGCTGTGTGCATTCATCTCGTCCATACCCCTCCTGATTTTAAACATCTCTATAAGGTCACCCCTCAATCTCAAATGCTCCAAGGAATAAAATCCTTGACTGCCTAACTGTTCCTATTTCTCTGGCCCACGAGTCCTGACAGCATCCTTGTAAACAGACACAAAATGCTGGAGTAACTCGGCGGGACAGGCAGCATCTCTGGAGAGAAGGAATGGGTGACGTTTCGGGTCGAGACCTTTCTTCAGATGAAGGGTTTCAACCCCAAAACGTCACCCATTCCTTCTCTCCAGAGGTGCTGCCTGTCCCGCTGAGTTACTCCAGCTTTTTGTGTCTGTCTTAGTTTAGTTTTAGTTTAGTTTCTTTGTCATTCCACTCCTTACAGATCATGCAACGAATGGGGACAAAACAGAGTGTCTCCGGGGGCCATAGTGCAATCTTCAGTATAAACCAGCATCTGCAGTTCCTCCCTTACAGTATTCTTGTAAATCCACCCATCTACTGGCAGCGCCCTCAGAGAGCTAATGGACTTTTAAAAAGATTGGAAATCTCACCCTACCTCTGGAACAACTTTGTGCACTGTCTTCTAGCCTGGCCATGAGAAAAAGAATGAATGTTTCTTCTCGGAGGGCTGATTTATATCTGGTTGGCCACACAGTAGTTATGGCAGCGAGTGTTAGCGGGATACATTTTTTGTTGTTATAATGATGGAGCGGAAGAAAAAAAAAAAAAACCTGAAGAACGGATCATATGTGTGAGCTCGATGGGCGAGGACGGTGGTGTTTCTTTGTTAAACCCATTCACCGAACAAACAATTAAGCCCCGCAGAGTGAAATCAGGACGGACTTTAAAAGGGATTGATTTTGCTGCAAAGGGGAGCTGGTACTGCACATTTCTTGCCCGGGTCAATGCAGGGCCGGCCTTTTGTCGGCCAGAGAGCTGGCGGTGTGCACTGTCAGCCCGGCTTGTCTGCTAGACTAAAGCCCAATGAGTGAGAAATAAAATGCCCGCAGATAGTTTCATAAATCACACTGACACTGTCTTTTCTCACAAATGTGTACGAGTGACAGAGACTATTTATCTCGGTGCCATCAACAGCAAAGCAGCCAGGAAGAATCGAGGCACAAACGAGCGACCGGGTTTACACTCTGTTAAAGGCACAGTCTAGTCAGAGCTGGAGCCACGTCTTCTCCTTCCGCCGTGAGCCGTCATCTTCTTTGGGCCTGACCAGGGTGAACGACGCTCTTTAGTCAGCCCGAACCTTTGTTGCCCTCCCAGCGGAGCGAGATGTCCGTGGGGGAATGTTGCTGACTGGGCCCGCTGCAGACTGCAGGAGTACGCGCTGAGGGACGCGCTGAAGCTCGGTGCAGCCAACGCCAAGGCTCGGTGGGGGAGGACCACAGTCTCGGGTCCTTCCGCTGCTGGACATGGGGGGGGCAGAGTCCGGTGGAGACGCCCCTCAAACAAGGGAGGGGACATCCCAGGGGGCCACAGGAGTTCCAAGGGGAAGGGGTAACACTTGTAAACATTACGTTACAGCGAAATGAATGTGTGTACAGTCTCCGAGAATGTCGGAAGAATTTTATGCAGTTCCGCTGAGTTACTCCAGCACTTTATGATGTTATTTTGTAAACCAGCATCAGCAGTTCCTTACCGATTGCAACTTTGTGTTTTGTCTCACATTACCGCCTTTCTAAGGCACTTCATTGGATGACATCTTTCCTCTGAGCATGAGACATGAGGATGCTCGTGTGTCGGCACTGGGCCTGCACTCACTGGAGTTTAGATGGATGAGGAGGGGGGACCTCGATGAAACTTACCGAATAGTGAAAGGCCTGGAAAGAGTGAATGTGGAGAGGATGTTTCCACTAATGAGAGAGGGCATAGGCTCAGGTTAAAAAGATGTACCTTTAGAAAAGAGATGAGGAAGAATTTCTTTAGTCAAAGGGCGGCGAATCTGTGGTATTCGTTGCCACAGACGGCTATGGAGGCCAAGTCATTGGGTATTCTTAAAGCAGAGATTGACAGGTTCTTGATTAGTAAGGGTGTCAAAGGTTACGGGGAGAAGGCACGAGAATGGGGTTGAGAGGGTAAAATAGATCAGCCATGATTGAATGGCCGAATGGCCTAATTCTGCTCCTATGACTTATGAACATGATTTGCCATGACATTTACAACTGTATGCATGAGAGCATGTCAGGGTTTTTAAAATGCACAATATTTACCCTCGCCATCCCTTCCCCTTCCTGGTTCTCCGACCAGTCTGACCGTCTCCGCCTACACTTTATCCCTGTTTGCTTTGTTGTTACCTTCTCCCAGCTAACAGTGATCTATTCTACATTTTCTTTGATCTCCATCCTCTGTGTCCCGTTTTCACACCTTACACTTCCTTACCTATGTACCTCCCTCTCCCCTGACTGAGTCTGAAGAAGGGTCTCGACCCGAATCGTCACCCGTTCCTTCTCTCCAGAGATGCTGCCCGCCCCGCTGAGTTACTCCAGCATTTTGTGTCTGTCTTTGGTTTAAACCAGCATCTGCAATTCCTTCCTACAGCTGCACAATGTTTAATTGGTCCCCTTTATCTATATACTGTGGTTCCCGTTACGGCCTAGTTAGTTCTAGCACCTTGAAGCTTTGCATTCCTGTCGTTCATTTGTACTGTATATTTTTTACATTCATATCTTGAAATAGCTTAAGAAATAATATTCTTCCATTTTCACTTCCATTCCTCTTTCTCATTAACTGCTTCGCATTGCTGATTGAACAGCTGGCACTTAAATCCAAACTTCAAAAAGCTCAAATAGAGGCCTTTCAATTTCGCAAAACGTTTGAAAGCTTTGACTCAGAGTCTTTCCACTTGAGAAATCAATATAAACAGTCATCAAAATTAATCAGAATTTGTTTTGCAGGAATTAAGGAGTACTCAGAGCGATCGGGGGAAGTGGAGGCGAAACTCTGGAAGCATTGGCGCGGCGGTAGAGTTGCTGCCTTACAGCGCCAGAGACCCCGGTTTGATCCTGACTACGGGTGCTGTCTGCATGGAGTTTGTACGTTCTCCCATGACCGCGTGGGTTTTCTACGAGATCGTCTGTTTCCTCCCACACTCCAAAGACATACAGTTTTGTAGGTTAAGAGGCTTCGTAAAATTGCAAATTGTCCCTAGTGTGTAGGGTAGTGCTAGTGTGCGGGGATCGCTGGTTGGCGCGGTCTCGGTGGGCCAAAGGCCTGTTTCAACGCTGTATTTCTGAAGTGTAGAGCCATTAAAGTAAAAACTAAATGAGCATATGAGGCAGGACTGGATGGGGTTAAATTGGATACGAAGTAACCTAAGTTTAGTTTAGTTTTAGTTTAGTTTAGAGATAACACCCATTCCTTATATCTAGTTACTCCAGCATTTTGTGTCTACTTCGGAGTAAACCAGCATCTGCAGTTCCTTCCTACACATTTAGTCCGAAGAAGGGTCCTGACAGCAAACAACACCTATCCATGTTCTCCAGAGATGCTGCCCTTCCTGCTGAGTGACTCCTGCACTTTGTGAACTTTAGTGTGGTCACCAGTTTTGGGCTCTCTGAAAAATGGTGTTGTTTGTTTCTTTAAAGTAATCTGAGCGACATGGTTATAACCTTCACATACATTTGTGCACTGCAAATTGTTCCAGTTCATCTTCGACTGTGGTCCTGATTGGAACACACTGGACGCACAATGAGGGAAATGTGACTGAATAATTTTCCTGTCATCATTAAAGTTTACACAGCACTTTGATGTACCCTGAGGACCTCAATCATGGTAATTCCCATCAGCTCTGAGTCAGAAAGAATCAAGATAAAGAAAGGTCCTTTGGTCGGAAACACAAGCATCTTTGATAGCATTAGGGGGAATATTGACTGGAAATACAGCAGAAAGTCACCAGCAATCCAATTAAGTTGAGTGATTCCTGACTGCTTGCCATCTTTGCAATCACGCTCGCATACTAATGTCCCAATGACAATACTGTACTCCAACAATTACTGCCCCGATACCATCACCAAGCTCCCGACCTGTAAGCGATAACTTTGACTTGGGCTTACTTTAAGGTTTCAGGAGCTTTCTGCTTGCTCAGCCTTTCGGCAAGATCGATGTAAATTGTTCAGAATTCTCAGCGTAACTCAGTGGGACATGCAGCATCCCTGTGGAGAAGGAATGGTCATAAGGTCATAAGATCATGATTGATGGGCGGCCATTCGGCCCATCAAGTCCACTCCACTTTTCAATCGTGGCTGATCTAACTCTCCCTCCTAACCCCATTCTACTGCCTTCTCCCCATAACCCCTGACACCCGTACAAATCACAAATCTATCTATCTCTGCCTTAAACATATCCACTGATTTTGCCTCCACAGCCGTCTGTGGCAAAGAATTCCACCGATTCACCATCCTCTGACTAAAGACATTTCTCCTCAGCTCTTTCCTGAAACAACGTCCTTTAATTCTGAGGCTATGACCTCTAGTCCTAAACTCTCCCACTAGTGGAAACATCCTCTCCACATCCGCCCTATCCAAGCATTTCACTATTCCGTTTGTTTCAATGAGGCCCCCCCTCGTTCTTCGGGTCGAGAACCTTCTTTGAACGCCGGAGAAGGTTTCTCGACCCGAAACGTCACTCATTCCTTCCCCCCGGAGATGCTGCCTGGCCCGCTGAGTTACTCCAGCATTTTGTGTCTATCTTCGACGTATCACCAACATCTGCAGTTCCTTCCTACGCATTGATCAAAATTTAGCTTGCCTTCAACAAGAGTGTGGGGTCAGTACCTAGTACATCTCTTGCTGTTCAATAATTCATGGTCATTGGGGGCAAGTAGTCCTTGATGATAGATGGTGTCTTCTTGAGGCTGCGTCTCCTGTAGATGCTTTCCATGGTGTGGAGGCCTGTGCCTCTGATGGACCAGGCTGTCCACAATCCTCTGCAGCCTCTTGCATTCCTCTACATTGGAATAGCCGTAGCTGACCCCAGTGCAATCAGTCAGGATGCTTTGTAGAGTGCATCAGTAGACATAGAAACTAGGTGCAGGAGTAGGCCATTTGGCCCTTCCAGCCAGCACCGACATTCAATATTTATTCACAAAATGCTGGAGTAACTCAGCAGGTCAGGCAGCATCTCAGGAGAGAAGGAATGGGTGACGTTTCGGGTCGAGATCTTTCTTCAGACTGAGGCTATGACCTCTAGTCCTAAACTCTCCCACTAGTGGAAACATCCTCTCCACATCCACTCTATCCAAGCCTTTCAGACTGAAGAAGGGTCTCAACCCGAAACGTCATCCATTCCTTCTCTCCTGAGATGGTGCCTGACCTGCTCAGTTACTCCAGCATTTTGTGAATAAATACCTTCGATTTGTACCAGCATCTGCAGTTATTTTCTTACACCAACATTCAATATGATCATGGCTGATCATGCAGAAATAGTACCCCATTACTGCTTTTCCCCATTTCCCTGGATTCCATTAGCCCTAAGAGCTAAATCTAACTCTCTCTTGAAAACACCCAGTGAATTGGCCTCCACTGCCTTCTGTGGCAGAGAATTCCACAGATTCACAATTCTCTGGGTGAAAAAGTTTTTCCTCATCTCAGTCCTAAATGGCCTACCCCTTATTCTTAAACTGTGACCCCCTGGGACACTTTGTAACTTTGTCGGCACCCTTTATGTGGCCACTATTTGCATACCTTGGGCATGCAGGCAAAGAATTACACTGTGACTTGTCACATGTGACAATAAAGTATTCAATTCAATTCAATTCAGTTATCTCAGAGGGAATAAGCTAACCAAATCTACTCACATATTCAAATCGGGGGGTCTGAAGAAAGGTCTCGACCCGAAACGTTACCTATTCCTTTTCTCCAGAGATGCTGCCTGACCCGCTAAGTTACTCCAGCTTTTTGTATCTATTTTCGATCTAAACCAGCATCTACAGTGCCTTCCTACACATATTGATAACAGTACTGGCAGCAATCTGCACACATAATAATGTTCGAAGCCTACAGTGCAAAATAAAACAGGAATCGAGAAATTATCTCTCCGCTATGCGAGCAGAGATGGAGTCACACTCTTGGCTATCACCAACTGTTAAATAAATGCATCCACTTTTTGAATTCGGGCAAGGACAGGGCTAAATTCAACCACAAACCCTTTCCAAAGATAGAATAACCTAGTGACACTCGCTGTCTAGGTTCACACATTAAGTGTGGCCACTTAGACAAGATAGCAGAAGGTTGCTGGCGCCTGAGAAACCGAACCCCAGCATGGGTCTGTGAACTCAGGCGAGGCGATGGATGAAAATCTCATTGCATTTCACTATTAAAATATCAGCAATGCAAATGCGATCCGCGACCCCGACCGGCCCTTTGAAAGCCAAGCCTTTAATCTCTCAGACCACGTTTGTTTGCCGAAACCCAACTAATTTGATGAAAGTCGTTTGTGTGTCTTCCAGCAGAGTCTTTATTCTCTGGAGGGATCTGTCTGTGACCTCCCTGTGCACCAGTGATCTGAAGGAGTGAATGGCGTGCAGCAGACTGCCAGTGAGACGGTGGGTCTAGAAAGCCCCCCAAAAAAAGCAATCATTCTATCAAATTCACGCTGTGATCGCCCTGTCCCGTGACGAATGGAGACTTGGTCGGGCGGCCGAATGCGCCCAGAAAGGAGGTGACTTCTTTAGTCAGAGGGTAGTTAATCTGTGGGACTCATTGCCACAGAGGGCTGGGAAGGCCAAGTCAGTGGATATTTCTAAGGCAGAGATAGATAGATAGATTCTTGATTAGAACGGGTGTCAAGGGTTACGGGGAGAAGACAGGAAAATGGAATCATCGAGGCAGAGATCAGGCATCATTGAATGGCGGAGTGGACTCGATGGGCCGAATTGCCTAATTCTAATCCTATAACTTGTGAACTCGTGAAACCGGCCGAGAACCTTCACCGCGCCGGCCAAACTCGCCTGGAACAGCCTCGGGCGCGGAATAGCCCCAAAGCACGTCGGATGTGGAATGGATGGATGGAGATCAAAGCTTGGTCTCTGGCGCTGTGAGGCAGCAGCTGCACCACCGTGCCACAACAGCCTTGAGCACGTGTTCTTATGGTTAAAGGTAGACACCAAATGCTGGAGTAACTCAGCGGGTCAGGCAGCATCTCAGGAGAGAAGGAATGGGTGACGTTTCAGGTCGAGACCCTTCTTCAGATGTTCTTACGGTTAGATACATAGAAACATAGAAAATAGGTGCAGGAGGAGGCCATTCGGCCATTCGAGCCAGCACCGCCATTCAATGTGATCATGGCTGATCATCCACAATCAGTAACCTGTTCCTGCCTTCTCTCCATATCTCTTGATTCCGCTAGCCCGAAGAGCTCTACCTAACTCTCTTTTGAATGCATCCAGTGAATAGGCCTCCACTGCCTTCTGAGGCAGAGAATTCCACAAATTCACAACTCTCTGATTGAAAAGGTTTTTCCTCATCTCAGTTCTAAATGGGTTACCCCTTATTCTTAAACTGTGGCCCCTGGTTCTGGACTCCCCCAACATTGGGAACATGTTTCCTGCATCTAGTCTGTCCAATCCCTTAATAATTTTATATGTTTCTATAAGATCCCCTCTCATCCCCGGTGTAAATTTCCCCGGTGTGGGACGAATAAAGGAATATATTATCCTTCTAAATTCCAGTGAATACAAGTCCAGTCATTCCATTCTTTCGTCATATGATAGTCCCGCCATCCCGGGAATTAACCTCGCGAAGCTGCACTGCACTCTCTCAATGTCCTTCCTCAAATTAGGAGACCAAAACTGCACACAATACTCCAGGTGTGGTCTCACCAGGGCCCTGTACAACTGCAGAAGGATCTCTTTGCTCCTATACTCAAATCCTCTCGTTATGAAGGCCAGCGTGCCATTAGCTTTCTTCTCTGCCTGCGGTGGTTTGGATTGGAAGTGAACGGCCATTAGTGTGATAGAAACAAATTCATTAGGCATGGTGCCAGAGCTGTACAGCAGAGAAACAGGCCCTTCCACCCACTGTGTCTATGCTCATCATCATGCCTATTTATACAAATTCCACTTGCTTCCTTTAATACCATATCCCTCTATGCCCTATATAAGGACAGAGAAAATCTGGAGTAACTCAGCGGGACAGGTAGCAATCCTGGAGAGAAGGAATGGGTGATGTTTCGGGTCGAGATCCTCCTTCAGACTGAGAGTCAGGGGAGAGGGAAACATAGAGATATGGGAGGGTAAGGTGTAAAAACGAGAGATCAAAGGGGATGGTGAACAAAGAAAATGCCAAATGGATCATTGTTAGCTGAGGGGAAGGTGACAACAATCAGTAAAATTTAATCAGGAGGACAGTGAAACTAGTCGGAGAACCAGGATGGGGGAGGGACGGAGAGAGAGGGAAAGCAAGGATTACTTGAAGTTAGAGAAGTCAGGATTCATACCGCAGGTTGTAAGCTGCCCAAGCAAAATATGAGGTGCTGTTCCTCTAGGCCTTGCTCGTTTAATAGACAATAGACAATAGGTGCAGGAGTAGGCCATTCGGCCATTCGAGCCAGCACCGCCATTCAATGTGATCATGGCTGATCAGCCACAATCAGTAACCCGTTCCTGCCTTCTCTCCGTATCTCTTGATTCCGCTAGCCCTAAGAGCTCTACCTAACTCTCTTTTGAATGCATCCAGTGAATAGGCCTCCACTGCCTTCTGAGGCAGAGAATTCCACAAATTCACAACTCTCTGGGTAAAAAGGTTTTTCCTCATCTCAGTTCTAAATGGCTTACCCCTTATTCTTAAACTGTGCCCCCTGGTTCTGGACTCCCCCAACATTGGGAACATGTTTCTTGCCTCTAAAGTGTCCAACCCCTTAATAATCTTATATGTTTCGATAAGATTAAGTACCTGTCAAGATGCCTCTTAAATATTGTTACTACTCCTGCTTTCTCCACCTGCTCTGGCAGCCCATTCCAGACACCAACTACTCTTTGTGCGATAGATTTACTCCTTAGATCCCCTTTAAACCTTCCTTTCTGTAAATTCTTAAAGGCCTGGTAAGAGGAGAGGAAAAAAAATAAGCAGTTTGATTGCGTGAATTACTTTGTGATTCTAAATTGTACAAATTTCAGAGGCAGCTTGATGCACTTTAAGGGCAGGAGATGGGCGCTGTTCAGCAGAGGTTTCAACCAGATGGCAAACAAGTTTCCCGTATCAAAGTTCCCCTCCTCTGGACACATATTCACCTGAGTTTAATAGAGTTCTGTCTCGAACAGGTGACTGTGGAGTCAATCAATGAATGCTTTGCTTGACCTTAGCTGGCGAGCATCATCAGAATAGTCAGCTGCTTTAGACATCGAGAACACGCAGCTCAATGCTAAAGGACATCTTGACACAGAAACGTTGCTTCAAAATGAAAAGCAGGCAGAATAAAGAAGCTGACTCTGACAACTGGCCGCATGCTAATTAGTTTGTAGGAAGGAACTGCAGATGCGGGTTTACGCCGAAGACAGACACAAAATGCTGGAGTAACCCAGCGGGATAGGCAGCGTCTCTGTCGCGAAGGAACAGGTGACATTTCGAGTCGAAACCCTTCTTCACATTATTCCTTTTGTCCAGAGATGCCGCCTTAGCCGCTGAGTTACTCCAGCATTTTGTGTCTATCTTATAATTAGCACCGTGTAGGAAGCAACTGCAGCTGCTGGTTTAAACCGAAGGCAGACACAAAAAGCTGGAGTAACTCAGCGGGACAGGCAGCATCTCTGGAGAGAAGGAATGGGTGACGTTTCGGGTCGAGACGGTTTGAAGAAGGGTCTCGACCCGAAACGTCACCCATTCCTTCTCTCCAGAGATGCTGCCTGTCCTGCTGAGTTACTCCAGCTTTTTGTGTTTATAATTGGCTCTGTCCAGCTTCAAGGGAAGGTCATGGTCTAGTAAGTGTGTGTGCATGGTGTGTCCATTGTACGGTGATACAACAGCTATCCAAGAGGACCATGCAGCCACTCAATCTGTGCCAGCTGAATGATGCCCACTATATCGTTAGCACACAACAAAAGCGTTTCACTGTACACGTGACAATAAATTAAACTAAAGAAACACTAATATTGATTTCTGTAGAGGCACCTAAATGAATGTGCCACAGGGTGGGTTACTAAATAAGTTGACTGGAGGACATTTTTGCTTAAATAAGTTCATAAGTGATGGAACGGATTTTGGCCATTCGGCCCTTCAAGTCTACTCTGCCATTCAATTATAGCTGATCTATCTCTCCCTCTCAATCCCATTCTCCCCGTAACCCCTGACACCCATACTAATCAAGAACTTATCAACCTCCACCGTAAAAATATCCATTGACTTGGCCTTCACAGTGGCAATGAATTCCACAGATTCACCACCCTCTGACTAAAGAAATTCTTCCTCATCTCCTTTCTAAAGGTACGAGCTTTTATCCTGAGGCTGTGCCTTTGATGCCAAACCATTAGGTTATAATTCCAGGTCCACTAAGCACCATAAGTTCATTAGTCCAAGGAGCAGAATTAGGCAATTCGGCTCATCAAGTCTACTCCGCCATTCAATCATGGCCGATCTATCTTCTTCACTCATCCCCATTCTCCTGCCTTCTCCCCATAATCCTTACATGCTACTTTCAGAGAACTTAACATGTATTAGAACAGGTGGCAAGATGGCAAAACAAAAATCTGTAATAACATTTATTCTTCTTGCTTATCTAAAAATGGTGAATCATGCTAGCAGCATAGTGCATGGGCGGTCACGGTGGCACAGCGGTGGAGTTGCTGCCTTACAGCAAATGCAGCGCCTGAGACCCGGGTTCAATCCCGACTACGGGCGCCGTCTGTACGGAGTTTGTACATTCTCCCCGTGACCTGCGTGGGTTTTTTCCGAGATCTTCGGTTTCCTCCCACACTCCAAAGACGTACAGGTTTGTAGGTAAATTGGCTTGGTAAATATTTTAAAATTGTCCCTAGTGGGTGTAGGATAGTGTTAATGTGCGGGGTGATCGCTGGTCGGCGTGGACCCGGTGGGCCGAAGGGCCTGTTTCCGTGCTGTATCACTAAACTAAACTAAGCTAAACAGCAATCCACAGTTCACCCATCAAGGGAAGTTCAGTTCAGCTTAGTTTATTGTCACGTGCGCTGAGGTACAGTGAAAAGCTTTTGTTGCGGCTAACCAGCCAGCGGAAAGACAATACATGATTACAATGCAGCTATTCGCAGTGCACAGAGACATGATAAGGGAATAATGTTTAGTGCAAGATAAAGGCAGTAAAGTCCAAACAAAGATAGTCCGAGTGATCCCGATGAGATAGGTGGCAGTTCAGGACTGCTCTCAGCTTGTGGTAGTTGGCTGATAACAGCTGAGAAGAAACTGTCCCCGAATCTGGAGGTGTGCATTTTCACACTTCTATACCTTCTATACCTTTTGTCCGATGGTAAAACAAATATTATCTGTTCAGAATGCAGCCGTTGAAGCAAGATCAATGGACGTAGTCAGAGAAAACAGCAATGGCTCTCAAATCGAGTTTCATGTTCTTTCCCAAGCGAGACTTACATTTTCTGCAACATCTTTCATCCATTTTTGACATGTCCATCATAATCTATTGAACCAGAGGCATCAGACCGATTGGAAAGGTGGACACATAATGAATGGTCAGGATTCAACTGCAGAAGTCCAAGAGTCTACGATTTCAAACCTTTTATTGAATTTACTATTCTGTTCTTTGCAATTTTTTGATACGAAATTTGATTTATCTTTCTCCTCAGGTCACCCGAAAGATCCACAGACGTATCCAACCTCAGATAGGCACAAAATGCTGGAGTAACTCAGCGGGACAGGCAGCATCTCTGGAGAGAAGGAATAGGTGACGTTTCGGGTCGAGACCCTTCTTCAGACTCATCCAACCTTATTTTGTTTTTAACTTGCTCTCCAAAAAATGCATTGAATTTAGCAAAAAACAAAATCAGCACGGACTTGGTGGCCTGAAGGGCCTGCTTCCGCTCTGCATCTCTAAACTAAACTAAACTAAACTAAACTAAAGTCCAATTGACACTGATTACTTGTACATAAAAGTTGCAAATTACTCACACAAACAGTGCAAGGGAGATTGTCATGACAAGTTAGAAGTCAGACATGGCACTGATGCCACAGAATGTATTGTGAAAAGATGCAGAGAGATAGAATTAAATGCCTTTTCTTCTTCACCTTTGCTCCTCGTTCACCTCAATCTATTTGTTTAAAAAGTTATTGATTTTCTCTCTGTACAACTTACATGATATACTTGCATAGAAACATAGAAAATAGGTGCAGGAGGCCATTTGGCCCTTTGAGCCAGCAACGCCATACATTGTGATCACGGCTGATCATCCACAATCAGTAACCCGTGCCTGCTTTCTCCCCATATCCCTTGATTCCGCTAGCCCCTCCAGCTCTATCTAACTCCCTTTTAAATTCACCCAGTGAATTGGCCGCTACTGCCTTCTGTGCCAGAGAATTCCACAAATTCACAACTCTCTGGGTGAAAAGGTTTTTCCTCATCACAGTTTTAAATGGCCTCCCCTTTATTCTTGGACTGTGGCCCCTGGTTCTGGACTCGCCCAACATTGGGATATTTTTGTTGTCCAGTCCTTTTATAATTTTATACGTGATCTATATGATCAGTTTTTTTAAATGAGCTAGTTAACATGCAGGTAGCTGTTTATTGCATATGGAGTTAGTTAGTGTCCTGAGCATAAGTTGATATATTCAGTTAGATAGTTAGATACTACTTGGGCTTTGGGCTTGGTTTTCTTGGTTGAGTGCTTATCCTGGTGTTATATCACAAGTATTTTGTGTTTTAATTGTAATTTACTGTTGCTGATTGCCCACTTTCACCTGGCCCTGACATTTTGTTTATATTTTACCTTCAGCTTCATTGTTTAACCTGAGCAGCTTTTTAGTTTAATTTAGTTTAGTTTAGAGATACAGCGTGGAAACAGGCCCTTCTGCCCACCGAGTCCGCACCAACCAGCGATCCCCGCACATTAACACTATCCTACACACACTAGGGACAATTTACAATTTTACCAAGGCAATGTAGCTACAAACCTGTATGTCTTTGGAATGTGGGAGGAAACCAACGATCTTGGGGTAAAATCATGCAGGTCAAGGGGAGAACGTGCAAACTCCATATAGACAGCGCCCGTAGTCAGCATCAAACCCGGGTCACTGGCGCTGAGAGACAGCAACTCTACCGCTGCGCCACCGTGCTCGAAGAGACAGGGAAACTTTAGCTTAAATAATGGTGTTGTTTTATTCGACTGTTTCTGAGGTGATATTGACTAGCCTACTTACAGTAAGTAGCTTATGCCAGTGGATTAAGTCAGAATAGTCTTCATGAAAACAACCCCACTATTCATTTGCACGGGTCAGGCAATGGTAACGATTATAGGCAGTACGTTCCTTATTGAGCAACGATTCTCTGGGCAGCAGGGTGACACAGCAGTAGAGTTGCTGCCTACAGTTTGAACAAACTGTTTCAAGAGCAGCTGAATTCATTAAGGAATAGAGGCAATAAGTACTGTAAACAAAGTCATTTACCTTGTCAGGTTAAATTGCTGTATTTCCAGATAGAAACAGATAGGCCTGGATAGAGTGGGTGTAGTGAGGATGTTTCCACTAGTGGGATAGTCTGGGACCAGAGGTCAAAGTCTCAGAATTAAAGGATGGTCCTTTAGGAAGGAGATGAGGAGAAAATTTATTTAGTCAGGGAGTGGTAAATCTGTGAAATTCATTGCCACAGAAGGCTGTGGAGGCCAAGACAATGGATATTTTTAAGGCAGAGATAGATAGATTCTCGATCAGCACGGATGTCAGGGGTTATGGGGAGAAGGCAGGAGAATGAGGTTAAGAGGGAAAGATAGATCAGCCATGATTGAATGGCGGAGTAGACTTGAATGGCCTAATTCTGCTTCCAGAACTTATGAACTTATGATACAATTCATTTGAGAAAACAAAAAACTTAATTTTAGCTCTTTGTTTGAAGAGCAACCTCAGAGAATGAGCGGTTGTGGCAACAACAGTCACATTGCCTTGAAGCATCAGAAGGATTTTATCCTCTGATCGGCACCAAAGGCATGGACAAGGACAATCGCAATTCACCACAAAGTGACCAAATAGTTTCCGACTACATGGTACCACCTTGAATTATCAATATTGTACCGGCTATAATTGTAGCTGCCAGAAAAGAACGCTGTTGCAAACAAACGCAATGTGCTTCAGTCCCTGGACGACACCAATTCCATACATTTATACAATCAACAACAGCACTAAGGTGACCTAGTCCACCGCTGTTAGCATGAGGGACTGTCAAGCACATTAAGCTAGATGGGTTGTGTTAGGAAAGGTGGAAGTTCATAAATTAATATATTGTAGCTCTGGGTTAAATCCCAAATGCATGAAAAAACTGTACTGAACATTTCATTCAAATCTGCACGATGCCGTTATTTTCATACTTAAAATAATTCTAATCCCAGAGTAAATTTATTTTTGGCTTGATAGATAATGGACTAGCAATTTCCCAGTGCTGCTAGAACGCCACTGATGTTACTTTGCTGCCAGTCTACGGGGTAAATGGGGTCTTTATCTCATTCAGGAGACTAGTTCCATGTTATCCCACTTTTGCATCCCACACACTCAGGGGAATTGCCAGAAGCCAATTAACCCACAAACCTGCACGTGTTTGGAATAGGGAAGGAAACGCACGTGGTCACAGGGCGAACTCACAAACTCTGCACAGACAGGATCAAACGCGGGTCTCTGACTCTGTGAGGCAGCAGCTCTACCGCAGCACCACTGTGCCGCCCAAAAGTCAGATCAACTAAAAGGCAGTAAACTCAATAGACAATAGACAATAGGTGCAGGAGGAGGCCATTCAGCCCTTCGAGCCAGCACCACCATTCAATGTGATCATGGCTGATCATTCTCAATCAGTACCCCGTTCCTGCCTTCTCCCCATACCCCCTGACTCCGCTATCCTTAAGAGCTCTATCTAGCTCTCTCTTGAACTCAATTAAACACAGTACAAGTACAACAATGTAGCAGACTAATGATGTTAATAGGGCAGTTTCACCAACATCAGCACAGTACTCTTCTCATTACCAGAATTCTTTAAAGCAGTTTCTGTGTCCTGTGTTCATACAGACTGAAGTGCATTTTGTACTTTTTTTTTAGAGATACAGCGCGGAAACAGGCCCTTCAGCCCACCGAGTCTGCGCCGAACAGCGATTCCCGCACATTAATACTATCCTACACGCACGAGGGACAATTTACACCTACACCGCGCCAATTAACCTACCTAACTACGTCTTTGGAGTGTGGCGGAAACCGAAGATCTTGGAGAAAATTCACGCGGTCACGGGGAGAACGTACAAACTCCGTACAGACAGCACCCATAGTCGGGAGCGAACCTGGGTCTCCGGCGCTGTAAGCAGCAACTCTACCGCTGTGCCACCATGATATAGTAAAAATTTAGGATTTTGAAAATTTTCATGAAATAAGTAAAATGTTGATATGAAAGTAGAGAACTCTTCACTTCTATCCAGTTTAAACTATTCATTGCATTTTAATGGTTATTTAATAGCCCAACCTGTCCCAAGACCTTTGTCTTATTACTCTAAGCTTCTTGTTATGATTCACAAGGGCTCTCTCAAATCTCTTTCTTCACGCTGACGGTAAATTGCATTTACATAGCCCAATGCAGGCCCTCCTGCGAACAATCTGAAGCATAACGTGAATGGGAGCAGTGTGCTGCGGGATTGGCAATTGTCCTTTCATCATTGGGTATTGACAGAGAGACACATGGGCTCACTTTGCACTTCTGCTCCTTTCCATTGACTGGGAAACACAGGAGCAAAATCTGCCTTGGATGGCAGCAAAGCAAGCAAACGTGAATAACACCACAACCAGAGAGCAGTCCCCAACTACTACTTCATTGGAGACCCTCCGACTCTTTGATCGGACTTTACCTTGCACTAAACGTTATTCCTTTATCATGTATCTATACACTGTAAATGGCTCGATTGTAATCATGTATTGTCTTTCTGCTGACTGGTTAGCACGCCACTAATGTTTTTCACTGTACCTCGATACACGTGACAATAAACTGAACTGAACGCCCGACTTTACACTTGCCTGATTTTATTGCACCGCAAAACAACCCCCTAGTTCTACAACCAGTCCTGCACTAGCACCTATAATTCACAAGAAAGAAGTTCACAAGATAGCAAAAAGAATATTCTTCTTCTCGAGATCAAAGATGCCTCCCACTCTATCCTCTTGGCTCTGAGGCGGATGAAACCCCCTGTGCAGGTTCTACAGACTGCCACAGGTCGAACAAGTAGCACCAGAACTCCAGGTCAGTCAAACTCTGTTTGCTTAGTTCTTACCTTCTCCCAGCTAACAATGACCTATTCTACATTTTCCTTAATCTCCATTCCCTTCACGCTTCCTTATCTATGTATCCCCCTCCCTCCCCCCTGACGTCAGTCAAATGAAGAAGGGTCTCGACCCAAAATGTCACCCATTCCTTCTCTCCAGAGATGCTGCCTGTCCTGCTGAGTTACTCCAGCAGTTTGTGTCTTACCAGGACTCCTACGTCAGACTGCTGTTTATTCACTAGAGCTCTGCCCTCAACACCATAATTCCAACCAAACTCATCTCCAAACTCTTGGCCCTTGGACTCAGCATCATCAGCTCCGCAACAGGATCCTTGACTTCCTGACCCATAGATGGTAGTTTAGTTCAGTTTCGTTTAGTACGGCGCGGAATCAGGCCCCTCAGCCCACCGAGTCCTACATTATCGAGACCCGGGTACGATCCTGACTACAGGTGTCTGTCTGTATGGAGTTTGCACCTTCTCGCCGTGACCTGCGTGGGTTTTCTCCGGGATCTCCGGTTTCCTCCCACATTCCAAAGACGTAGAGGTTTGTAGGTTAATTGGCTTTGTGTATAAATTGGAGTGTGTAGTGTGTGCTTCTATAACGGGGATCGCCGGTCGCAGCGGATTCAGTGGGCCTAAGGCCATGATTCTGCACTGTATCTCCAAACTAAACTAAAACTAAACAAAATACTTTGTCGTGCAGTTGCATTCAGTGTTCAAGAGTAATCTGAACTTGCAGTTCCTGGCCACTTTAGTTTTCCATTCTTCCATCACAACCTAACTAGCTCCTGGCCTCAAATTGTAGTGAATGCACTCTTTATTTCAACCCTGTCCCACCCCACCTCTCCCACTTGGTTCCCTGTGCCTATCCACCCTTCCCAAGTGGTATCTCTTTACATCGACCAGCCTTTATCCCACCCTCCAACATATGGGCAATTTTTCCTGTTCTCTCACTTTTTGACTCCACAGATGTTGTCCAATCCACAGTTAATGTAAGTTAAGTTAAGTTAAGTTAAGTTAAGTTAAGTTAAGTTAAGTTAAGTTAAGTTAAGTTAAGTTAAGTTAAGTTAAGTTAAGTTAAGTTAAGTTAAGTTTCATTCAGAGATACGGCTCAGAAACAGGCCCTTCAGTCCACTGAGTCTGGGCCGGTTACCAATCACCCCGTACACTAGCACTATCCTACACACACTAGGGACAATTTACAATTTTTACCAAAGCCAATCAACCTACAAACCTGGACGTCTTTGGAGTGTGAGAGGAAACCGGAGCACCCGGGGAAAACCCAGTCGGTCGCGGGGAGAACGTACAAACGCTGTACAGACAGCATCCGTAGTCAGGATGGAACCTGGGTCTCTGGCGCTGTGAGACAGCAACTCTACCGCTGTGCCACCGTGCCACCCTTCCAGTATTCTGTTTCAGTTCCAGATTCCAGCATCTGCAGTCTATTTTGTCTTGGCGGTGGACTTGTCTTTTGCTGAACAAAATGCAATATTAGATTTAGTGTTTTTTTTCCTGGTTTCAACATTCTGCAACTTTACAGTATTTGCAACCAAGTGTCTGGAGTCTTAAACAGCAGACCTTTGATCACACAACAGCAACACCGATTCACGCACTATTAAATGTGAAGATCTAAATATAAATAAGCTCCACAAAAGCTTTTGACTGCACATCAAAGTATTCTGATACAAGGGGGCTGCAAATTAAAGTACAACTGGTTTCTTTCAAGGTGTCCCCTCGTGAATCATCCATCACAAATGATTATGGACACAAAATGCTGGAGTAACTCAGCGGGACAGGCAGCGTCTCTGGAGAGAATGGGTGACATTTCGGGTCGAGACCTTTCTTCACCGAAACGTCACCCACTCTGCTCTCCAGAGATGCTGCCTGTCCCGCTGAGTTGCTCCAGCATTTTGTGTCTATCTTCGGTTTAAACCGGCTTCTGCAGTTCCTTCCCACACATCACAAATGATGGTCTTGCTTCCTCCCACATTGACTGATACATCTGCATTATGATTTCTGCAGCTGAAACATCAAACAAGAACGTTTTCAAATGATGAGGTTCTGCTTAATTAGGAAAATAAAAATGAAAGCAGGCAGGACATTTCCAGTCTGAAGATGGGTTCTGAACTGAAGAGTTCCTTCTCCAGAGATGCTGCCTGACCCGCTGAGTTACTCCAGCATTTAGTGTCTATCAGCCGTGTAGACCAGCATCTGCAGTTCCTTCCAACACATAAAAATGAAAGAGTTGCTTTCTGTAGCAACCAATAGTTCCTTTTTTTTAAATCTTAGCACTTTAGGCTTTAGAGATACAGCATGGAAACAGGTCCTTCGGCCCACCGATTCCGCACCAACCAGCAATCAGCCTGGACACTAACACTATACTGCACACTAGGGACAATTCTGCAATTTTACCGAAGTCAATTAACCTGCAAACCTGTCCGTCTTTGGAGCGTGGGAAGAAACAGGAGCACCCAGAGAAAAGTCACGCGGTCACAGGGAAAACGTTCAGACTCCGTACAGACAGCTCCCATTGTCAGGATCGAACCCAGGTCTCTGAGGCAGCAACTCTACCGCTGCGCCACCGTGCTAGCAACATGAAGGAAAATAGGATCTATTTATATTACACTCCAAATATGGGTTGGATACCTGCGATGTAAAATGGCAATAAGCAGGATTACCCCACTGGGAGCTGTGGAAATTAGTTTAATGGTTTGCAACATATAACTTGTTGCTTCCTCACCATGACAGCTTGGCTGGAGAAAGGACGGACTCTACTGTGGTCCATTGTTGGCTGTGGGGAAGGTGATAACGAGTTACCTACTGCCCAGACAACAATGAACCATTGTGGGCTCCACCTTTCCCTGATCATCGTTGCTGTTTGCATATCCTTCATTCATTTCTTCTCTGTCCCTTCTAAACCTCTCGTTTCCCTTTCCCCTGACTCTCAGTCTGAAGAATGGTCTCTGAAGATGCTGGTTTATGCTAAAGAATGACACAAAATGCTGGAGTAACTCAGCGGGTCAGGCATCATCTCTGGAGAAAAAGAATAGGTGACGTTTCGGGTCGGAACCCTTCAAATCAGTCAGGCAAATACTAAATACTGATAAAAATGTTACAAATGGAAACTGGCTTGCAGGAAACTTTACCTTTGGTTGAGAATGTCTGCAGTCCAGGATTTCAAATCTTTGTCTCCCATCAGTTAATTATTCAACAACTCAATCAAAAGCAAAGTTAGGACTCTGAGCTAGGACATTTGACACCAATGGACTGCAGTTTCATTGACAGTGTGCTCCACATACACAGGGCACAGAGCAATCGAAAACAAAGGAAAGCAATGAGGCTTGCATGAGGGATTCAGCAAGTTAACAGATATCAAAATGGGGCGGCACGGTGGCGCAACGGTAGAGTTGCTGCCTTACAGCGCTGAAGACCCAGGTTCGATCCTGACTACGGGTGCTGTCTGTACGGAGTTTGTACGTTCTCCCCGTGACCGCGTGGGTTTCCTCCAAGTTCTTCGGTTTCCTCCCACACTCTAAAGACGTACAGGTTAGTAGGTTAATTGGCTTGGTAAAATTGTAAATTGTCCCCAGTGTGTGTAGGATAGTGTTAGTGTGCAGGGATCGCTTGTTGGCATGGACTCGGTGGGCCGAAGGGCCTGTTTCCGTCCTGTATCTCTAAACTAAACTAATCTAAACTAAACATCAATTGCCGGGCTCATAGATGAACACTGTCAGGTTCAACCCCCTTCCCTGACACTGACACTGGAGGAGGGCCAGGACAGAAAGGTCAGTGTGGGATTGGGAAGGGGAGTTAAAGTGTTTAGCAACCAGGAGATCATGTAGGCCCAGAGGGTCTGATTTATACCAGCATCTGCAGTTGCTTCTTACTCAAGTTATATTAACCAAAGTTGAGACAAAACAAAGTAGTTCAAGTGCCGGCTCTTTAAATACCCTGATTCAATATAAACATGGTGAATAAAACTTATTTTGAGTTAATAAGAGCAGTTGTAAGGTGGCACTGTGGAACAGCGGTGGAGTTGCTGCCTTATAGCACTAGAAATCCAGGTTCGATCCTGACCAAGGGTGCTGTTGGTACGTTCTCCCTGTGACCACGTGGGTTTTCTCCGGGTGCTTCGGTTTCCTCCCTCGCTCCAAAGGTGAGCAGGTTTGTAGCCTCAGTAATTTATAATAATAATAATATTCATTCATTGTCATTGCAACGAGTACAACGAAATTAAAAAATAGCCAATCCTGACGGTGCGTACAAACATATATGCAATAAATGCAAAAACAAATAAATACAATTATATTAAGTACAAAGATTTTTTAACGGTGTTGCGTAGTGCAGAAGGTAGTGTTCAGTTCTCGTATGGCCCTGGGGTAAAAACTGTTCTTAAGTCTGTTTGTTCGGGATTTGATCGACCTGAAACGTCGACCAGAGGGCAGATGAACAAACAGACGGTGGCCGGGGTGGGATGGATCTTTTATTATTTTGCCTGCTCTACTGAGGCAGCGTAGGCTGAACAGGTGCTCCAGGGAGGGCAGTGAGCAGCTGATGATCTTCTGGGCCGTTGTGATGACCCTCTGAAGGGCCTTCCTGTCCTTTTCTGTAAATTGTCCCTAGTGTGTGTAGGATAGTACTAGTGATTGCTGGTCGGCGCGGACTCAGTGGGCCAAAGGCCTATTTCCGCGCTGTATTTCTAAAGTCCAAAGTCTAAAGTGTTGCTCTTAAAGAGTTGCTTCAGTAAGGCTGAAGTTCTCACAACAGATGAATTTTGGATGTTCCATGTTGTTGATGCCATTTTAGGGCAGTTTTACGTCAGAGGATAAATAAAGCTGGGGAGAATGTAAATCTAGCTGAAAAGTGTAAAGTTTGCACTTTAATTTGCAGGTAATTTGTTTGCAGGTAGTTTAGAAACAAAGAAACATAGAAAATAGGTGCCATTCGGCCCTTCTAGCCAGCACCGCCATTCAATATGATCAAGGCCCATCATCCAAAATCAGTACCCCGTTCTTGCTTTCTACCCATATCCCTTGATTCCGTTAGCCCTAAGAACTAAATCTAAGTCTCTCTTGAAAAGATCCAGTGAATTGGTTGAAATTTCCTGCCTTTTGGGGGGAAATGGAAACTGAGGTCTCGACTCTGAGGGGGTCAGAGTTGTACAGCACAGAAATTGAGTCTTTGGCCCACCACATCCATGCCAACCTTTATGCCCATTCACAAAGGCCGCCTGCACTAACTATGAAGCTTCTATTTTTTTACTGTACAGCTGAGGCGCTAACTAATCTTCCACATTTAATCGACGGTGAGCTGGCAGCAATGGTACAACAGGCAGGCTTCACACAGGGGGTTTAAGTGGGAGCTCCCTCCTTGGGTCCCTGCTTTGATTTATTCTTTGTCTTTCTGATGTTTTCTCCATCTGTCATGCAATCTGCCTCCGTGTGCTTCACCTTCTGCGTCGGATATCCTGAATCTGAAATCCCATTAGACAATGTCAAAGTGGCAGCCTCTATTCCCCCCCCCCCCACCCCACCCCCCCCTGCCCTTGGAAAATGGAGATCCAATTGTGCTTTTAACTACTATCCCAGCTGAAGTCAGTAATGTTTATTAAATAATTAAGTAATGTTAATAAATAAGTTTGTTGTCACATGCGACAAGGCACAGTCAAATTCTTTGCTTGCATACCCAATGTATACAAATAACGGCCACCTACCGACTAACTAACTACTATCTAACTAACTAACCAACCAACCAACTAACTAACTAACTAACTAACCAACTAACTAACCAACCGAAGAAATTTATTCACAAAATGCTGGAGTACCTTAGCAGGTCAGGCAGCATCTCAGGAGAGAAGGAATGGGTAACGTTTCGGGTCGAGACCCTTCTTCAGACTGATGTCAGGGGGGCGGGACAAAGGAAGGATATAGGTGGAGACAGGAAGATAGAGGGAGATCTGGGAAGAGGGAGGGGAAGAGAGAGAGACAGAGGAACTATCTAAAGTTGGAGAAGTCAATGTTCATACCACTGGGCTGTAAGCAGTTATTTTTTTAAACTAACTAACCAACCAACCGACCAACCAACCAACCAACCAACTAAATAACTAAATAACCAACTTAATGAACTAACTAACCACATAACTATCTAACTGTCTGACTGTCTGACTAACTAACACACTAACTAACACGTGAACTAACTAACTGACCAACTAACCAACTAACTAACTAATTAACAAACCAACCAACTAACGAAATGAACTAACTAACTAACCAACTAACTAACTAACTATGTATAGGAAGGAACTGCAAATGCTGGTTTATACTAAAGATAGACCAGCATTTTGTGTCTATCTAACTAACTAACTAAGTTGGTGAACACTCTGATGAGATATCAATTCTATTTCTGTCATCACAAATGCTCACCAAGCTGCTCAGGAGAATCAACATCTCCTTTTTATGTTTTAAGATGTCCAGCATTCATTTTATTTGTTTGGTTTTGTTGTGTTGTTTAGCGAGATGGACCATGGTCTTTTAACTGAAGATAGACACAAAATGTT
Organism: Rhinoraja longicauda; assembly: GCF_053455715.1. Classification (NCBI taxonomy): domain Eukaryota; kingdom Metazoa; phylum Chordata; class Chondrichthyes; order Rajiformes; family Arhynchobatidae; genus Rhinoraja; species Rhinoraja longicauda. The sequence continues at coordinate 5,917,955 of NC_135977.1, forward strand.
GGAGTAACTCAGCGGGACAGGCAGCATCTCTGGAGAGAAGGAATGGGTGACGTTTCAGGTCGAGACCCTTCTTCAGCCTGGTTAGGATAAGGAAAACGAGAGATATATGTGATGATGGAGAGAGATAAAGAACAATGAATGAAAGATATGCAAAAAAGTAACGATGATAAAGGAAACAGGCTATTGTTAGCTGTTTGTGGGTGAAAATGAGAAGCTAGTGCAATGTGTAGGGGGGGGATAGAGAGAGAGGGAATGCCAGGGCTACCTGAAGTTAGAGAAATCAATATTCATACCACTGGGCTCTAAGCTGCCCAAGCAAAATATGAGATGCTGTTCTTCCAATTTGTGTTTAGCCTCACTCTGACAATGGAGGAGACCTAGGACAGAAAGGTCAGTGTGGGAATGGGAAGGAGAATTAAAGTATCCGGCAAGCGGGAGATTAGGTAGGTCCAGGCAGACTGAGCGAAACTAATGGTAGATCTCGAGATAACTCCAGAATGAGTGGCACATGTAATGGGCTGTGTTCCTGCAGAGATATGCAGAAGAAGGATACACCGACCTTCTTCACACAGAATCGATAATGTCCGTTTCTTTGTCGACTGGTTTGATCTGTTGGACAAGTGGGAGCGATCCCTGCTGATGTTTTCCTTTAGCTGCTTTCTCTTTGAAAACCGACCAACTTTTGGCTTTTTTTATTGCCCAAAGCAGCTACCAGGCCTGAAACCTAACGGTTGAAGTCTAACGTAAACACAGTCTGCCAGTTTTATTTATCATCTCCTTCCCACCCTGTGTCAACATTGAGCAAAGGCAAGTTGCTGTGACTCCTGAATGAATGGGTCGTTACCACATAGCTCCCTAAACCAGCCCTCTGACATTCCATCATATTTGACATCAAAGCATTTATGAAGTATAACTGTTTAGTTTCGTTTCGTTCTAGTTTAGAGACACAGGGCAGAAACAGGTCCTTCGGCCCACCTAGTCCGCACTGACCAGTGATCCCCCTACACCAACACTATCCTACACACCAGGGACTATTTACAACCAAAGTCAATTAACTTACAAACCTGGATAGACACAAAAAGCTGGAGTAACTCAACAGGACAGGCAGCAATCTCTAGAGAGAAGAAATGGGTGACGTTTCGGGTCGAGACCCTTCTTCAGACTCTGAAGAAGGGTCTCGACCCGAAACATCACCCACTCCTTCTCTCCAGAGATGCTGCCTGTCCTGCTGCGTTACTCCAGCTTTTTGTGTCTATCTTCGGTTTAAACCAGCATCTGCAGTTCCTTCTTACACAACTTACAAACCTGTACGTCTTTGGAGTGTGGGAGGAAACCGGAGCACCCGGAGAAAACCCACGTGGTCACAGGGAGAACGTACAAAGTATTTACAGACAGCACCCTTAGTCAGGTTGGAACCCGGGTCTCTGGCACTGCGAGACAGCAATTCTACTTCATTTTAACAGAGCATGCTCTACCCAGTTTTCTCTCTCTGCTGATATAATGCTGCAGTCTCTTTTGATCCAATGTCCTCTGCTGTTAGTTTCTTCTCACCTTCATCTGCGACTGACCTTTTTCGCTTCAGCCTAGCTGTTGCCATCTCTACCTAGTCCCCTATCTGACAGTGAGGCCTCAGGGTGTGCATGCAGAATCACTCAAATAATCCTACGATTTTATCTCATCTCTCTGACATTGCTCGCACTTTCAATGCTACCATTAACCACCACCACGAGCCAATTAATTGCAAATACAGTCTGCATGTCCTTGTAAAGCTGTTTCCCCCAAGCTAGGGCAGCAAGGTGGCGCAGTGGTAGAGTTGCTGCCTCACAGCTCCAGAGACCAGGGTTTGATCCTGACCTCGGGTGCTGTCTGTACGGAGTTTGAACGTTCTCCCTGTGACCCGGGTGGATTTTCTCCGAGATCTCCAGTTTCCGCCAACACACCAAAGACGTGCAGGTTTGTAGGTTGATTGGCTTGGTAAAATTGTGAATTGTCTTCGGTCTGAAGTGTCTCGACCCGAAACGTCACCCTTTCCTTCTCTCCAGAGATGCTGCCTGTCCCACTGAGTTACTCCAGCATTTTGTGTCTATCTTCAATATCTTCTCTGATGGACACTTGCCATTACCAAGGCCTGTAAAAATCCAACTTTTTCAAAAACATTTTCCTTAATGCTTCATACCCTAACATTTAATGCCATTAAATTAATGATTCTTTTTGCATAAAGATTATACAACCACATTAAAAGGTTTGTGCAAACCTCTACCTAATTGGGAAGAAGGCAGACACAAAATGCTGGAGTAACTCAGCGGGACAGGCAGCATCTCTGGAGAGAAGAGATGGGTGACGTTTCGGGTCGAGACCCTTCTTCAGACTGAGAGTCAGGGGAGAGGAAAACGAGACACGTTTAAGACAGTTCTCCTTCACATTGTAGATAGCACCACATTGTTATTTATCAGCCCAGCTTCCAACACACTGTGAGCAATGCTAAAAGAGATCTATTAATAATGTATAAAGAATTGGACACTTCAGTTGTCATGACGTTGCAAATGCAAAGATAATATGCTGACTGCTTCTAAAACTGACAAGTATATCGCAAACCGCCGAGACACTGTGCCAAATAACAATTAAATACAAAAAGATGATTGCTTACCTGTTGCAATGACCATTTTCTGCCCTTAAAAAAGGCATTTTTTACTTTATTTTTTTTTAGTTTAGCGATAACAGGCCTTTGTGCCCATCGAGTCCACACCGACCAGTGATTCCGGCACACTAACACTATCCTACATACACTAAGGACAATTTTTACATTTATCTAAGCCAATTAACCTCCCTATGTGGGAGTGTGGGAGGAAACCGAAAATCTCTGAGAAAACCCACGCAGGTCACGGGGAGAACGTACAATCTCCGTACAGACAGCACCTGTAGTTGGGGTCGAACCCGGGTCTCTGGCGCTGTAAGCGCTGTAAAACAGCAACTCTACCGCTGCACCACCGCGCTGCCCACAAGCTTTAAGGCCAATAGAAGAATACTCTGTTCATTATATGGTAGTTCATCAGCAACATCATAGAGATCTGTTGTTACTCGCAAAACCAAGACTCGCAAAAATTGAACACTTCTATTTTATTCCACTCCTCACGATTAAAATGTTCCTACCGTTTTCTGTGACATTTTTGCTCTTCATGTTGTGTCCCATATCGTCCATTGTAGCAGACAAACATCAACTATTATAAACAGGCAACTCATTGTCCAGCTTCTGGGCAGGCACGGTGGCGCAGCGGCAGAGTTGCAGCCTTACAGCGCCAGAGACCCAGGTTCGATCCTAACCCCAGGGGCTGTCTGTGCGCAGTTTGGACATTCTTCCTGTGACCGCGTGGGTTTTCCCTGGATGCTCTGGTTTCCTCCCATTTTCTAAAGGCGTGCAGGTTTGTAGGTTAATTGGCTTCTGTAAATTGTCCCTCGTGTATAGGATAGAGCTAGTGTAAGGGGTGGTCATTGGTCAGCGCGGACTCATTGGGCAGAAGGGCCTGTTTCCACGTGGTATCTCTAATCTCTAAACTTCTAATAGTGCATACTTTTAAATTATCAGAAGGAATATTCAATTAAAAAGACTTTGACCACGAGGGCAAATTACCTGAACATAATACCTCCATGCCATCTTTAATGCATCACTTTTTTTTTTTTACCACCTTTACCACCCAATATCCACTACCATCCCTTCTACCGGTAGCAATATTGCTGACATCAGTGCTTTGCCACATACAAGGTCATTTATTTGTCATTCCATAATATCTTTCCTTTCTTCTCCAATTAGTTGCCTGCCGTCTTGCCCCCTCCTTCCCCCAATTGTCTTTTCCAATACAATGATATCTAATGTATACCTATCTGTCTTAATCAACATAAGCAAATGAAAACCAGGGCTTAGATCACAAACCTTCAGCCTTCATGGGCTAGAATTCCACTCGTGCAGACTTACCTCATGAGAGGAATAGATCGGGTAGGTGCACAGTGTCTTTTTCCCCAGAGTAGGGGAACCAAGATCCAGGGGACATAGGTTTAAGGTGAGCGGGGAAAGATTTAATGGGAACCTGAGGGGTAACATTTATTTATTTACACAAAGGGTGGTGGGTGTATGGAATGAGCTGCCGGAGGAGGTAGATGAAGCAGGTACTATAGCAACGGCTAAGAAACATTTAGACAGGTACATGGTTAGGGTAGGTTTAGAGGGATATGGGTCAAAAGCTGGCAGGTGGTACCAGTGTAGATGGGGCATGTTGGCCTGTGTGGGCAAGTTGGGCTGAAGGGCCTTTTTCTACACTGTATCACTTTATGGCTCTACCTGGCTGGTCTCTGGTCCTTAATTTCCTTATTAATTTGTGAAGAAAAGTACTCACTGGTTAAAAAAAAATGGAATCTGTTCAGTTTAGTTTATTGTCACATGTACAAAGCCTTTGTTGCGGGCTAACCAGTCAGCGGAAAGACAATACATGATTACAATGGAGCCGGTCACAGTGTACAGATATAGGATAAGGGAGTAACGTTTAGTGCAAGTTAAAGCCTGTAAAGTCCGATCAATTCACGACCGCTCTCTGGTTGCGGCAGGATGGTTCAGTTGCCTGAAACAGCCGGGATGAAACTGCCCCTGTATCTGGAGGTGTGCGTTTTCACACTTCTATACATTTTGCCCGATGGGAGAGGGGAGAATCTGCCTTTACTAGGGCAGTATTTAGCATCACATTGCTGCCCTATCCTTCATCTCACTAATCTGAGAGATGTTCTTAATCATAATAGAATTTCAAATCCTTTCCCCACTGGAAAAGAGCTTCTTTAATCCTACTTTAATTAGATGTCAGTACAGCTCGATAGGACACAGCAAACCTTGACTACGAGCCTGGGCCTGTACCGTTTGAACAAAAGCAACTCTTCTACAATTATAGATTTTAATATTAAAAAACTCTCACCTGCTAATTCTACTCAGGTCTGAACAAGCCCATTTTGTAATTATCTTTGTGTAAAACCAGATTCGCTACAAACACAATGAACGAGGTCAGGAATGATTTGGGTGCAAGCTGTTCAGCATTTATTGTGAGAGAACCACCATTGGGATTAACTAGAACAAAGTGATATTGTGTGTTATTACATCCTCCGGCTAGATTCTACGAAGCAGTTGAACGATCTTCCTGGTATGGTTTTAATAAACCTTGTTCCAGCCACCTGTAGCAGGGCTCCACTGCAGGACTCCCCCAGCACTCCTCTCTCCAAAAGATGCTTCCATTTGCTATGGTGTCAGCCATCACCAGCGGTACGGTGGCGCAGCGGTAGAGTCGCTGCCTCACAGCGCCAGAGACCCGGGATCGATCCTGACTACGGGTGCTTATCTGTATGGAGTTTGTACGTTTCTCCCCGAGACCTGTGTGGGTTTTCTCCGGTTTCCTATCACACTCCAAAGACATACAGGTTTGTAGATTAATTGCTTCAGTATAATTGTACATTGTCCCGAGTGTGTGTAGGATAGTGTTAATAGAATCATGGAGTCAAACGGCATAGTAATAGGCCCTTCAGCCCAACTTGACCACGCTGGCCAACATGCCCCAGCTACACTAGTCCCACCTGCCTGCGTTTGGCCCATTTCCCTCTAAACCTGTCCTATCCATGGATCGGTCTAATTGTTTCATAAACATTGCATTAATCCCTGCCTCAACTACCTCCTCTGGCAGCTCCTTCCATGCACCCACCACCCTTTGCGTGAAAAAGTTACCCCTCAGATTCCTGTTAAATCTTTTCCCCTTCATCTTAAACCTATGTCCTCTGCTCCTCAAGTCAAGTCAAGTTTATTTGTCACATACACATACACGATGTGCAGTGAAATGAAAGTGGCAATGCCTGCAGATTGTGCAAAAAAAAAGAATTACAGTTACAGCATATAAATTAAAGTTAATACAGAGAAGACAAAATTTAGTCCCTGGAGTTATAAAAGTTAACAGTCTTGATGGCCTGTGGGAAGAAACTCCGTCTCATCCTCTCCGTTTTCACTGCGTGACAGCGGAGGCGTTTGCCTGACCGTAGCATCTGGAACAGTCCGTTGCTGGGGTGGCAGGGGTCCCTCATAATCTTGCTTGCCCTCGATCTACACCTCCTGATGTATAGGTCCTGCAGGGGGGCGAGTATCGTTCCCATGGTGCGTTCTGCCGAACGCACTACTCTCTGCAGGGCCTTCCTGTCCTGGGCAGAGCTGTTCCCAAACCAGACTGTAATGTTCCCCTACTCTGGGCAAGAGACTCTGTGCGTCTACCCAATCTATTCCTCTCAAAGTGCGGGGATCGCTGGTCGGCGCGGACTCAGTGGGCCGACGGGCCTGTTTCCGCGCTGTCTCTCTAAACTAAACTAAACTAAACTAAATCTGCTAACACCACTCTGCAGCGCGTGTCATTTGTTACTTGCTTTGTCAGGCACCGATCAGAGTCAAAAGGTGCTCTCGTCTCATGGCTGCAGAGATATAGAAAGTCGTCTGCACCACATTGGAAAAAACAGATGCTTTACAGACAAATATCTCATTAAACAATTTTGTGCACGTTTTTGGGGGAGATAATGTCAATAATTAATATTTCTTGTTGCCAAGTGCTGTTTTTCTGGCATCCGACTTGGCCAAGTGATACCAACTGTAGTGTAACATCCAAAATCCAAATCCAAGGAAATGTTTTTACCACATTTTTGTTTCCATGGTGTATTTTTAGAAAGAAAAATTGAAAGGATGGTTCTCTCTGGAGGGCCAGCTGCCACTATTGTTGAGGCTTCATGGCAGTATTATTTAAATGACCAGATATATTCCAATGGGTCCAAGGGTGGAGTCTGGCACAACTCCCCACAAAACAAACGTCAAGTAAAACAGAAGATGGGCACAAAATGCTGGAGTAACTCAGCAGGACGGGCAGCGTCTCTGGAGAGAAGGAATGGGTGACGTTTTGGGTCGAGACCCTTCTTCAGACTGAGAGTCAGGGGAGAGGGAAACTGGAGGTGTGGAAAGGTACAGAGAAGAAATGAATGAAAGGTATGAAAAGAACAAATCAAAGCCATCAGACTGAGTCAGGGGAAGTAAACAGACTCAAGCTAGGTTCACAGCAACCGCAATCCCCTCAGAGTTTGGTGGCCAAATGTCCCAAAATACATCCTGCAATTAGAGAAGTGGATTGGGTCTTGGTCCTCCAAAATATTCCAAATGGAATTTAAACTGGAGGTGGCAGAATATGGACTTAAGCAAGAAGGGGTTCTTGGAGAAGAGCTGCCTTAAATTTAGTTGCATCTGGTTGAATAACTATAGTAGGGTGAAGACTATTCCATGCTTTAATTGTGTGAGGGAAGAATGAATTGCTATACACATCTGTCTTGATAGCTGGCTCAGTCAGGCGAATGACAACAAACAGAGACAGCAGAAGCAGAAGCAGCTTCATAACTTCTGCTGCCTCAAACGCAAGAAGAGGAAGAAGTGTCTCAAATTGAATCGAATGCCCTCGTCTATTCTTGATAGGTTTGAGTTTGGTGTAGATGTGGTAATCTATGTCGAGCTGACCATTTAACATTTTGTAAAAACAGGTCAAACGGTGGGTTTTACATCTGTTTAATTCTCATCATGTGAATTTTTTTTTAAAGGAATGTACCTGGCAAAATAGTCTAGCAATTCTCAGATACCTATCGTACTCTTAGGTATAAGGTGAATCACAATAGTTCAGTGGTGTTTTATCTATCATCTCCAGAGATGCTGCCTGACCCGTTGAGTTGCTCCAGCACCTTGTGTCCATCTATCGCATGCTTTCCACACTTGGAAGTATTGAACTTAGAAGAGTTCTGACCCAAAACATCGCCTATCCATGTTCTCCAGGATGCTACCTGAGCCACTGAGTTTAGTTCAGGGATACAACACAGAAACAGGCCTTCTGGCCCATCTAGTCTGCACTGACCGGCAATCCCCACACATAACGCCATCCTACACACTAGGGACAATTTACACTCATACCAAGCCAATTAACCTACAAAACCTGTACATCTTTGGCATGTGGGAAGAAACCGGAGATCTTGGAGAAAATGCACGCGGTCAGAGGGAGAATGTACACACAGCACCCAAAGTCGGGATTGAACCCGGGTCTCCGGCGCTGCAAGCGCTGTAAGGCAGCAACTCTACCGTTGCGCCACCGTACCACTCCAGCACTTTGTGTCTTTTTTTAAACTTGGAAGCAAATTTGATTTCTCTTTCTTCCCCAGAATTGTCAACCCTTCTTGAACCTAAAATATGAAATGTTCAATTAGAGTAGTTAAATAATATTTAAATATTAAATATTAATCTGAAGAAGGGTATTGACCCGAAACATCACCCATTCCTTCTCTCCAGATGCTGCTTGAGCTGCTGAATTACTCCAGCTTTTTGTGTCTATCTTCGGTTTAAACCAGCATCTGCAGTTCATTCCTACACATATCAACTCCATTTCTCTTTCCTCAGATGCTGACTGACTGAATGTGTGTTTCTATCCATTTCAAGTTTTACTTCAGATTTCCAGCGTTTGATTTTTTTTTTGTATGTGTTTTACCTGCAAACAGATTAGAGTCTGGAGCTAGGTTTTACCAGAGCAATTACCTCTTTCAAAGAGTTGAGCTCATCCTACTGTCACCAGGGACACCAGTGCAGGTGAGACTCATTATCGTTAACCCACTAATTATGCACCCCTCCCCTCTGTAGCCTCTGAGTGACAATAATTATTTCAGAAGCTTTGTTAGCCTCTCATTAGGCACGCCAAGACACTTTTTGCCTAAATGGAAAATAGTCACGCTGCTGCTAATTTGCAGCAAATATTCTTAAAGTATCTTCTCCTGTCTTTAACTGGGGCCATTTCATCCTTGCCATTTTAAAGGAGTAGTTACCATGGTAATTAATCATTCAAAATCTACTCAGCAACTTTTGCACAATGTCAGTAAGCTGTATGTCAACTGACAAAAGAAAATTAAATGAATCAATTTTTTGTTCTGTTGAAGCATGTTTGGCAGTAATTTATCGTTGCCCTCAATTGTGAGCTCCTGATTGAGCTGTCGTCTCATTAACACCGGATACTTTTGGCTTGCTTTTCTTAAATTTATACTGCAGCTAATAGAAAGCAGGGGACTGTAATTTATCAGCATTTGCCTTTAATATTCCTTTTGCTTTCCTCGTTTGATTGAAACACACCATGACAATCCAGCTTAAAGTTCTTGCTCCTGGACTTTAGAATGATCGACACTTTCAGGGCGGCACTGTGGCGCAGAGGTAGAGTTGCTGCCTTACAGTGCTTACATAGCCAGAGACCCGGGTTCGATCCTGGCTCTGGGTGCTTGTCTGTACGGAGTCTGTGAGTTTTCCCCATGACCTGCGTGGATTTTCTCCGAATACTTTAGTTACTTCCCACACTCCAAAGACAAACAGATTTGTAGGTTAATTGGCTTGGTATAAATGTAAAAATTGTCCCTATTGTGGGTTGGTGTTAATGTGCGGTTGGTGCAGACTCGGTGGGCCAAAGGGCCTGTTTCTGAGCTGTAACTAAACTAAACATCTAAATTTTCAAAATATAATGTTCTTCACTTCCCCTTCTTTATTTATTGAACCTCTGCCCTCTGGTCCTCGATTCCCCTACTCTAGGCAAGAGACTGTGCATCTACCCAATCTATTCCTCTCATGATTTTGTACACCTCTATAAGATCACCCCTCATCCTCCTGCGCTCCAAGGAATAGAGACCCAGCCTGCTCAACCTCTCCTTATAGCTCACACCCTCTGGTCCTGGTGAAAGTGAAAAACTTCAGGTCACTGGATCTGAAGATACTGCTCTTTCTCTGGAGATGTAAACATAAAATCTAAGCTGAAACTCCAGTGTAGTATTGAGGGACTTAAACACACATTATGACAATCTAGCTTAAAGAGCTTGCTCCTGGTCTTTGAAATGACTAACACTTTCAAAACACAATGTTTACACTATACTTTCCACATCTATTTTGTCTTTTCCAATTCACGAATTTGGTAAGGTAAGGTATCATCAGAGACCCACACCACCCTAGAAAACGCTCTCATTTCACCCCTGCCATTGGGAATCATTGATTTGTTGATTGATTTATTTATTTATTGATTGGGTGCGATTGAAGTCTGGCTAATCCCTCAAACAAGGTCAAATTACTTCATCGCTATTTATGAGAGTTTACTGGATTGAAATGAAAAAAAAATCTTATATTATACTATATTGACCACAGTAAAAATATATGCCTCATTGATTGTGAAGTGCTTTGAGACTGGTGATGTGAGTGGTACTTTAATATCGTTCCTTTCTTTTCAAAAGGAGCATAGTTTCTGCCTTTGACTGTGACAATCCAATCCTGATCTGAGTTTGTGTGGGAAGGAATTGCAGATGCTGGTTTAAACCAAAGGTAGTCACAAAAAGCTGGAGTAACTCAGCCGGACAGGCAGCATCTCTGGAGAGAATATAGACGATGATGTAGAGGGATAAAGAACAATCAATGAAAGATAGGCAAGAAAGTACCGATGATAAAGGACACAGGCCATTGTTAGCTGCTTGTTGGGTGATCTGAGGTTCTTCAGTTTATCAAAGAAAGGTACCAGCATGATCATCCTTGTCGCACTTACATAAGATAGAATATTTATTGTCTGAAATTCACCTGACTTCACTGGACTTGAATATTCTTAAAACTCTTAAATTCCACTAGAATCAATATTTAAAATTTAATTTTAAAAAGTAGCCGAATGAGACTTCCAGCAATCGCATTTATCATTCACCTGCTTTACCCATTATAAGATTCTATCCCCTTGGAAATATTGTTATAATGGAGCTAGTGGGAAAGTCTAGGACCAGAGGCCATAGCCTCAGAATAAAAGGATGTACCTTATGAAAGGAGATAAGGAATTTCTTTAGTCAGAGGGTGGTGAATCTGTGGAATTCATTGTCACAGACGGCTGTGGAGGGCAAGTCAGTGGGTATTTTTAAGGCGGAGACTGACAGATTTTTGATTAGTACGGGTGTCAGGGGTCTTGGGGAGAAGGCAGGAGAATGGGGTTGAGAGAGAAAGATAGATCAGCCATGATTAAATGGTGGAGTAGACTTGATCGGCCAAATGGCTTTATTCTTCCCCTAGAACTTATGAACTTGAGCTAAGGAAGGGTAATCAAGCTGGATTCATGTCCCAAACCACTATCAAGAGAAACTGCTGCGAATTAGGGTAGAGTTGGACAACAAAGATTCTCATATCTTGGAAAATGTTTACCATTTGTTATTAGAGATGAAAATAACCATTCGGGCTGAAGAGGTTAGCAGTATCCACAAATGTGTACCCCTAAGTAGATCAGTGCTACCAGATGGAATTATAAAGAAAGAGAATGTAACGTACAGGAAGGATAGGGGTGAAATCAATTGCCATTAACGTTAAGGCATTTCACAGCAGCAAATTTAAAGTACACTTGCTAACCTAAAGATATTTGGATTACAGGCTAGTCAAAGAGGCAGGGGTCTTAGAAGGTAGGGAGATGGAAATGTGGAGCAAACAAAAGAAGCCGTAAATTAGTCATTTGTTACGAAGACAACACTAGTGCCACATTAACTTTCTCCCAATATTGCATGGGTGGCACAGTGGCGCAGCGGTACAGTTGCTGCCTCACAAGGTCAGGGACATGGGTTCGATCCTGACCACGGGTGCTGTCTGTACGGAGTTTGTACGTTCTCCCCGTGACCTACGTGGTTTTCTCTGGATGCTCCAGTTTCCTCCCACACTCCAAGTTTGCGGATGACACGAAGCTGGGTGGCAGTGTTAGCTGCGAGGAGGATGCTAGGAGGCTGCAGAGTGACTTGGATAGATTAGGCGAGTGGGCAAATGCATGGCAGATGCAATATAATGTGGATAAATGTGAGGTTATCCACTTTGGCGGCAAGAACAGGAAAGCAGAGTATTACCTGAATGGTGACCGATTGGGAGAAGGGGAGATGCAACGTGACCTGGGTGTCATGGTGCACCAGTCATTGAAAGCAAGCATGCAGGTGCAGCAGGCAGTGAAGAAAGCGAATGGTATGTTGGCATTCATAGCAAGAGGATTTGAGTTTAGGAGCAGGGAGGTTCTGCTGCAGTTGTACAGGGCCTTGGTGAGACCGCACCTGGAGTATTGTGTGCAGTTTTGGTCTCCTAACCTGAGGAAAGACGTTCTTGCCTTAGAGGGAGTACAGAGAAGGTTCACCAGATTGATCCCTGGGATGGCGGGACTTACATATGAGGAAAGACTAGATAGACTGGGCTTGTACTCGCTGGAATTTAGAAGACTGAGGGGGGATCTTATAGAAACATATAAAATTCTTAAGGGGTTGGAGAGGCTAGATGCGGGAAGATTGTTCCCGATGTTGGGGGAGTCCAGAACCAAGGGTCACAGCTTAAGGATAAGGGGGAAGTCTTTTAGGACCGAGATGAGAAAACATTTCTTCACACAGAGAGTGGTGAGTCTGTGGAATTCTCTGCCACAGAAGGTAGTTGAGGCCAGTTCATTGGCTATATTTAAGAGGGAGTTAGATGTGGCCCTTGTTGCTAAAGGGATCAGGGGGTATGGAGAGAAGGCAGGTACAGGCTACTGAGCTGAATGATCAGCCATGATCATATTGAATGGCGGTGCAGGCTCGAAGGGCCGAATGGCCTACTCCTGCACCTATTTTCTATGTTTCTATGTTTCTAAGTATGTAGGCTAATTGGCTTTGGTAAGGATTGTAAATTGTCCCTAGTGTGTGTAGGATAGTGTTAATGTACGGAGTGATCGCTGGTAGACGTGGACCCGGAGGGCCGAAGGGCCTGTTTCCACGCTGTATCTCTAAACTAAACTAAACTAAACTAAACTAATATTGCACTGAAGGCATCTTATCTATTACAGTCTGTAGTTTAGCTTCAGTAAATAGCATAAAATGCCAGTTTGTTGTCACTCGCTTTTCCTGTTTCTTGCTCATGCTGTGACCACAAGACTTGACATAAATCTTAATCACTGAAGCCTTATCAATTATGAGCCATAATTATCAAAAACAAACTATCCCCTAGAGTTTCCATTAGCAAGGGGAGATGTTTGAAAATGTATTATTCAATGCAAGAAGTGCCTCCTGTTGATTAATTTATAATTTATATTTGCCACCGTAAAATTATGTATTCATATTTAGGAAAAATGGAAGAGCGTTGGGGTGGCACGGTGATGCAGCGGTAGATTTGCTGCCTTACAGTGCTTTCAGTGCCAGAGACGTGAGTTCGATCCCGACAACGGGTGCTGACTGTACGGAGTTTGTACGTCCTCACCGTGACCGTGTGGTTTTTCTCCGAGATCTTCAGTTTCTTCCCGCACTCCAAAGACGTACAGATTTGTAGGTTAATTGGCTTAGTGTAAATGTATAAATGTAAATTGTCCCTTGTGTGTGTAGGATTGTGTTAGCGTGTGGGGATCGCTGGTCGGTGCGGACTCGGTGGGCTGAAGAGCCTGTTTCCGCGCTGTATTTCTAAACTAAACTAAACTAAACTAGTGAAAGATAGCTAGATCCCCCCTGAAATTGTTCAGGGGGAGTTTCTTGTCAAATTTTGTCCATTTAGTTTTCTTCTTGAATGTTTAGTGAATAACTGCATTGCCTAGTGTACAATGAGAAGGAGTCTGACGAAGAGTCTCGACCCGAAACGTCACCCATTCCTTCTCTCCAGAGATGCTGCCTGTCCCGCTGAGTTACTCCAGCATTTCGTGTCTGTCTTGGGTTTAAACCAGCCTCTGCAGTTCCTTCTTACACAATGAGAAGGAGAGTTTGATAAGGTGCTGGATCATTAGTTATTTAGCCTCTTGAGGCTGATGCCTCTTCAGCATCACTAAACTAGGGAGGTGCAACAAACAGTGTAGGTAGGAACTGCAAATGCTGGTTTACACTGAAGATAGACACAAAGTGCTGGTGGAACTCAGGGGAGAGGGAGTCTAGAGATATAGAAGGGTAAAGTGTGAAAATGAAAGATCAATGTAGACGATGATAAGGTAATGTAGAATGGTTAATTAATTACCCATGTCTCTATGTCTGTCCCGCTGAATTACTGAGTCCGCTGATGTATTCAAGAGAGAGTTAGATATAGCTCTTAGGGCTAACGGAATCAAGGGATATGGGGAGAAAGCAGAATGAGAGTACTGATGTTGGATGATCAGCCATGATCATATTGAATGGCGGTGCTGGCTCAAAGGGCCGAATGGCCTACTCCTGCACCTGTTTTCTATGTTTCTAAGTTTCTATGTTTACTCCAGCGTTTTGTGTCTATCTTTGCTGACGTCTACCAGTTGTGAGTCTCTATAATAATTATGCTCTGCCATTTCCAGCTGGAGTTGAGATGTTAATAGCTGAGTTAGTAATATACGGAAATACCAGTACTGCGAAGCAACCCGCACCTACCCCGGGGCCTAGCTTACCATCAATGTAATGTCATAGCAATCAGTCAGAGACAACTGCTGCTCATTGAAGGATAAGGGAAAATACACGAGGAAAGATGTTGAGTCACCAACAGCAGTGCAGACACATGATATATTTTCTTATTTCATCATTTAAACATACTTTGCTGGTTTCACAACGCATCGCTGCAGTTTAATAGATCATAAAAGTAACTATGCATGCTTTCCAGTGCTCTCTGCCTCTGCCTCTTTGTCTCCACTTGTCTATTAACATTAAAGTACAGTCATGGCGAATGATACAGTATCTCTACATGGATCTTTAATTGCACTTTCCAGCCTCAATTTTCTCCCTTCTTTACGTAGAGATGATGGGACATTTTGGGGCCTTCTAATGTTCTCCTGCAGCATTAGTCTGCATTTGATTTTTTTTTTAAACAATCGTCTCGCCGAGCTATCTGCTTCCAGTGTGAATCGCAGGCAAGGTAAATACTGACCTTAGATGGCACCGCTGGATTGCAATCAGAAATGAAAACTCAATCAGGAAATGATGAGAAAAATCAAAACAGGATAATGGTACATTCAAAAAATATCAGTGAGATTAGTCAAAGGCAATATGATTGTATGAAAAGGAAATGGATTTTCAGAAGGCCTGTGATAAAGTCCCGCATGAGAGATTAATGTGCAAAATTAAAGTACATGGGTTGTGGGTAATACAGTGTAAATCTGCTGGTGCCAGACTGACAGGTTTTCCAGACTATTTGGTGTTATTTTAATCAATACTCCCAATGTTTAATTCATTTTGTTGAAGATGTTACACAGTGGTGTGATACATTTTCCAGTGGAGCCCAGTGGGTTTAAAGGGAGAATGGGAAACGGGGCCCTGGTGGGTTCAAGGGAGCGTGGGAAACAGGACTGGGAGAGTTTAAAACAAGTGCACTCAACGGGGTCCTCCTGTGTTCAAAGGAAGTGTGAGAAACAGGATCATCCGTGTATTTAAAGGGGGACATGGTTTGAAAACAGCCAGAAGTAGAGAATAGAAATAAACATATGGACAGGCAGGCAGAGACTATGGGGTACTGCAGAAATACTTGGGCTTCGGTGATTCGCGATCAATACCAATAACCTGGACCGGAGAACCAAATGCAACATTTCCAAAAGTGCAGGGGGGAACTGCAGATGCTGGTTTACACCGAAGCTGGACACAAGATGCTGGAGTAACTCAGGGGGACTGGCAGCATCTCCTGGAGGAATAGGTGACGTTTCGGGTCGAGACCCTTCGTCAGTCTGAAGTGATTTCATTGTGAAAGGGTTTGACAAGGCTGGATACAGGATGGATGTTTCTCCTGACCGGGGCAGTCTAGAACCAAGGGTTTGATTTTCAAAATACGTGGCAAGACATTTAGGACTTGGATGAAGATACATTTATCATAGGATGGTGAACCTGTATTTGGCTCTGAAAGCGGTTATTAACTATGTTAACAACAAACAGAAGTCAACAAGAGGAATGGGAGAGATTGAGTAAGCATTGAGGTGTAGTATGAGCCCTGATCACATTGAATTGTGGACAGACTCAATGGACCAAATGGCTTACTCCTGTTTCTATTTTCCGATGTTCTTAGAGGACAGCCAAGTTAGCATTGTAGATATAGATCCTGTCTATTTTTGTCCTTCCACAAGTCCTACGCACTAAGACCAATTATAATTCTCTACATACCACCCGAGCTGTAATTGGAGCAGAATTGAACAGTCTGCAACTGAGGCCCTGAAATGTGCAGATCCTTTACTCCAGTTTCAATGCCAAGATCGGCTTGCAAGCAAACTCTGATACTGCAGCTAATGAACCAAAATATTTGGAATCAAGGAGAGATTTATTCATTTCAGTCAACCCACCAACGCCTCAGGGCACATGCCAAAGCAAGGAAAGAAGGCACGGTGGCGCAATGGTAGAGTTGCTGCCTTACAGCGCCAGAGACCCCGACTCCATCCTGAATAACAGCATTTCTATAGTCTGTATGGAGATTGCATATTCTCCCTGTGAACGCATGGGTTTTCTCACATATCCCAAATACGTACGGGTTTGTAGGTTCATTGGCTTCTGTCAATTGTAAATTGTTCCTTGTGTGTAGGATAATGCTAGTGTACAGGGTGATCGCTGGTTGGCATGGACTCGCTGTGCCCAAGTGCCTGTTTCCAGGTTGTATATCTAAAGACTAAACTAATTTCTTAAGGCAACAGTAATATCAGCTATTTTGGAAGAATGAATTGCCATTCCCTCTCTCTATATTCCTTCCCCACTCTAGTCTTCCTACTAGTTGTACTGGCATCCTGCTGATTTTCACTGTTTGTGTTCGTCCGTTATCACCTTGATAACGGTGAATTTGTGGGCTCCACCTTTCCTTGTTTATCATTACTAGCTTTGATTTGTCCTTTTGCATACCTTTCATTCATTTGCTCTTTATACCTTTTCATATCTCGAGTTTCTCGCTCCCCTGACTCTCAGTCTGAAGAAGGGTCTTGACCCGAAACATTGCCTATTCCTTTTTTCCAGAGATGCTGAGTTCCTCCAGCATCTTGTGTCTATCTTCGGGTATAAACCAGCATCTGCAGTTCCTTCCTACACATTTACTCCTAATGATATTGTTTTCTTAGCGAAGTGCTAAGAGGGCAGCTGGAAAGCCAGGCCACCTAGTTCCTGTTGATGTGCAACGTGCCTGAGATCATGGGCTGAGGCCAAAGAGATTCCAGACCTAGAAGCACTCTCATCTTCGTTGTATTCACCCCTGCATCATGGAAGTTCAAAAGTTCAGAAGTGATAGGAGCAGAATTAAGCCATTCAGCCCATCAAATCTACTCCGCCATTCAATCATGGCTGATCTATCTCTCCCCCTCAACCCCATTCTCCTGCCTTCTCCCCTTCACCCCATGACACCGGTACTAATCAAGAATCCATCTATCTCTGCCTTTAAAATATCCATTGCCGGCCACCACAGCTGTCTGTGGTAATGAATTCCACAGATTCACAACCCTCTGACTAAATATATTCTGCCTCCCTATAGGAATGCCCTTTTATTCTGGGGCTATGACCACTGGTCCTAGAATTTCGCACTAGTGGAAACATCCTCTCCACATCCACTCTATCCAAGCGTGGAAGAGGTGTGGTGCCAAACGAGGTTCCACAAACATGCCATCCATAAATTTTTGAAATGGGACCAGCACCCAAAAACAATTAAGCGGTCTGCGGAAGACGATAAGTAAGGTACTGGAAGATTCCAATACCCTAATGCTTACACACTCTGTATTTATTAAACTCAAGGAGCTTCTGAACTGTCTGCAGAACTCGTTTTCACCTAGCCCACTGCTAACAATGGACCGTTTCCTTGATCATCGTTACTTTTTTGCACATCTTTCCTTTCTTTGTTCTGTATCTCTCTATATCGCCGTCTATATCCCTTTGTTTCCCTTTCCCCTGACTCTCAGTCTGAAGAAGGGTCTCGACCCATTCCTTCTGTCCAGAGCTGCTGCCTGTCCTACTGAGTTACTCCAGCATTTTACGCTCCATGGTCCATTTTAGAGCTCTTGAACCTACCACTAAAGCCAGTGTGGGTAGCTTGGAAAATGGCAGGCGACCGCACCATGGTTTGTTTCTCTTGCTGCAGATAACAATGCACAGAACGCTAACAACTAACATCTCCACGTATTTAGCAGGGCAAGTGCTTCGGCACAGCACAAAATGTGACTGCTGCTCAATTTGCCATCCAAGTCCCACAGATTTGCATAAATAGTCCCAGAGGCTGTGAAAATGCAAGAGATTGAGCAGATATGAGTGACAACAAGTCACTTTATCATGACTGTAATTCACTGAAATATGTCCCTTTTCTAAAAAAAGAACTGACTTCAGCAATTACATTGTGTTATTTCTATAAAGTGCGCTCGAAAATTGAACTCTTGGCTCCGAGACTAAAGAGGTAACAACCTAAGCAGTAGGACAATGGTATGAAAGGAACCCCAATACTAACAGCAAACCATTTACATTATTTTATTAAAGCTTGGCATTCAAGTACTATTTGACATGGGAGTGGACTCATGTAAATTGCTCTCTCCCACTTTGCAGTTCTGCATGAGATTAACTATATGTAGTTAGAAATCTCAGGCTCCCTGAGGATGAAGTAATGATGAACCCTCTGAAGAAGGGTCTCGACCAGAAACGTCTCCTATTCCTTCTATCCAAAGATGCTGCCTGTCCCGCTGAGTCACTCCAGCATTTTGTGTCCATCGTTGGTGTAAACCAGCATCTGCTGTTCCTTCCTAGCAATGATATTTGTCTTTAGTTGCACTATGTACTTCGGTCTTGCATTATTACTGAGTATTAATTTATTGTGTTGGTGATTATTATGTATTTATTTGTTGTGCTGTTGGGTTAGTGGGCCTGTAGAAAGTCTGAAGTGTGCCTTGTGGGCGCAGAGGCAGGGTTGCTGCCTTACAGCTGCAGAGACCCAGGTTCGATCCTGACTACAGGTGCTGTCCGTGCGGAGTTTGTACGTTCTCCCTGTGACCGCGTGGGTTTTCTCTATAGACAAGTATAGTAAGGGGGTGAGAATGCATCCTTGCGGGGCACCAGGGCTGAGAATTATCGTGGCGGATGATTTGTCTCCTAGCCTCACTGATTGTGGTCTGTTGGTCAGGAGGTTGAGGATCCAGTTGCAGAGGGTTGTGCTGACTCCAAGTTCCATGAGTTTGGAGATAAGCTTGGTTGGGATAATGGTACTGAAAGCAAGAGCTATAGTCGATGTGTTCTCGACAATGCCTCTACTTCCTTCGAAGGCTGGAAGTTCAGCATGTCCTCATCTAACCTCTCCAACTTCCACGGATGCACCACAGAAAGCACCTTACCGGGATGCATTGCAGCACGGTTTAAGAACAGTTCCAAGAGAGCAAGAAATTGCAGAGAGTTGTGGACAGAGCACAGACCTCTCTTTCATTGACTCCAGCTACACTTGGCAAGGCCACCAGCATAATCAAGGATCAGCATAATCAAGGATCAGTCTCAGCCTGGCCACTCCCTCTTCTCCTCTCTACCATCAGACAAGAGGTACAGAAGTGTGAGAACGCATACCTCCAGATTCAGGGACAATTCCTTTCCAGCTTATCGAATAACTGAACAGTTCTTTCATCAGCTAGAGTGCCTTCCTGACCTTCCAACTACTTCATTGGAGACCTTTGAACTATCTTTAATTGGACTTTATCGGACTACAATATTGCATCTTTGCATTTAATGTTGTACCCTTTGCTCTTTATCTGTGCACTGTGGATGGCTTGACTGCATTCATGTGTAGTCTTTTTGAATGCAAACAAAATCTTTTAACGGTACCTCGATACACGTGACAAATATACATTCAACTAGTTAACTCTTCATTTTGCAGATTCTGTTCAGGTGAATTATGGTAGACTTGGTAATGGTATAATCGTGGCATTATCCACGTCATTTCCAATACTCAACCCAGTTCTTTTAATACTAGCAAATTACCCAGATTTCAACAGAATAAAGAGTGTTCAGATAATTCCATGGCAAAGTACTTGGAGAGCCATTGTCATCATGAAGCGAATGCTAATAAAATCAAAAAATTTAATATTCAAACTTAAACATAACTTAAATATTTCCGTTCACTTATAAACAGATGACTGACAAGTGCAACAAGAATGTTTGCAGCTCAATATTCCAAGTGGCTTTTCAAAATCTAAACAGCGCTGTCTTTATGAAATAAGTGCAAGGATTTTTCTTCGCTGAAAGAGAACTCTAAGTGTTATTCCACATGTAAGAGATCCAATGTTACAGTCCTTTAAAATGTACGTCATAGGTACTGGGTAGTATTAGTCTTCTGAAACTGCATGACTGAAGGCTTAATGATCTTGGCACAGCCCCAACCACTGACTGATGAAACAGGGCAGGGGGTTCGCATGTTGTCCTTAATTGAGCACAGATGGGTATTAAATTATCAGTCTCAACTGGAGAATAAAACTGATGTGTGGAAATGGAAGGCAGGTGGTCTGGCCCACCGTAAAATGCATTTCTGAGGTAGCAATTGAAACGTGGAGTTGGAGCAGGACTCACTGAGCTATTCTGTGTTTCATCTGTACTGTTCTTGACCCAGGAGTCCATAATAGAATCACAGCGTGGAAACAGTCCCTTCGGCCCAACTCGCCCACACCGACCAACATGTCCCATCTACACTAGTCGCACCTGCCTGCGTTTGGCCCATGACCCTCCAAACCTGTCCTATCCATGAACCTGTCTAATTGTTTCTTAAATGTTATGATAGTCCCTGCCTCAACTACCTCCTCCGGCAGTTTGTTCCATTCACCCACCACCCTTTGTGTGAAAAAGTTACCCTTCAGATTCCTATTACATCTTTCCCCCATTCACCTCAAACCTCTGTCCTTTAGTTCTTGATTCCCCAACTCTGGGCAAAAGGCTCTGTGCGTCTACACGATCTATTGCTCTCATGATTTTATACGCCTCTAGAAGTTTGTTGGGGGGTGGAATGAACAAGAATCTGGGTCTTATTTTTGGATGGATACACAGGTTAAACAAATTTCTGTACTTACAAAGAGGTTATTTAAAAAAATTGAATGTTATTACATGATCCGTTTGTTAGTGAAATAAAAATTCAGCTCAAGTTCAATAAATAATCTTTTCAAAAGAATAATTTTTAAATCTAATCTAGAAAATGTAATCTTCTTTATTAAACTTAAGATAAAGAAGCTCAACAGGAATGAAAACTCAAAAAGAAAAAAATATATAGCAGTAAGGATATCGCAAAGAACAGCTTAAGATCATTTTCCTCTCTCAAGCTAATCCTTCTGTGTCTCTAGAGAAGTACTTTAACTCAGTATTGACCAATACATTAGTTACTGCCCAGATGTTACTAATTAGGAATCCAGAGGTGGGTAATTGCATTTTTTTGATTAGTAAATTAAAAATGAGTAATAGACACCATCGTTAAGCATGTGATTTTAATACCCCAGTCATCATCACCGGCGGTCACTCGAAGCGAGTATGAATGTCCTCTGGAAGGACGCCTGTGTGTGACTTTGTTTAACGTGGGGAGACCAGTCCACAGACAGCCACCACACAGTCCTTGACAGATCTGAGTCAGGATCCAGTGGCGTGGAGTCCAAGACGACCGGGGACCCTTTTCTGCTGCAGCCTTCATCCGCCTTCCCAGCCATTGTGGCGCTCCACCAAAGTCAGTCATCGTCCTCCGCCTGTTCCACCGTTGAGGTCTTGGTTGGATTGCTCTTTGTCAGGGACCTCCCCCTCGACCTTACCGCCATGGGTGACCCTACCAGGGGCGTAGTTCCAGATGGCATCGCTCTCAGGATCTCAGGACCACAAGCTTCTCCACCACGACAAGGTGACTATCCATGGAGAAGAAATACCCCAGTCACACACTGTACATATGCATACTTCAAACTCTTGTGGATTTACCTGTACGATAACAAGATGAGACAGAATCTGTGATTGATTTTCAATCGTATGTGCAGGTAACTGTTTTCTGAGATGAAAATGCAAGAAGTAGAGGTGAAAATGCATTGCGGAAAGAGAAGATTGTAGTTAGCTCTATTGATTACGATATTCATCAGAACAAAACCCGAATCTTCAAGTCTGAAGAAGGGTCTCAACTTGAAACGTCACCCATTCCTTCTCTCCAGAGATGCTGCCTGACCTGCTGAGTTACTCCAGTTTTTTGTGTCTGAATCCGAATCTTCAATTGGGCATTTCAGGGCAAACCAAGTTGCATCTCTGTAGACCAAAGATGGATAGCAGGAGTGGATTGGTTCCTATTAAATATGGATATCATACTTAATATGTGTAGGAAGGAACTGCAGATGCTGGTTTCCACTGAATTTCGATAGAAAATGCTGGAATAACTCAGTGGATCAGGCAGCATCTCTGGAGAAAAGGAATAGATGACGTTTCGGGTCGAGACCCTTCTTCGGACTAAGAGTCAGGGGGGAGTGAAACTAGAGATATGGAATGTTACAGAACAAATCAGAGCTGGCACCGATGGTAAAGGAAAGGTGGAGCCCACAATGGCCCATTGTTGACTGTGGATGAGGTGATAACGAAGGGATACGAACAGTGTAGCAGGACGACTATGGTGCGGGGGAGGGATGGAGAGAGAGGGAATGCAAGGGTTACTTAAATTAGAGAAATCAAAATTTATACCACTGGGTTGTAAGCTGCCCAAGCGAAATATGAGGTGCTGTTACTCCAATTTGCCTGTGGCCTCTCACTGTCAGTGGAGGAGGCCCATACGTAACACTATATATTTTCAAGAAGGCTTGCAAAATATCTTGTAAGAGTTATCTCTGTACACTTGTAGATCTCCTCCTTTCATGGAACCTAGCGTTGAGTGCCTGCTCCATGGGTTCTGGAGTCAGGAATCAAGATGATGTAACCTGTGGAGTGGAACTGGCTGAACAGGAGGATGATCAGAATGTTTCAGCGCTGATGATGTCAGCTTCAGAACAATAACTGGAACAAGCTGCCAGAGGAGGTAGTTGAGGCAGGGACTATCACAGCACTTAAGAAACACACAGGTCCATGGACAGGACAGGTTTGGAGGGATATGGGCCAAACGCGAGCAGGTGGGACTAGTGCAGCTGGGACATGTTGGCCGGTGTGGGCAAGATGGGCCGAAGGACCTGTTTCCACACTGTATCACTCTATGACTCTATGATTATAACTGTGGTTTATCAATTCTGCCAATTAGACTACTCTACATAATTCCTTTACATGCAGTAGCTGCACACCATTGCTTCCTTTTCCTGTCAAAACGGGTCTTCTTTTCAATTAAGTTCTGAAGTTTAATGGACTTTAGTTTAGTTTAGAAATACAGCAGGGAAACGAGCCCTTCAGCCCACCGACTCCGCACCGCCCAGCGATCCCCACATACTAACGCTATCCTACACACGAGGGACAATTTACAATTATACCAAGCCAATTAACCTACAAACCTGCACATCTTTGGAGTGTGGGAGGAAACTGGAGCACCTGGAGAAAACCTACGCAGGTCACGGGGAGAACGTACAAACTCTGCACACAGACGGCACTCGGAGTCAGGATGGAACCCGGGTCTCGGGCGCTGTGAGGCAGCAACTCCACCTGTTAGCAATAGGGTAAGGCCATTTGTTAAATGAACAGCCGGTTTCTCTGGAATGCAAAAGCCTCCTCCTTACCATCAAAAGGAATGATCAGGATTATTGGTTTACCAGGCAGAGTTTTGTATTATCTCCCGTGCAGTCGCTCCAGTAATTTTTAATCTTTTTTTAAAAATGTATAGCATTTCACTAAAATAAAGTGACATTGGAAATAACCCTGAGCAGTCGGCGGACTGATGGGGTAAGCAGAAGTGTCAGTCTTGATCCAATCTAAATATGTTTTTGTATTCACAGTTCACCAAACTGAAAAAATAGATTTCTCTTCCTTCCACTCAAGGTTTACTCTCCCACCTTTCCTGAAGGTACTGATTCATGCTTGAATGATATTCATAGGTGCCGGGCGCATCTTGTATCTCATCTCCTGCTTCAGTTGCAAGCTTAGACAGTAACTACGCGCCAGCTACTTGATGCTAGTGAGCATTACCGCCAGGCTCAATTCTGCTCTCGTCTGACATAGCTCAAGTAAAGTGTACAGCTGAGGCCACAGGATAATGGTGCAAGTGTGAACTCTGGTCCAGAAACAATAAGAGCAAATTGTTCCTGATGTAGCTAGGACTAACACAACGAGTCGAACCATGGATCTACTGTTTGAATAATGTAAATACCCTTCCCTCATTTTCTTTCTTTTAGTTTAATTTAGTTTAGTTTAGTTTAGAGATACTGCTCGGAAACAGTCCCTTCGGCCCACCGACTCCATGCCGACCAGCGATCCCCATACACAAGGGACAATTTACAGTATTTACTGAAGAAAATTAACCTGCAAACCTGTACGTCTTTGGAGTGTGGGAGGAAACCGGAGCACACGGGGAGAATGTACAAACTCCCTAAAGCACCCATAGTCTGAATCGAACCCGGGTCTCTGGCGCTGTGAGGCAGCAACTCTACCACTGCGCCACCGTTCAACGTGAATGGCATTTTGTACATTTTTCATAGATATTCCATCTATTTTTCTCTGTTTAGTCTAACATACGTCCTTTTCATTTATACCCGTCAAATACATATACTTCTTTCATGCACTGTGGGTGGCCTGTGAACTCTCCAAAGTCAGGACAGGCATTTTGTTTAGAAAGGGCACTAAAAAGTGATTGGAAGTGGCAAATCAGTTCTTGTTTCTCATCAGCCTGAAATATGAAGGCAATAATAGTAGCCACCCTGTTTCTCCTAGAAAGCAGAGACTGTGCTAAAACTAGGGCTTTAATGAGCATAGACACAAAATGCTGGAGTAACTCAGCGGGTCAGGCAGCATCTCTGGAGAGAAGGATTGGGTGATATTTGGGGTCGAGACCCTTCTTCAGATAGGGCAGTCTGACTGCCTCTAATTGAGCCGTCTGGCAATTTTATTTTCTGAAGATAGACACAAAAAAGCTGGAGTAACTCAACGGGTCAGACAGCATCTCTGGTGAAAAAGAATAGGTGACATTTCGGGTCGAGACACTTCTTCAGACTGAGAGTCAGGGGAAAGGGAAACGAGAGATATAGACGGTAATACAGAGAGATATTGTGAATGAAATGAATGAAAGATATGCAAAAAAATAAAGATGATAAAGGGAACAGGCCATTGTTAGCTGTGGCCTAGGTGAAAACGAATTACAGACAATGAGACAACAAGATGGCTTTGAAGCTAGTTCAACGACTTGGGTGGGGGAGGGACGGAGAGAGAGAGGATGCAAGGGTTACTTGAACTTAGAGAAATCAATATTAATACCCCTGAATTGTAAGCTGCCCAAGCTTATAAGAAAAGTTTGTGCGAAAAATGTATTTTCTCTCTGTCATTGCCCATCGAGATGCATTTCATTCATTCCTGAGAGGAATCAGCCCTTATACTAGAGCTATTGAGTATTTTGGTTCCTATTCTAAAAGTTGGCTGAATCTTTCTTACACATTGGTCAGGTTATATTGGTCAGATATAGGTTTAAGGTGAAGGGGAAAGGATTTAATTGGAATCTGAGGGGTAGCTTTTTCACACAAAGGGTGGTGGGTGTGTGGAACAAGCTGCCAGAGGAGTAGTTGAGGCAGGAACTATCCCAATGTTTAAGAAACAGTTATTATGCAGATACATGGATAGGACAGGTTTGGAGGGATATGGACCAAATGCTGGCAAGTGGGACTAGTGTAGCTGGGACATGTTGGTCGGTGTGGGCAAGTTGGGCCGAAGGGCCTGTTTCCATACTGTATCACTCTATGACTCTCTGACTCTATGGCATTGATACACACAAGAGTGCCACCTAAAGATGTCTAGTAAGTTTCTTAATCACAAATTCCATTGGAGAGGATGTACCAGTCCCCACCATGTGATTTTATTTCCTCACTGAACTTAGCTCATTGGTTATCCTTGATAAATCTCCCTCTATACTCCATGTTGCTGTTGCTAACCTATTTAAACCAGTCTGCTAAAAATAGTGCACAGAGGAAATTAAACCCTGGAACAAGCAGTGTTCTACACGTAACATGATATGTTACTCATTTTATCTTGGTTATGAATAGAGGTAACAGTGACATTACCATGACTCAGACCTTGTCTGGATGTTCATCTGACTTTGTGACAAATGGTGATTTTTGGTTCCTTGAAGTGCACTCCCGTGCAGATCAGGAGAGCCTTGGGTTTGTGCAGTGTTGGCTGATGTCTGCTGGGACCACATTAGAGGCTTTGCAATTACACTTGTCTGTAGATCACCTTGAAATGGAGCCCGATGAGTAATGTCGTCTCGGGCAGGTACCAGAGAGTACAGGGATGATTTTGTGCATCCATTGTGCATGCCAACAGGTGAATATGTTTACTGTGTAGGAAAGAACTGCAGATGCTGGTTTACCCGAAGATAAGCACAAAATGCTGGAGTAACTCAGCACGACAGGCAGCATCTCTAGAGAGAAGGAATGGGTGACGATTTGGGTTGAGACCCTTATTCTGAAGAAGGGTCATGACCCGAGATGTCACCCATTCCTTCTCTTCAGAGATGTTGCCTGTCCCGCTGAGTTACTCCAGCATTTTGTGAATATGTTTATTATTCAATTAAAACAATTACCATCTTGGTAACCCAATTAGTTTAATTTATGCTTGGAGATACAGCGTGGAAACAGGCCCTTTGACCTACGAAGTCCGCACCAACTAACAACCACCGTACATTAAGTACTGTAAGGAGTTTGTACGTTCTCCCCGTGACCTGCGTGGGTTTTCTCCAAGATCTTCGGTTTCCTCCCACACTCCAAAGACGTACAGGTATGTAGGTTAATTGGCTGGGTAAATGTAAAAAATTGTCCCTAGTGGGTGTAGGATAGTGTTAATGTACGGGGATCGCTGGGCGGCACGGACTTGGAGGGCCGAAAAGGCCTGTTTCCGGCTGTATATATATGATGATGATGATTAGTTTTATCCTACACACTAGAGACAATTTACGGAAGCCAATTAACCTACAAACCTGCACGTCTACCGAATGTGGGAGGAAACCGGAGCACCCAAAAGTAAACCCACACGGTCACTTTTCTTGCTATTGAGGGCGTGCAGCATAGGTTTACTAGGTTAATTCCCGGAATGGCGGGACTATCATATGTTGAAAGACTGGAGCGACTAGGCTTGTATACACTGGAATTTAGAAGGATGAGAGGAGATCTTATCGAAACGTATAAGATTATTAAGGGGTTGGACACGTTAGAGGCAGGAAACATGTTCCCAATGTTGGGGGAGTCCAGAACAAGGGGCCACAGTTTAAGAATAAGGTGTTGGCCATTTAGAACTGAGATGAGGAAAAACTTTTTCAGTCAGAGAGTTGTGAATCTGTGGAATTCTCTGCCTCAGAAGGCAGTGGAGGCCAATTCTCTGAATGCATTCAAGAGAGAGCTAGATAGAGCTCTTAAGGATAGCGGAGTCAGGGGGTATGGGAAGAAGGCAGGAACGGGGTACTGATTGAGAATGATCAGCCATGATCACATTGAATAGCGGTGCTAGCTCGAAGGGCCGAATGGCCTACTCCTGCACCTATTGTCTATTGTCTATTGTCACGGGGAGAACGTACAAACTCCATGCATCCAGCACAACAGCCAGGTCTCTGGCGCTGTAAGGCAGCAGCTCCGCCGCTGCGGCACTGTGCTGCCCCTACACTGACATTTTTTGGGGAACAAATTACTTGTGGGGTTTGTCTTAAATCCCTTCATTGCGTTTTAGCAGCATCACACTATCTAAACTAAATAAATTAAATAAATCTAATGTAATTGGGTAATAACTCTGATGTAATGGCAATTAACATATAGCTACATCATGTGTTTGACAACATTCACAAGTGTAATTTTCACCTCAAGTTGACATACTTAAAGAATCCTTCTTAAATTCCTCTATTGCACCTTCAGTCTCAATTTTATTTTATTCAGCAAAGTTAAAGGTTGGATTAAAGAAATGAGTTTGCCAGAACTTGTGAGTTGTATAATTAGCCCTGAGCTGCTGGGTTTAGGGTGAAAAAAGACAGGCAGGGATACTGTTCCTGATCCCCTGAATATTTAGGTAGGAAGGAACTGCTGGTTCAAACTGAAAATAGACACAAAAAGCTGGAGTAACTCAGCGGGTCAGACAAGAAGAAGGGTCTCGACCCGAAACGTCACCTATTCCTTTTCTCCAGAGATGCTGTCTGACCCGCTGAGTTACTCCAGCTTTTTGTGTCTATGCTCTGAAGAAGGGTCTCGACCCGAAATGTCACCCATTCCTTCTCTCCAGAGTTGCAGCCTGTCCCACTGAGTCACTCCAGCTTTTAGTGTAGTGCCTATCTTCAGTTTAAACCAGCATCTGCAGTTCCTTCCTACACACCCTGAATATTTATGTGGATGCTAGATATAGAGAGTTTCACTGTGATAACATGGTTGAAAATAAATACTTTTGGTGTTTTCATATGTTTCCCAAGCCACATCAAGTCAAGTCAAGTCGAGTTTATTGTCAGAAACACAAGTACGTTGAGACACAGGCCACAAAATATTGTTTACCAGAAATAGTTTCCATTATTTCCCAGAAGAATATCAAGCAATGCACTAATGCACTCTGTTCATTGCAGTATGATTAATGAAAGTCAGCCTGTAACTGTGGGCATGTTAAATCTTTCCAATTTACTATTTTTTGCACAGATGTGCCTAAGTTATTAGATATAAATAACCCGGTATATATTAGAGATACTGTCTTTCAAAAGGTACTTGATAAAGTACTTCACACGGCACACAGTGGAGATAAGCACTTCGAAAATTAGGTGAATACGGTGGATCGAAAATTGACTAGACAACAGGAAGCAAAGGGTAATTATAAATGGGAATATGCCACCTTGGGAGAGGAGGCTTGTGCAGCTCTCCAGAGGCAAGTACTTGGGGTTTTGTTCTTCAACAGCAACATTAATGAACTAGATGAGGAAACGACAATCATGCCTGCTAAATATGCTGATCGCGGATTTGTGTGAGATGGCAAGACGTACAATGGAATCTGATATCAATCAAACCGTCTGGACTAACCATTCAACTTGAATAGTGATTGGCAGCTTTCCTTTTTATGAGGATGAATGCAATCTAAAGTATTTTCACTAGGATAGACACAAAATGCTGGAGTAACTCAGCGGGACAGGCAGCATCTCTGGAAAGAAGGAATGGCCGATGTTTCGGGTCGAGGCCCTTCTTCAGACTGATGTCAGAGAGTAGCCTGTCCCGCTGAGTTACTCCAGCATTTTGTGTCTACCTTCGATTTAAACCAGCATCTGCAGTTCTTTCCTACTATCTTCACTAGGACTTGCAGGCTTGCTAAATATTCACACCATATCTATATGAACTGCAAAAAAACCCCATAATTTTATATTAAAATATAAATTGTCCACCGAACTGGTCAATAACTGGAGAAAATGATCTGTAAAGAGATGGAATACTGGTTGTTAATATTCCGATAATATTCATTTTTGAACATGTTTTGAACATGTTTGAATGAATTCATACAAGAACCATCAGGTGCCATTACGTGCAATCTGTTCTATAACTACTTGTACTTATGTGCCTGGGAGGACTCCACATTAAAAAGTTGTTCTGTCCACGTTCTGACCGAGTAGCATTGATATGTTTTGGTTTCAAATTACCACCGCAAGTGAAGGTGGATGACAAATGTACAAAAGATGTTAAGATCAGGAAAATGTAATTTTCCTCAATGTTTTCTAACCTGTGCACAAAAGACTCTCGGTACAGCTCACTTAAAAGGTAGCTGGGCAAATGTCTGATTCCTGGGCTCATTGAGTATTTGAGAAATCATAATGGATCTATTTCCATGGATAATTTTTTCATACAAAATCGTATCCATTTTCTTTCAGATTGCGCTAAAGGTTTGCAAGAATCAATGCACAACATGTTCTTCAATAACATCAAACGAGAGTAAACCAGTTCCTCGGCTCCTGGAAGATAAAAGGCCACGATATACAAACTGCGATCCATAATTATTTGCCGAGTTATTTTGGAGATCAAGAAGGGAGAGATTACACATCCGAATTCTCATTCTTGCTTGCGGTCCATTGAATACACTAACTGACACGTTCCACTTCTGAAAGAGGAACACTGCTTTGAGCTGTCACATGATGAGAAACAAATAAAATCATAAAAGGACTGGACAAGCTAGATGCAGGAAAAATGTTCCCCATGTTGGGGGAGTCCAGAACCAGATGCCACAGACTAAGAATAAAGGGGAGGCCATTTAAAATTGAGATGAGGAAAAACTTTTTTACCCAGAGAGTTGTGAATTTGTGGAATTCTCTGCCACAGAAGGCAGTAGAGAACAATTCAATGGATGAATTTAAAAGAGAGTTAGATCTCTAGGGGTTAGCAGAATCAAGGCATAAGGGGAGAAGGCAGGCACAGGTTACTGATTGTGGATGATCAGCCATGATCACAATGAGATGGCTCAAAGGGCCAAATGGCCTCCGCCTGCACCTTTTTTCTATGTTTCCATGTTTCTATGAGATTCCCAGAAAGTCAGAGAAAAGGTTTCAAGAGTTTCTAAGTAACTGTAACACCCTCAACTATTCATGAATTTCCAAGAGATTACTGTTAAAATGGAGAACAAGCATTCCGGAAGGTGTTAAGAATGTCTACTTTCTTTGACTTGAGCAAGTGGAGACCAAATGTAAATTGTAGAAGGAGGATAGATTGTTCCAAACAACCCACATACCTGTTTATCAAGCACCTAAGATAGACATTAAATGATGGAGTAACTCAGGCCAGGACAGGCAGCATCTCTGGAGTGAAGGAATAGGTGACATTTGTGTCTATCTTCGGTGTAAACCAGCATCTGCAGTTCCTTTCTACCCATTTTATCAAGCATCTCTAGTCCTGTCGTATGTTGAAAGACTGGAGCGGCTAGGCTTGTATACACTGGAATTTAGAAGGATGAGAGGGGATCTTATCAAAACATATAAGATTATTAAGGGGTTGGACACGTTAGAGGCAAGAAACATGTTCCCAATGTTGGGGGAGTCCAGAACCAGGGGCCACAGTTTAAGAATAAGGGGTAGGCCATTTAGAACGGAGATGAGGAAAAACATTTTCAGTCAGAGAGTTGTAAATCTGTGGAATCCTCAGAAGGCAGTGGAGGCCAATTCTCTGAATGCATTCAAGAGAGAGCTAGAGCTCTTAAGGATAGCAGAGTCAGGGAGTATGGGGAGAAGGCAGGAACGGGGTATTGATTGAGAATGATCAGCCATGATCACATTGAATGGTGGTGCTGGCTTGAAGGGCCGAATGGGCTACTCCTGCACCTATTGTTTATTGTCCTACTATGGCAGAATCTGCCATATCAAAGATAAGCTTTTAGCAGCCTCTTGGGACCACTAAGTCATCCTCAACGCAACAAGCAATGGGTTCCAGTGAGCCAATGATTATCCTACAATTTTCAAGGAAGCTTTGAGAAGCACTTTCTCTATCTTCCTGGAAATTCTTTCTCTGATTTCATTTCAGAGTTCAGAGCTGGTCAACTGTATCAATATTTCAATGTTTTTCTATGTGTTTACTGGATCAGGATCAAGCATGGAAGCTCACCTATTCCCTGCCCCAGCACGTGCCCATTAATGCTCACTGTAATATCACATTGCTGATTTAGCTAAAGTAAGTTAACTTTTCAGAGCCAAAGAAGGTATATATCTAGAGCTATCCAGAAATATATGTTCAAGATAGACACAAAATGCTGGAGTAACTCAGCAGGACAGGTAGCATTCTGGAGAGGAGGAATAGAGTCAAGACCCTTCTTCAGACCCTTCAACTGCAGATGCTGGTTTACACCGAAGACAGTCATATGTCCCAGATAGAACAATTAAATTCTTACTTGCAGAAACACAACAAAATGTGTAAACATAGTACACTGTAATAGACACAAAATGGTGGAGTAACCCAGCGGGACAGGCAGCATCCTTGTAGAGAAGGAATGCTTCTCTCCAGAGATGTTGCATGTCCCGTGGAGTTACTCCACCATTTTGTGCCTATCTCTGTTTAAACCCGCATCTTTAGTTCCTTCCCTCATTATGTAGTCCACGTCTACGTTCAAGCTCCGCCTTTATTAACTGAGCTCAAGTATATTGGGTTAAAAAATAAAATGAAACGTCATCTATACATGTTCTCCGGGGATGCTGCCTGACCCGCTGAGTTACTCCAGCACTTTGTGTCTTTTTTTCGTAAACCAGCCTCTGCAGTTCCTTCTTTCTACAATGATTTGTGTATGTTATTCTACATTTGTAAATACGAAATTGTCATCTGACAGTTAACAGACAAAGTGTAAATAAAAAGTGTAGGAGAAAACAACTAGAGACCATTCAGTCCATCGCAGTGTGTCTGTGCTGGCTGGCGATTTGATAGACCAATTGCATTCAATCCCCTATCCTTGTCATTCATCCTTAATTTAATTAATTTCCTAGTCTTCCATTACCAAGCAAAACTGCCTTCTAGAATTACACAGTGAAATAGCTTCCTCCCATCTTTTCAAATTTAACATTCCACATCCTTGAAAGCAATGCATCATAACTTTCTACTGCACTTTCTGTACTCAAATTAAAATATTCAGATGAAAGGGCATTGGCCTTCAACACGAACCCTGACTTCTGGTGTCCACAGAAGCCCCTTGATGCAGCAGCAACCTGCGTCTAGCCGCTCAACCCCCTTGCTAAAGAGACTGAGCCGTTTGTTGGCAAGTGCCAGACCCTTCTTCAGACCCATGTTGTGTTCCGTGTTTTCAGCTATCTTTTTCCTGCTTTTATTTTAGAATCCCATCACATACACACTCATCACTTGGCCATTTTATAAAACTCATCCATCCATTTGTTCACATAATAGACCATTAACGTAAATGGCACTTCGTGCGCCTAATTGAATCGTTGTCATTTTTTTTTTTTTGTGAACGAGAGAATATAAATTTTGAGAATGAGGATCATTAGCAGGAAGGCAGTGCATGGAAGTAATTGATTGCCCAATAACTTCGCTGAAAATCGCCACTGGAATTGCCCAACCTTGATCCAGAAGTTTTTAAAAGCCCCTTTGTTATCCTAATTCACTCCGAATTAAATTCTGAATTAAGCGATGAAAAAAATCATTGCAATTCTTCTGGAAACAACGTGCAAAATAACACTGCGCCATCAAACGCCTCTGTCTCTTGAGCAAGGGCTTGAGCGACGAGGCGCCGGTTGCTGAATATTCCAAAGCTGTCTGGTGCCAGCTGCTACTTACTTGCCACAACTGTGCAACTGGTTTGTGTGGGTGAAGGTGCGGTTTCATGTAGCTGGTGCCTGAATCTGGGGGGAAAGTGACACGTCAGATGCTGAAACCAGTGTTTACTTTTCCTCTCTCTCTCTCTTTCCGAGCAGCTGATTGACCTGATGGGAAGGGTCTCGACCCGAAACGTCACCCGTTCCTTCCCTCCAGAGATGCTGCCCGTCCAGCTGAGTTACTCCAGCTTTTAGTGTCTATCTTCGGTTTAAAACCAGCATCTGCAGTTCATTCCTGCATACACCAGGACTAGGCTGGGCGATGGGAGAGCTTCGCGCCGTCTTGACTGCTCTACATATATTTTTTATCTACAGCCAAGTCAAAGGCAACAATTTGAACAATTCGTCTGAAGAAGGGTCTCGACCCGATACGTCTCCCGTTCCCTTCTCTCCAGAGATGCTGCCTGTCCCGCTGAGCTACTCCAGCATTTTGTGTCTAGCAACAATTTAGAAGATTGAATTGGAGAGTTAGACATTGTGCCGTTCGATAAAAATAACTACCTTAGGAGAGGGGGGATGGAGCCCAGGGAAGGGAACAGAGGCTGAAGAGACTCCCGGAAGAGATCTTGTGACCGCGACGTGTCAGATGAAACACAGCATAAATGTTAGTTGGGTAAGAGTGAGACTGAGCCTGGCGGTGAGCTGAGCGAGCGTGCGTCTGTGATGAGAGATAACATCACCAGTTCCAGGCGATTCGAGACGGGACCTGATCTGGTAGAGAGAGGCTGGCAGACGGGGAAAGGCTGGATGGATCCAGAGCTGGGGCGCTTGGAGACAGACAGAAGCGATGAGAGCGGTTTAGATAAAGCAGCGACGGCAGCGAGCAGCCAGACCCGCAACACCAACAACACACACACACCGGCGCTCAGAATGTGACCCTCCTGGCCTCGCATCCACCTTCTGTGCCACGGACTACAATCACGCCCCTAGTCAGTCAGTATGTGACCAGCTTTATTCCAATCTCTGACAAGCATCGTCTGTCTACATTGTCGTCGAGGCACAGCCGGCTCTGAACGCTGATAGAGATATTGTCGTTTCATCTTCTGATGTATCTCTAATAGAGGATTCACACGTTCAACAAAGCCAACTGCAGCCTTTGGGAATGGATAAAAGTCTCTTTTATGGTGGGTTTGAGACGCCCACTCTGATGTGCGGCCAGTCGTCCTAAACTGAAGGATTGGCGCATCTACAGCGGAGCAACTTCACGGTGGAAACTTTTCCCCACCCAGGAGGAATTTGTTTTTGGAGCGCGTAATATATCCCTTCCTATGGATCTGGAAACGAGCAGGATGGTCCCGATTATCAGACTGGTTAAGGAGAACGGACTGCTGTGGGCCAAGTTCCACTCGGTGGGCACCGAGATGATAGTGACAGGGAGAGGAAGGTACGGCTTTAGACAGTGTCGTCTTTTATTTTCCATCGCGGTGGCGCAGCGGTAGAGTCATCGCCTCACGGCGCAAGAGACCCGGGTTCGATCCTGGCTACCGGTGCTTGTCTGTGCTGTGTTTGTACGACCGCTCTCCCAGGGACCTGCATGGGGTTTGTTTTCCGAGACTTTCGGCTTCCTCCCGCACTCGCAAAGACGGACAGGTTTGTCGGTTGGAACTGCAGGTGCTGGTTTAAATCGAAGGTAGACACTAAATGCTGGAGTAACTCAGCGGGACAGGCAGCATCTCTGGAGAGAAGGAATGGGTGACGTTTCGGGTCGAGACCCTTCTTCAGACAGATCAGTCAGTCAGCATTTTGTGTCTCAGGTTTGTAGGTTAATTGGCTTGGTATAAACGTTTTAAAAAAAATCCCTAGTGTGTGTAGGATAGTGCTAGTGTGCGGGGATCGCTGGTCCGTGCGGACTCGGTGGTCGAAGGATCTACATAGAAACATAAAAAAATAGGTGCAGGAGTAGGCCATTCGGCCCTTCGAGCCTGCACCGCCATTCAATATGACCATGGCTGATCATCCAGCTCAGTAGCCCGTACCTGCCTTCTCTCCATACCCCCTGATCCCTTTAGCCACAAGGGCCACATCTAACTCCCTCTTAAATATAGCCAATGAACTGGCCTCAACTACCTTCTGTGGCAGAGAATTCCACAGATTCACCACTCTGTGTGTGAAAAAAAACGTTCTCATCTCGGTCCTAAAAGACTTCCCCCTTATCCTTAAACTGTGACCCCTTGTTCTGTGACCCCTTGTACTTGATCTGTTCCCGCGCCGTATCTCTAAACTAAACTAAACTAACAATCTCATTGTGTCCTCCCTACATTTGTTATTCGACTCCACCTGGCCACGCCGACTCACAGTGGGGCGCGGTTCCTTGTGCTCATGTCTGTGACAATTACTAATCCTAAATTCTAACTGTAATTTTAACTGCGCGGAGCTACTACAACACATTCAGGAGTCTGAAGAAGGGTCTCTACCCGAAACGACACCCAATCCTTCCATCCAGAGATGCTGCCTGTCCTGCTGAGCTACTCCAGCATTTTGTGTGTATCTTCAGGCAGGGCAGGATGGTCCACTGTTGGCTAGCGAAGGTGTGATCTCAAGAGGGAAACAATGTGGAGAACTGTGGCACTGGTAAATCGACTAGGGTGGGGGAAGGAGGCAAGGAAGGGGAGAAGACCTGCTGAGATGCTGCCTGACCCACTTTGTGTCTATCTTTGGTATAAACCAGCATCTGGAGTTTAAGGTTTCTACAAATGTCATACCAATTCTTGTTCAGCAACACAAACTGCCATGATAGCTGAGAGCTTTCCAATGAAACTAGAACAAGGATCATCTAGTTTTGTTTTTTTTCTATTTTGGAGAGTATTCTGAACAATATTCTTCATGGAATAGTACGCACTTTGGGATTTAGATGCCTTCAATTCCTAGTGGCAGGATTCTGAGTTGACACCAGCTTAACATTAAGATGGCTGACACTTCAAACTGGAAAACAGATTGTGAGAATGACAGGAAAGAAGCAAACATCAAATAAGGTGGCCAAGAAAAGTCGTCTTGTATTAAATTGTGGCACAGTATGATAAAGATAGACACAAAATGCTGGAGTAACTCAGCGGGTCAGGCAGCATCTCTGGAAAAAAGAATAGGTGACGTTTCAGGTTAGAATCTTTCTTTATGTATGATGGAAAGAGTTTGGAGTTGGCTCAGCCACTTATGGCAAATGGGGTAAGTCAGACCCCCCCCCCCCCCCCCCCCCCACTGTAAAGCACAGTAGCGTGATCACTCTGTTTCCTACCTTCCTGTTAAGGGCATCATGTCTACTTTGTAATCTATTAATTTTGCAGTGAACATTGGTAGGCGATTCACCATTGAGTGCAGCAGAACTGAGTTTGGTATTGTACTAATTGTGTGTCCATAGACATCCCTTTCAGCAATGTAGAAACAAAGAACTGCAGATGCTGGTTAATACACAAAGGGCACAAAGTGCTGGAGCAACTCAGCAGGTCAGTTAGCATCACTGGAGAACATGGATAGGATCTTCTGAAGAAGGGTCTCAACCCAAAACGTCACCTATCCATGTTCACCTATCATGATGCTGCCTGAGCTGCCGAGTTACTGCAGTATTTTATGTCATATTCAGCCATGGTTACCAGCAGCTGGTATCCTTGCTGATTGCTTCTCTCCTTCCCTAACTCAACACGCTAAGATGACTGTAAATAACAAGGTCATGGCTTAAATCAGCAAATGTCGCAGAGTTAGAAATTGAACATGAGCTTTCTGTTTTATGTGACTCAGCTGATGTAATTATCCTCAGCTATCTCAGCAGCTAAACCGGTCCATGCTGTCACCACCATTACCCCACTTCATTATGTTTCCTAGCAAGAGCGATGCATTTCCTTAAAGAACATCCTGACCCACGCGAATACAATTGTGAAACAAGATCATCTGCACTCCATGCCTTTATTGATTTACTTTGCAAATACTGCACAGCTGCAGAGGCATGAAGTTTCTGGAATCCAGACAATCAAATTCTAAAGGCCTTGACCATTATTTTAATCAATCACAATATCTTTATATAAAAGCTTTTTAAATTACAAGTTACTGGCACTATTTATCTTAGTAATGATACAGGAGCATGAAAGCCCAGACATCTAGACTTAACAGCTTCTTACCCACTGTTGTCAGACTCCTGAACTAATCACCTTTTCCACACTGAAGATAGACACAAAAAGCTGGAATAACTCAGCGGGTCAGGCAGCATCTCTGGAGAAACGGATTAGGTGACGTTTTGGGTCGAGACCCTTTCCACAGACTGAAAGTCAGGGGAAAGGGAATCAAGAGATAGAGACGGCACATAGAACTAATGAATGAAAGATATGCAAAAAGCTTCGCTCAGTGCACCTTGGCCTTGATGATCTCTCGCTTGCCAAACTCTTTAATTCCCCTTTCTGTCCTGGGTCTCCTCCATTGTCAGAGTGAGGCCAAACGCAAACTGGAGGAACAATACCTCTCTCATCTTCACCCCAATTCACCTTCCTTAATTCCATCAGTCCTATTACTGCAATCCAGCATTAAAAAAAAATGTCTTCTGCTATTTTCCTGAGTCACCTCTTGGAAACTTAGACAACAACTCTCTGTAGACGTTCTGAACATGGAAAATTCTCAGCAATATTTAATCAGTCAGCATGGACATTAAGGAAAGCGAATGACGTAATGATCATCAAGATAAAATATGTTTGAGGTAAAATATCTGTTCTGGCAATGGATGATGGAGTGAAACGGTGGCTCTAAGTCCAATTCCGTCTTCCCATTTTGCATGTTCCTATATTGAAGGTTTGGGCACCCGATAACCAAGTTCACATGTTAGTGTCCATTGACAAAAATCAGCTTCAACTTGAACCCTTGCTGTAAATGCGAGTGGTTCCAGATCCTGCATTCGTGGAAGTTCTTGGGTAAATGGGAGGGTCTCGGTATTGAATCAATAGGATCACTTATTAGGCAGGAA
Organism: Rhinoraja longicauda; assembly: GCF_053455715.1. Classification (NCBI taxonomy): domain Eukaryota; kingdom Metazoa; phylum Chordata; class Chondrichthyes; order Rajiformes; family Arhynchobatidae; genus Rhinoraja; species Rhinoraja longicauda. The sequence continues at coordinate 5,956,306 of NC_135977.1, forward strand.
TGTCTCTAAAGAAAGTAAAGCACTGGAAACGGTGGTGAGAAAGGAGGAGAGAATAAAGTGATGAACAATGAATGGCAGTGTTGGGAAGAAAAATAGGGCCGAGGGAATTAAGGAGGGTGAATTGGGTTGAAGATGAGAGAGGAACAAGAAAAGTAGGAAGGTTTTCAAGGTGAATGGTAAGTAAAATTATAGACTGAATTGACCGTTAAAAAAAATTGTGTTGGGAGTGAAAAGTTGGTTGAGTTACATGAGATAACATAAAACTTAAATTGTGTCTGTGAAGTATAGAGTAAGTTTGTGAATGGAATCTAGAAAGGGTGAATTACTTTTATCAGCTGAGATGTAAGGAGTAGATATGGGAGAGTGGAGACACAAGGAAGTAGATGCTGGAATCTTGAGCAAAACATGAAGTACTGGATGAACTTTTGACTTTTATAACTTCAGGTGGTCCCTGCTTCCCTTCTCTATCCCCTTCCCCTTCCCAGTTCTCCCACTAATCTTCCTGTCTCCGACTACATCCTATCTTTGTCCCGTCCCCTTCCCTGACATCAGTCTGAAGGGTCTTGACCCGAAACGTCACCCATTCTTCTCTCCCGTGATGCTGCCTGACCCGCTGAGTTACTCCAGCATTTTGTGTCTACCTTCGGATGAACTCAGTTGGTCAGGCAGCATCTGTGGATGGAATGGACAGGTGACCTTTTGAGTCAGGGCCCTTTTTCAGACGTGGGAGGATGACTGTTCAATTGATACTGTATTTTTCTATGTTAAGGTCAACCATTGTTGATATTTGAAAGTAGATAAAATTAGCTTGAAGGCATGGTGTGATACAAATCCTAAAGTTTCCTTGGGTAACATTGTCTTCTGATTCTTAGAAAAGCGTATTGTTATTGAGCATTCCACATTTATATTTTCTTCTGAGGTCCTCAGATACTCATGTTTATCTCTTATTTAAGTAAGGAATGATGGGTTAGTCTTGTTTTATGAAGCTCATGTAATCCCTGGTTCATAGTCAAGACCATATTGCAATTGTCAACCATTTAGAAACTGACATATTTTTTAAAGCTATTGATTCGTTTTGATATATTTTGAGTTTGCACAGAAAAGGTATGGAATATAGGACATTTCAGGACTGAAAATGGTCATTCAGTCTGTCAAAACTATGTCAGTGTTTTAATTCACATGAGCTTTCGGCCTATTCTGTGCTCACTCTCCACACCCATCTTTTTTAATTAATCTCAGTCACTTATGAACTCTGCTGCGATGAGGGTTTGTAGCAGTGAATTCTACATTCCAACCTTAAATTTCAAATTTAAATCTAAATGTATTCCCTTGTCAGGCATGAAAACGCGATCAGGAGAAAGAGCCCCAGTAATATCTCTCCACAATGAGGGCACTGAAGCTAATTACCGTCAGCTCAGTTTATAATAATTTTAATTAGTGCCCTAAAGTTGGTTATAGCTAGAAATTGGAGGTCTCCTACTGCACTAAGTATAAACATTGCTAAGTGGCCCAGAGACGGTAGATGCTGGAATCTGCAGCAAAAAAACATACTGCGGGAGGAATTTAGTGGGTCAGACATCTGTGGATGGAGATGGACTCTTCATCTGGACCTTCATCTTCATCCAAGTGCAAAGTTTCTTCCTAACTATTTACCAAATAGGCAGAACAACTGAGGGTGGCAAAGGCTTGCGTGAGGTTGTGTATTGTGATTGATACTGTGCCTTACATTTCTGAGATCTGTCACAAGGAGTGCCTCTAGATGGATAGAAGCCACAATGTAATTTGGGAAGCATCTCCGGCACTGGAAGGAAGTGGTGGAGAAAGATGCTGATTCTGATTCTGCTGATTCATTCTGTGGTTCTGTGATGAGATTTGCCTCCTTTCTTGGAAATGGTTACATTGATTACATCCCTGACATTTCCTGGCACAACCCTCTTCTTCCTAGTTATGGGAAATGAGGCTGAGAATATGCATTTGAAGTTCTTCTCAGGTATTAGAACTTCTATAGCGATCCCATCTAATCCAAGGCCTTGTCATTTTTCATTTGACCTTTTCATTTGACCTTTTCAACTTCTTGTTGGGCTGAGCTGTTGGCATGGTTCGTCTGGATAGTTTCCTGTGAAATAGAATCAAGAACATTCATATCAAGGACAGAATTTCAGAATACTTTGAGGAACATCTTCCATTGATCTGAGATTGCTAGCTTTACTCTGTCGCTGCTGTTCAATAGGGTGGGACCAGATGCTTAGGCCATAAGTGGTCTTTATAGCCATGAAGAATCAATAAGGTGCTGCATTTCCTGTGCTCTTTCCACCATCTGTTCTTTGGATCATGACATTTTCCGGTGGATCTCGGTCTTCAGGTGCATTCAGAGATGTCCTATTCCCTTGAGTCCCAGTCCAAGAAAGCCTTGCATTTTGAGTTACTTAGTTCTTGGATCTCCTGATAGGTTTTATGAAATCAGACCTGGTGTTTTCCAATATGTGGTTATTCTGAATATTTCAAAGGCCAATGATGGTTATATTCCATGTTAATAGGTTACATTTCCAATATATTTTTAACTTATTTCCCCTTGCACAGTAGTACTGTTGATGAATGTATAATAATTTACATTAACTGGTCCATAACATGTGTTTTTGTGATCTATGGGGATATATAAATTCCGATCTTATATAAATTCCGATCTTACATATGTTCAGTTTAATTTGCTATTGAACCTGTCAAGTTAGCCCTGGGTTAGCCCAGCACACAAGATTCCAGATCATATTGCATTGTTCCCTCCTGAATAATTTCTGAATTTTCTGAATAATTTCTTTAAATGTTTGCCATTGTCATTTGTAAATGTGCTTTAAACAGAATGTCCAGCGACTTATGAAAATATAGTCCATATCTCAAATTTTTGCAAACAAATCCTTCACCTCTTGTTTCTAGTATTAATCTTAAAATAACATTTTTAAAAACTCATTCATCAACTAGTTTTAAAAAAATGATCATTATTTCTTCTTTTATTTTAGAGATAAAGCACAGAAACAGCCTCTTCAGCCCACTATGTGTGCGCCGACCAGTGATCCCCACACATTAACACTATCCTACACACACTAGAAACAATTCACAATTATACCAAGCCAATTAAACTACAAAACTGTACATCTTTTAAGTGTGGAGGTAACCATAGCTCCTGGAGAAAACCCACGCAGGTCATGGGGAGAATGTACAAACTCCATACAGAAAAGCACCTCATATTTCGCTTGGGCAGCTTGCAACCCAGCAGTATGAACATTGACTTCTCCAACTTTAGATAGTTTCTCTGTCGCTCTCTTCCCCTCCCCCTTCCCAGTTCTCCCTCTATCTTCTTGTCTCCACCTATATCCTTCCTTTGTCCCGCCCCCCTGACATCAGTCTGAAGAAGGGTCTCGACCCGAAACGTCACCCATTCCTTCTCTCCTGAGATGCTGCCTGACCTGCTGAGTTACTCCAGCATTTTGTGATACCTTCGATTTGTACCAGCATCTGCAGTTATTTTCCTACAGCACCTGTAGTCAGGATCAAAGCCGGGTCTCTGGCATTGTAAGACAGCAATTCTACCGCTGCAACGCATTCTCTCAAATCACTATACAAAGATTTGTACACAATAATGTTCAACTTTTCAGGTCAATTTTTTTTAAAACCTGATGTTCTGATATTAGTTAAATGGATCGACATTGCACTTCATCCAAGGCTCTATTAAATCTTCTTTCTAACAAAGATAAGGAAAGGTATTGCTGAGAAATGGAATCCGATTCCCCTTTCAATAATAAACAATTTCCATTAATGAGCGGCATATTTGAGTTGCAGAGTACAGATACTTTTATATTATTTCACAAGGGCATTCCCAGCTCACTTGATGCTTCAGTGAGTTTTTATAACAATTAGCCAGAATGTGCCAAGTTAGAAAGAAAGTGATTAGTGCTTAGTTAGCTGATTTATCCCAACTCTTAAATTTAAGAGCATAAAAATTAGAAAATATTATTTACCTCCTGAACCGTATTTCCTTTTCAATAGCACATAATTTCTATGCCTCAGTGAAATCCTGAAAAGCCCATACATTTGGGAAAGTGAAGAAAGTTACAAATGAAAAAATGATCACTTTGTTTGTCTACTCCAATGTGCAATTTATAATATAAACTACTTGACAATAGTATTTATTATTTGTTCTGTCATCAAATCTTTCCATCAATCTGATCTGATTTAAACATCCCTTCTCTAGGAGAAAATTACTGATGAAATTGTACTCATTCCCAGTACAATTAAGTATAATTATTCAAAAGCAAATTATTGCAGATGCTGGTAATCTGGAATAAAACAGAAAATGCTGGAAAAGTTCAGCAGGTCAGACATCTATAAAGAGTGAAGCAGTAGACAGACACAAAATGTTGGAGTAACTCAGTGGGTCAGAGAGCATCTCTGGAGAAAGGAATAGATGACGTTTCGGGTCGAGACACTTCTTCGGGCCTGAAACGTCGCCTATTCCTTTTCTCCAGAGATGCAGCCTGTCCCGCTGAGTTATTCCAGCTTTTTGTGTCAATCTTCAATTTAAACCAGCATCTGCAGTTCCTTCCAATGCAAGAGTGAAGCAGTATTCCTGACAAAAAAACTATCGTTAACTTTGTATCTTCAACTTTTTCAGTATTATTTGTAGAATGGGTAATTATGTCCTGAAGTGCTTCACAGAATTTCTCCAAGGTTAAATCTGCATCGTGCAAAAGGTACAAAATGAGTTAGATAGAGCTCTAGGGGCTAGTGGAATCAAGGCATATTGGGAGAAGGCAAGCACAGGTTACTGATTGTGGATGATCAGCGATGATCACAATGAATGGCGGTGCTGGCTGGAAGTGCCAAATGGCCTCCTCCTGCACCTATTTTCTATGTCTATGTCTATAAATCAATAAGGGAATGAAATAATGGGACGAATGGCCTGTTTTTGAAGTTTTCTTATGTCCCTCAGTGCTCTGGCATATGTCCTGTAAAACGTTTCCTACAGAAATCAACCAGTGAATCAAAATTAGAAGTACCTAGTCTACAACTAAAAAAAATAATTGATTTCTGACAGGAAAGAGATAAATAAATTAAATACATAGAAAATTGATTTTTTTTTTAAAGGTTAAAGCTTAGGGAGTTAATTGATAACTAGCTAGCTGCATTGAAAAGTGAATAGGAAGGTACAGTGATAAATGGAAGCACCCTCATCTGGAGGTGTGAATGGTAGATTTCTGTGGCACCCCCTTCCATTTATACTATTTATATTGGCGGCAAGAACAGGAAAGCAGAGTATTACCTGAATAGTGACCGATTGGGAGAAGGGGAGATGCAACGTGACCTGGGTGTCATGGTGCACCAGTCATTGAAAGCAAGCATGCAGGTGCAGCAGGCAGTGAAGAAAGCGAATGGTATGTTGGCATTCATAGCAAGAGGATTTGAGTTTAGGAGCAGGGAGGTTCTGCTGCAGTTGTACAGGGCCTTGGTGAGACCATACCTGGAGTATTGTGTGCAGTTTTGGTCTCCTAACCTGAGGAAAGACGTTCTTGCCTTAGAGGGAGTACAGAGAAGGTTCACCAGATTAATCCCTGGGATGGCGGGACTTGCATATGAGGAAAGACTGGATAGACTGGGCTTGTACTCGCTGGAATGTAGAAGACTGAGGGGGGATCTTATAGAAACATATAAAATTCTTAAGGGGTTGGAGAGGCTAGATGCGGGAAGATTGTTCCCGATGTTGGGGGAGTCCAGAACCAGGGGTCACAGCTTAAGGATAAGGGGGAAGTCTTTTAGGACCGAGATGAGAAAACATTTCTTCACACAGAGAGTGGTGAGTCTGTGGAATTCTCTGCCACAGAAGGTAGTTGAGGCCAGTTCATTGGCTATATTTAAGAGGGAGTTAGATGTGGCCCTTTTTGCTAAAGGGATCAGGGGGTATGGAGAGAAGGCAGGTACAGGCTACTGAGCTGGATGATCAGCCATGATCATATTGAATGGCGGTGCAGGCTCGAAGGGCCGAATGGCCTACTCCTGCACCTATTTTCTATGTTTCTATGTCTATGTTTCTATACAAGTCTTCGAGAGTACTTCTTTATGACTATATGCCAATAATATCCCAAAAAGCCTTGCACCACACATTTCCTTCAATTTCTACAGTCAAATGTTAGCGTTGTACTTGGTATACATAAGCATAAAGAAGAAAAAGCAATCATTCAACAAGAGAATGTATGAAGCCTCTAAATTATCTCACTAAAAGAAAAACCAGCATGATGACTCACAGCCCAAATGGCAATTAAATTCAGACTTAGTGTTTATTCAACAGCAGTTAGACAGTGGCCTTAAGGGATACAGATTTACTTTAGCAGCAGGATAATGCATTCTCTATTTGACGATATTAGTGAGAGCATGAGTAATTTGTTGGTTTATTAAAATTTTGTCATGGACATCATAAATTGTTACAAAAAGTCTGAAATGTATGTTCAGATAAAATCTTAAATTCACAACTACATTTCAATCTACAAAGTTCCCTGACCAAGCAGTATTTCTGTCATTTAGTTGCATTTTTTTAACAAATAAAGCAACTAAAATTTTGATCTTGCAGAATAAGCTTGCTTGAGCATAGATCTATTTTAATAATCCCTGCTGTTCAAAAAGAAATGCATGCTGTAAGGAAAGCCTTGATCATTGGCGAGAATATTTTCAATACATGGTTGCTGATGACACCAATTTATGCAGGTAGGAGACAAATCAAATAAAATAATCAGCATGCAAATTTTTTTAAATTAATTAAGCAAAACAATGGCAGACAGAATTCAACTGAATTGTGGTCTCCATAACCTGAAGAAAATTGTTCGGTATTAAAACACTCAAATATACCACAGCTAAGTAAATTATCCACATTACATGTGTAACTTTAATTCCCCACATCACAAAATCAGATATGTAGAAACAATCTTACCTAAACAAATGTAAACATTTTTCATTTAACTTTCTGCATCCTTCATTGGTTTTGCTCTATTCCTCTTTTGTTTTCCTTTTTTCATTTTTTTATACAATCTTAATCTAACAGAAGTGTTGAACAGATTAAGAATCTTAGCTTCCTCTTAAGATCACCATTTCAGTAGTCAGTTTCTAGCAAGATCAATTCACTTCACGTGATATGAAGTAAACGCTGAGATACAGCAAAGGCATTGGGATCAGACAACATTCCAGCTATAGTACCTACACTCTGGAATGACCTGTTCCTCTATCCAAAAATAGAGACAAAAAGCTGGAGTAACTCTGCGGGCCAGGCAGCATCTCTGGAGAAAAGGAATAGGTAATGTTTCGGGTATCGGGTTTTAGTCTGAAGAAGGGTCTTGACCCAAAACGTCACCTATTCCTTTTCCCCAGAGATGCTGCCTGACCCGCTGAGTGTCTATCTTCGGTTTAAACCAGCATCTGTAGTTCCTTCCTACACTGTTCCTCTATCCAAGTTGTTCCAGTACAGGTACAACACTGGTATTTATCCAACAAATGTGGAAAATTGCCTAGGTATGTCCTGTTCACAAAAAATACAAATCCAATCCAGCTAACTAACTACCCCATCAATCTACTTTGGCAAATTGATTTAAGCCACCATCAACAAGTCAAGTTTATAGTCATACGCACAAGTACAATGAAGTATAGGACAATGAACTATCATGCTTGTAACAGCATCCCAGACTCAGACAACCCCACAAAACTAATTATACATAAATTATAATGAATTATGCAAAATGTTTTAAAGGAAGGCAAAAATGTTTGATTGGGGACAATGTTTTAAAGGAAGGTTGGTTCAAAAACATAATTAGAAAAGAAACAAGTCCATGGTACTGTTCCTTTGTCGTGGTGAGATTATAGTTAAACAGGCTGGTTGAAAAACTTGAAAGTTGTAGGAAAGCAGCTGTTCCTCAACCTGGTAGCGTGGGACAAGCTTCTGCACCTCCTTCCTGCCTGATGGTAGCAGAAAAGAAGTCCTGGCCAGAATGGTGAAGATATTTGATGATAGATGCCGTTCTCTTGAGGCAGCGTCTCATGTACAGTAGATGCTTTGGATGGAGGGGCAGAGCTGTGCCCGTGATGGACTAGGCTGAGTACACCACTCCCTGCAGCCTCTTCTGTGCCAGTTCTTTGGAATTGCCGTGGCAGAGCATGAATGCAACAGTGCCATAATGCAACACTTGCTCTCCAACAACCAGCTCACCGATGCCAAGACTTCACCAAAGCCCTGAATGAAAGAGATGAATTTCAGATGTGAGGTGCAAGTGACTGCCCTTGCCATTAAGGAAGTATGCGACTCATTGTGGCATCAAGGAGCTCTGGTAAAATGGAAATCAATGGACATCAAGGTGAAAATACTCCATGAGTTGAGTTATATCTTGCACAAGGAGAAATGGTTGTGGTTATTGGGGGTCAATCATCCTAGCCCCATAATTTCAGGGCCGTATCCTAGCCCTCTTAAGTAACTGTATCAATGGTCTTCCTTCCATTTCTTTCATCACAAGGTCAAAAGTACTCAGATTTGCTGATGACTGCACAATTTTCATTCCATTCACAGCCCCTCAGCAAATGAACAAGTCTATATTCTCATGTAGAATGACCTGGACAATTGGCTGATATGTGGCAAGTAGCATTAATGCCACAGAGATGCCTATCGATGACCATCTCCAATAAGAAAGGGTACAACCACCTACCCCTGACATTCAATGACACTTCAGTCACCAATCACCCACAATCAACATCATTGGAGGTCACCAATTACCATAAATTCATAAGTGATAGGAGCAGAATTAGACCATTCGACCCATCATGTCTACTCTGCCACTCTGCCATTCAATCATGGCTGATCTATCTTTTCCCCTTAACCCCATTCTCCTGCCTTCTGCCCATAAACCCTGACACTCATCCAAATCAAGAATCTATCTATCTCTGCCTTAAAAATATCCATTGACGGCCTCCACAGCCTTTTGTGGCAATGAAGTCCACCGATTCACCACTCTCTGGCTAAAGAAATTTCTCTTCATCTCATAGAAATATAGAAAATAGGTGCAAGAGGAGGCCATTCGGCCCTTCGAGCCAGCACTGCCATTCATTGTGATCATGGCTGATCGTCCCCAATCAATAACCCGTGCCTACCTTCTCCCCATATTCCTTGATTCCATTAGCCCCTAGAGCTCTATCTAACTCTCTCTTAAATCCATCCAGTGATTTGGCTTCCACTGCCCTCTGTGGCAGAGAACTCAACAAATTCACAACTCTCTGGGTGAAAAAGTTTTTTCTCACCTCAGTTTTAAATGGCCTCCCCTTTATTCTAAGACTGTGGCCCCTGGTTCTGGACTCGCCCAACATTGGGAACATTTTTCCTGCATCTAGCTTGTCCAGTCCGTTTATAATTTTATATGTTTCTATAAGATCCCCTCTCATCCTTCTAAACTCCAGTGAATACAAGCCTAATCTTTTCAATCTTTCCTCATATGTCAGTCCCGCCATCCCAGGGATCAATCTCGTGAACCTCCGCTGCACTGCCTCAATTACAAGGATGTCCTTCCTCAAATTAGGAGACCAAATCTGTACACAATACTCCAGATGTGGTCTTACCAGGGCCCTATACAACTGCAGAAGAACCTCTTTACTCCTATACTGAAATCCTCTTGTTATGAAGGCAAACATTCCATTAGCTTTCTTCACTGCCTGCTGTACCTGCACGCCAACTTTCAGTGACTGGTGTACAAGGACACCCAGGTCTCGCTACACCTCCCCCTTACTTAACCTAACACCATTGAGATAATAATCTGCCTCCTTGTTTCTGCCGCCAAAGTGGATAACCTCACATTTATCTATATTATACTGCATCTGCCACGCATCTGCCCACTCACTCAACCTGTCCAGGTCACCCTGCAACCTCTTAACATCCTCTTCACAGTTTACACTGCCACCCAGCTTTGTGTCATCCGCAAACTTGCTAGTGTTGCTTCTAATTTCCTCTTCCAAATTATTAATATATATGGTGAACAGTTGCGGCCCCAACACCGAGCCTTGCGGCACTCCACCCGCCATTGCCTGCCATTCTGAAAAGGACCCGTTTACTCCTACTCTTTGCTTCTTGTCTGCCAACCAATTTTCTATCCATGTCAACACCCTACCCCCAATACCATGTGCTCTAATTTTAGTCACCAATCTCCCGTGCGGGACCTTATCAAAGGCTTTCTGAAAGTCTGGATACACTACATCCACTGGCTCCCCTTCATCCATTTTACTTGTCACGTCCTCAAAAAATTCCAGATTAGTCAAGCATGATTTCCCTTTCATAAATCCATGCTGACTTGGACTTATCCTTTTACTGCTATCCAAATGCACCGTTATTACCTCTTTAATAATTGACTCCAGCATCTTTCCCACCACCAAAGTCAGGCTAACTGGTCTGTAATTCCCCGTTTTCTCTCTCGCTCCTTTCTTGAAAAGTGGGATAACATTAGCTATCCTCCAATCCACAGGAACTGATCCTGAATCTATTGAACATTGGAAAATTGAAGGTATTTATTCACAAAATGCTGGAGTAACTCAGCAGGTCAGGCAGCATCTCAGGAGAGAAGGAATGGGTGACGTTTCGGGTCGAGACCCAATGCGTCTACTATTTCTAGAGCCACCTTCCTGAGGACCCTGGGATGCAGACCATCAGGCCCAGGGGATTTATCATCCTTCAGTCCCATTAGTCTACCCAATACTATTTCTCACCTAATGAATATGTCTTTCAGTTCCTCTACCCCCCTAGATCCTCTGGTCCTCCAGTACATCTGGGAGATTGTTTGTGTCTTCCTCAGTGAAGACAGATCCAAAGTACCTGTTCAACTCTTCTGCCATTTCCTTGTTACCCATAATAATTTCACCTGTGTCTGCCTTCAAGGGACCCACATTTGACTTTGCTACTCTTTTTCTCTTAACATATCTAAAGAAGCTTTTACTGTCCTTCTTTATATTCTTGGCTAGCTTCCCCTCGTACTTCATCTTTTCAGCCCTTTTTTTCCCCGTTTTGTTACCTTCTGTACTGTTTTGTTCTCCTTCCTAAAGGAACGTCCTTTAATTCTGAGGCTATGACCTCTGGTCCTAGACTCTCCCACTAGTGGAAAAATCCTCTCCACATCCACTCTATCCAGACTCTATCCAGTCCAGACCAGAAACTCAACAGGACGTGCCACTTAAATGGTCTGACTCCAATGGCAGGTTAGAGACTGGGTGTCCTGTGGTGAGTGACTCACCTTGAGGCATCCCAAAGCCTTTCCATCATCTACAAATCGGAAATGTGATGGAATATTCTCTACCAGTGTACCAGCAGTTACCATATGCACCATCTACAAAATGTATTGCTCTTATTCACTTAGGCTGCTCTGACAGTTCCCTTTAAATCCACATCCTTTACCATCATGAAGTAAAGGACTTACTATGTTGTAGAGCAGAGGGATCTAGGAGTGCACATACATAGTTCCATGAAAATGATGTCACAGGTAAATATTGTGGTCAACAAGGCTTTTGGTACATTGGCCTTCATCAATCAGGTTATTGAGTATAGAAGTTAGGATGTTATGTTACAGTTGTTTGTACAAGATGTTGTTGAGGCTGCATTTGGAGTATTGTGTTCAGTTTTGGTCACCCTGCTATAGGATGGATGTTGTCAAGTTGGAAAGAGTGCAGAGATTTACAAAGATGTTGCCAGGACTTCAGTTATAGGGAGATGTTGGACAGGTCAGGACTGTATTCCCTTGGAGCGCAGGAGGCTGAGGGGTGATCTTATTGAGGGGTATAAAATCATGAGGGGAATAGGTAGGGTGAATCTACCAAGCACAGAGTCTACTACCCATTGCATGGGAATCAAGAACCAGAAGACATAGGTTTACGGTGAGAGAAGATAAATTTAATAGGAACCCGAGGGGCAACTTTTTTTTACACAGGACGGTAGGTAAATGGAAGGCACTGCCGGAGGAGGTAATTGAGGCAGGTACTATAACAACATTTAAAAGACATTTGGACAGGTACGTGGATAGGAAAGGTTTAGAGTGATATGCGCCAAACACAGGCAGGTGGGACTATCCTGGATGGGGCATCTTGGTCAGCATGGGCAAGTTGGGCCGAAGGGCCTGTTTCCGTGTGGTATGACTCCATGACTCTAAAAGAGACAGTGTTAGTAGGGTATTGGAACACCACGATCTGGAGGCACCCCTCCAAGGAGTGCACCATCCTTACTCAGTAGAATAATGTCTACATCCTGCAACTCCACAGGTGAAATGCAGTGGTTCCAAAAGATAGTTCACCACCACATCAAGTGCGATTAGGGATGGACAATAAGTGCTGGGAACACCCAGTTCAAAAATATTAAAAATAGCATTCAAAACTTTCTGAAAAGATTTTGAAGGGTAAAGTTTCATTTTGATTTTATTTTTGACTATCAAAGCTTATTATATTTATTATTGTATTTATTTTCTGTATTGCACTTCCCATTTTGTGTACTCTTATGAATATGATAATAAACAGGATCAAAAATGTGGTTAAAAATTGAAGAGGAGCCCCAGGGTTCAGAGTCCATTTGACTGTTATTAAATATGTCAATGGTTGAGATAAAAAGGAAATTATAGAAAGCTGGATGTTTTAAAATAAGATATACTGAAAATGGCCAGTAGACTGATAAATATATATATTTTAATTTAGAGATACAGCGCAGAAACAGGACCTTCGGCCCAATGTGTCCGTACCGAGATCCCCGCACATTAACACTACCCTACACACACTAGGAACAATTTTACACATACATTTTATACCAAGCCAATTAACCTACAAATCTGTATGTCTTTGGAGTGTGGGAGGAAACTGGAGATATCGGAGAAAACCCACGTGGGTCACGGAGAGAACGTACAAACTCCGTACAGACTAGCACCTGCGGTGAGGATCAAACCCGGGTCTCTGTCGCTGTGAGGCAGCAACTCTACCGCTTCGCCACCATGCTGTTCTTGTCCCTAATCCTGTCCCCAATAATAAAAGACATATCAATTTTTCAGGTGGGGTTTTGCACTAGATCATGTCTGTTCCATTCTAGAGGGTAAATTCTGTTACAGAGCTGATAAAACTGTCGTGGAAGTATGCTAAGCTGAAACTTGAGCATTTGGAATTAAAGGAAAATAAAAACCTGAAGTTCTGTCAGTTAAAACAATTGACATAGCATGTTTGAAAGTCTGAAATATCTTACACCGTGTGTGCACAGCGCTAGCCTCTACAGGGAATTCATATCATTACTTAAGTCTTCAAAGATAGAGGGGCAAATGTCACTCATTTTTGATGTGGCAGAGGTCAACAGCTCCATATGTTAGTGGGCTGGAACGCCTGTAAATGCTTTTTGGTACTCTCAGAAAATGAGGGATATGATGTGACAAGATATTTGAGATGTCCTCTCTACATCCCCACAGATGGTAATCCTGAGGTCAATAAATAAAAGACTGACGTTATTTCCTATTCGGCCTTCAAACTAATTTATCTGCGCTATTGTTTAATTCTACAAAACAAAAATAATTTTGATGTTTTTCCAAGAAAAGTGAGATTTCATGATGAAAAGGGTGATTATTTGATAACGAGGAATCAATCTTTTGAGCTGGAGGTGTTCTGGTTAATAAAAACCTTGGTAATCTTGTACTGTTTTCTTCCTCTCCTGAAACATTGTTAATGAGGTACCAGAATTGATGAGCAAAACTAGTTATCTGAGAGTGACAAATTGGACCATTTTGTTTTTCCTCTTCTTGTCCCACTCCAGCTGGCTGTAAGAAGGATTATGGATTATTTTTGCAGTATTTCATAGAGCTATTTGATACACAAGTGCTTGAAACATCTTTGAAATCTAGAGTTGTTTCTCTTCAAACTACTGGGTGTAAGCATGAAACTCATTCAACTGTAACAAAAAAATATTCCTTTGAAAGTCATGGAATTTAAATGTGCACACATGGAAGGCACCAAGCCAAATAAAATTATCATTATGCAAACAGCATCACTAACATTGAATTAAAGGACCATTGTCACCCACCATGACACCTCACAGTTGGGATTTTTAATGCAGAACTGAACCATAATGATGAGAAGGGGCCCACAACCATTTTAGTCTATCTGATTTCCCATTGAAAGCAAAAAAAATGGTGCACATGCCAGTTAATATTAGGTAATCACCCATGGATATATCCAAGAAGGAAGGTAGGAGAACTTAGTATAGAACTGCAAACAAATAAATCAGACCAGACCTTCATGTCTTGTTAACTATCATAACTGACTACACAGCATTGGATGTATTTTTTTAAGTTTAAATTCCGAGCTCAAAAGCTATAATTCTTAAAATAGGATCAAATCCCTTAAAGTTTACACAATCGTTCATATTTGTTTGGAGGTTCTGAATAGAAACTCTGAATAAAATTCTCAAATGTAATCATTGAAGCAGAACCCTTTGATAGCAGTGGGTACTTGTATATTAATTAAAAAGAGACCAGTGGTGTACAGTGGCACTCCCTAGGGTCATTACCGGGACCAAAGGTTTTCTCAATATGCATTAATGACTTGGACTTGAGCATACAGATCACATAAAACTTGGAAGAACTAGTGAGCTGTGAGGAAGACAGTAGTAGATCTCAAGAGGGCACAGATAGGCAGAGTAGTAAACAGACAGATACACAGTAGATGAAATTTAATGCTAAAGAATGTGAAATGTTTCATTGCAGAAGGAAGCTTGCACAGAGACAATATAAACTGGAGGGCACAAATTCATGCACAAATAGTTCAGACTATCAGTGAAGCTTGAGAAACATGTTAAAAAAGCATTTGGTATCCTGTGCAAGGAGGTTATGCTGAATCTTTATAAGCATGATTTGCCCATGACTGGAGTACTGTAAAGCTAAAAACCTCTGATGCTGGCATTCTGCAATCAAAACCGAAAATGCTAGAAACACTGAAGGGCATTTGTGGAAAGAGAAATAGATTTGTGCTCGAGGGAGAAGTTCAGATGGTCCAGGAATTCTAGAGACAGGAAAAAGGGTCCACAGTCGGTGGTAAGGAAAATAAATGGTCATATTGGCAGAGATGGTGGAGAAAAAGTGTAACATCATGCCGGGCCTGGAATTCATTTAGATGCAGATGGAGGGGGATGAAGCTAATGTATTATGTAGGAAGGAACTGCAGATGCTGGTTTAAACTGAAGACAGACACAAACAGCTGGAGTAACTTAGAGGGATAGGCAGCATCTGTGGATAGAAGGAATGAGTGACATTTCAGGTCGAGACCCTTCTTCGTCACCCATTCCTTCTCTCCAGAGATGCTGCCTGTCCCGCTGAGTTACTCCAACCTTTTTTGTCTATCAAAGCTAATATATTGTGCTGGTTTCCCATTGGAAAAAGCCAAAGGGTCATGAGGTGCTTGTGTATCACACAGGAAAAATCACTAAGACACCAGACTTGTTCATTGCTGATGGCTGAACCAAACCTCATCCAGCTGGCCCTTGTTCCTTGAGCAGTTTCTTTTGGCCGTTAGGTTTCAATCCGCATATGATCTCAATATCAGTGAGGTGCCAAGGTGCGACATGTAGATCTGCTGGTTTTAGTGTTAGCCACAAGAATCCTGATGATCCATACACATGCATATCCCACAACATACTACCACAATCTTGGCATTATTCCAACCAGGCAAGAGGTTGAAAAGGATAACCAACTGTTGAAATATCCAAAATCACTGCTAAAGCAGCAAACATCACAAAGAAGTACATCCAGTATAAATTCTTGCCCTCATCTGGAGACGGGCAAACTTGCAGATCTCTGGAACGATGTAATCATGACCTCATCTCAAGAAAATAGTCAAGTCCAATTGCACTGAATGCAAGGGGTCCCCATGCTGTCTGCCACAGTGAATGTCTTTGTAAGGGCTCTCCTCAACTGCCTTCTCCCAATGGATAAAGAATTCCTTCCAAATGCAATATGAATTCCACTCATCAAGAGGCATGTTAGCAAATTATTAAAAAATATATTTAAAAAGGGATGGAGCAAGAAAACTAGGAACATTTGACCTGTTAGGAAAACAGCTAGGAGCAAAATGCTGGATGCTATAATGAAAGTTCTGATAACATAACACCGAATGAATAATGGGATTTAGCAGCGACAGTCCGAGTTTAAGAAAAGTTAATCAATTTTGACCTGTTTATACTAGTCCTTTGAGAATGTGACCAGGTGAAATAATTGATGTTGTTTAGTTAGATTTTCATAAGGCTTTTGATAATGTTGAAAAATGTCAACACTCATAGGGACCAAGAGTCACTACGTAAGTAACTGAAAACTAACATGTCTAACAGCAAAAAGTCTTTCTCAAGTCAAGTCAAGTCAATTTTATTTGTATAGCACATTTAAAAACAACCCACGTTGACCAAAGTGCTGTACATCTGATTGGGTACTAAGGAAAAAAATGAAACATACAGTAGCACGCAAACATAACAGCACATACAAAACAGTTCACAGCGCCTCCTCAATGAGCCTCAAACGATAGGGAGTAGAAATAGGTTTTGAGCCTGGACTTAAAGGAGTCGATGGAGGGGGCAGTTCTGTTGGGGAGAGGGATGCTGTTCCACAGTCTAGGAGCTGCAACCGCAAAAGCGCGGTCACCCCTGAGCTTAAGCCTAGACTGCGGGATAGTGAGTAGCCCCAAGTCGGCCGACCTGAGGGACCTGGAGTTAGAGAGGTGGGTTAGAAGATTTTTGATGTAGGGGGGGGGGGGGGGGGGGGGGGGAATGTCCATTAGGGCTTTCTGAAATTATATGGGGCCATGGTGAGACTGCACCTGGAGTATTGTGTATATTTTTGGTCTCATAACCGATAAAAAGTATATATTTGCCAGAAAGGGAGTGCAAAGGAGATTCGCCAGACTGGTTCCTGGGATGGCAGGTTTGCCACATGAACAGAGACAATAGATTAGGACTCTATTCTCTGGAGTTTAGAAGAATGAGGGCTGATCTCATTAAAATATTAAATCCTCACAGGATTCAACAAGATGGATGGAAGGAGGATGTTTTCCCTGACTGAGGAGTATATAATCAGGGGTTACAATCCAAATAAAGAGCAAGCCATTTAGGCGTGAGATAAAGGAGATATTTCTTTATTCATTAGCTGGTCAGTCTTTCAAATTCCTCAAACTGGATGGCTGTGGAAAGTCATTCGCTGAGTTTATTCAAAACAAAAATTGATAAATGTATGGAAACTAAGGAAATCAGTGGATGTAGGAATAGTGCAGGAAATAGAATATGATATGAAGAAATAATATCCCTTTTTGCTTTACATAAGTCCAGTAATTTGCAAGCAGTATGAATGTTGTATTTATTCTATTCACAGATGTTTGTTCCCCCCCATTGTCATCACCCTACATGGTTTAGATCCAGAAAAGTCATATACACTTATGGTGGATATGGAGACATGCAGTGATCAACGCTACTCCTACACAGAGGAGAGGGGCTGGTGCCCATCTGCTCCAGCTCGACAGCAGGTAAGATATTGTGGCTATAAGAATAAAACAACTATTCTAAATGGACTGTGGACAATTGGAGAGATGGGCTGGAACTGAGGGAGGAAAGGCAAAATAATTGAGGAATTCATTATCACCCTGTAACTTTATTAATAAAAACAAATAGCTATTTTTTTACGGTGACCACATTACCAAACACACAGAATCATCATCCAAATAATTTGGTATGGACTGAGCCAGATGAGAAGCCAGATCATTTTGAATGGCATGGAGAGAAATGCTACCTCAAATTCTCTATTCGGCGGAGTTATGCTTTCTGCACACACTGGTTTGTGGAGTTTGAAGTGGAGAATCTAGCCATTTCACAGCTCTCTGGGTTAGACTGTGCAAAATGGGGTGGGAATGAATCCAGAGATGCTGCCTGACCTGCTGAGTTACTCCAGCACTTTGTGTCCTTTTGTGTATTAACCAGCATCTGCAGTTCTTTGTTTCTACTAAGATTTGAACACAGGCAGTCACACAATTTTAATGAAATATTGAGGAAGTACAAAAACCCAATGAAATGGGGTCACAATCCGTGGTCCGGTGTAAGCCTAGTCTCTTTCAACACATAGCAATCAGTTATCATATCATATCATATCATATATCTATGCTGTTTAAAAGTTGGAATATGATTTTACACATACCCTTCCATCTGTCATGATCTTGCACATTCATTTTGCCCCTTTCTTTCTACCTCTCCTTGCAACTTATACCAGCACCTAGCTTTGTATCTGCAGCAACCCTGGATGCATTGCACTTTGTTTCATTGTCCCATTAATTGATAATAGATTGCAAATAGCTGGACACCAACCCCTGTTGGTCCTCCACTCCCACCCTACTTAACTGCCTTCCCGCCCAGATATGATTGTTTATTCCTACTGTTATATGTTCAGTTCATTATCCAGTCCTCAGTCTTGGCCAGCCGTGTAACCTCATTCGTGTGTTTAGTCTGTGAAAACCTTCTGAAAATGCAAATGCTGCAAAATACATTGAGTGATTCTCCCTTATCTATTTTGCTGCTAGGAATCTCAGGATTCTCAAACAGTTTTGCCTTTTGACCTCCCTTTCATAAATTTTATGTTGACTCTAGTCGATATGTATATATTAATTTTCTGATTGCTCCTGTTACCACTTCCTTAATAATAAATTCTATCACTTTTCCATCTAGGATAATGTCAGGATAACTGATCTATAGTTCCGTGTTTGCTTTCTCCTTGATTTGCTACATTTTGGGGTTACATTTGCTACCTTCCAATCTGTAGAGCTCATTTCAGAATCATTCGAATCTTGGAAGATGCCGACCAGTGCATCTTGTGTCTCTATAGATAACTTTCAAAACCTTAGGCTCTAGGTCATTGGATCGAGAATTTAACTGCTTTCATCTTGAGAACAATCATGGATATGGACATAAGCAATGTGCTGAAGTAGATTGTGATGGAAGGAACTGCAGATGCTGGTTTACATTGAAGATAGACACAAAATACTGGAGTAACTCAGTGGGACAGGCAGCTTCTCTGGATAAAAGGAATGGGTGATGTTTCGGGTCGAGACCCTTCTTCAGACTGAGGTGGATATGCTTTTCTCTATCCTTAACCATATGTTTCTGAACTATTTTTGTTTTCCTCTTTAAAATCGTGTAGCAATCAAGTGGAGTTTATATTCACTCCGATACCCCAGCCCTGGCAGCTGAGTTGATCGACAAACCCATAACTTTCAAATTGCTCAAAATCTGCACCACAAATGGAACTGACCACAAAGGAATGGTAAGCCGACTTTTCAACAAAAAAAGCAAGACAATGTTGTTTGGAGTATTTATAATTATTTTCTCAGAATTGTACCAATTCCATTGCGTGACGATTCTAAGATTGCAAGCACTTCTCACCTAAGTGAACGTTTATCTAATGCCTGGGTTTGTATTTGCTCCTGGTGATTAGTCCTTGGAGGGCATTGCAGCTATTCCTATCTTCTCCCAACTTGACATCCACCGAAATGTACTTTGCAAGAGCTCATTAATCGATGATGAATCGAAATGCTCGTTGATTGGTTGTGACAATGCCTTGGCAATGGTCATAACTTAACATCCTAATTCAGCTCCGGTTGGGCCTTTCATCTGCAACTTTTCTGACTAGTTTTGTTCAGTATCATATCAGGTGGTTTGCTAGACCCATTAGGCCATTAGAGTCAGAGTTTAAAGCATGGAAACAGGCCCTAACAAAACGCCTCCGCTGTCACGCTGTGAAAACAGAGAGGATGAGACGGAGTTTCTTCCCACAGGCCATCAGGACTGTTAACTCTTATATCACCAGGGACTAATTTATTGTATTAATTTACTTTTTTGTGTTGTGTCTTTTTAAAAAAAAATTCTATTCTGTTTTGTAGTTTTAGCACAATCCGCAGGCGTTGCCACTTTCATTTCACTGCAAATCTTGTATGTGTATGTGACAAATAAAGTAGACTTGACTTGACATGTTCATGCTGACCAAGATGCCCCATCGACACTAGTCTAATCTGCCTGTGTTTGACCCACATCCATCCAAACCTTTCCTATCCATGTACCTGCCCAAATGACTTTTAAATGTTCTTATAGTACCTGCCTCAAGTACCTACTCTGACAGTTCCTTCCATATACCCACCATCCTCTGAGTGAAAAAGTTGACCTTAAGTTCCTATTAAATCTTTCTCCTCTCACCTTAAATGTATGTCCTCTGGTTCCTGTTTCCCCTGCTCTACGTAAAAGACTCTGTGCATTCACGTTATTTATTCCCCATGATTTTTTACACCTCTATAAGATAACCCTTCAGCCTCCTGTGCTCTAAGGAGTAAAGTCCTAGCCTGCTTAACCTCTCCCAGCTCAGGCCCTCAAGTCCTGACAACATCCTTGTACATCTTCTCTGCACTCTTGCCTGTTTAACAACATCTTTCCAAAATTGAACACAACACTCCAAATGCGGCCTCACCAACGTCATGCACAACTGTAACGTAAGATCCCAACTTCTTTACCCAGTGCTCTGACTGATGAAGTCCAATGTACCACCCTTCTTGACCATCCCACCTAGCTGTGACACTACTTTCAGGGAACTATATAGCTGCACCCTTTCTGCTCTACAATACTCCTCTGGATCCTGCCATCCAATGTGAAGGTCCTGCCCTGGTTTGACTTCCCAAAATGCATCACCTCGCACTTATCTGCATTAAAACCAATTAGCCATTCCTCAGTCCACTTACTCACCTGATCTAGATCATGCTATAATTTTTGATAATCAACTTCACTATCTATGATACCACTTATTTTAGTGTCACCTAATTATGCCTTGTTCATTCTCATCCAAATCATTGATATCCACCACTGACAGCAATGTGCCCATCACTAATCTTAGGTACACCACTAGTCGCAGGCCTCCCATCACTGTTTCCTTCCATGGAGCTAATTCTCCATCTAGTCGGTGAGCTCTCCCTGAATCCCAGGCAATCTAACTTTCCAGAGCAGTCTACCATGTAGAACCTTATCATCGTGGGGGTAGATATGTGGATTTCAGATGGAACTTGATATGCTATGATTATTTGACTTGGGTATTTAGAGGCTTTAAAAAAGGGACCAAAAAGATAATTTTAAAATATTTTGGATACAGATATTTTGATCAGAATTATAACTAGAAAATAACCGGTAAATGATAGACATTTATGCAAATCATGAAGTGATATTGACAAAGGACTGTCATTTAGCCCATTGTGCCTCATCTTGTTCTTTGAAGTAGTGATCTAAATAACCCAATCTCCTGCTATTTCCTTGTAGCCTTGCATCTATTTACTCTTCTATTCTACAATTTCCTTTCATCTCTCCTTCAGTATTGAGATAGTAACAACTCATTAAATGAACAGATAATCTGTGGGCAGCGCAGTGGCAGAGCACTGAGAGCTGCTGCCCCACAAGCTCATCATTGGTGAGGAATGCACATTCTCCCTAAGACAGTTTCCTCCAGATTCTCCAGTTTCCTCCCACATCCCAAAGATGTGTGGGTTGGTGGTTAATTGGCCACTGAATTGCTGCTAAGGTAGGGATGAGTAGTAGAATCGTGGTGTCTTAATGAATCTGAGTGAATCTTTGGGAGAGATCATGAGAATGTGGGGGAAATCAAATGGGGTTGGTGTAGAATTGGTGTAAATCACTGCTTGATGGTTGGTGTGAACTCAGTGAGCTGCATAACTCTATGATTAAAACATTTCCTTTCTTTAATGTCAGCTCTAGTTTATTTGGCAATGTTTCAGAATGTGTGGGTTCTGATGAAGCACTGGATTTCAACAACAGTGTGAAGTCACAAATGAATGATTATATGTTATATTCTTTTAAAGTAGACCTGATTTCATTAAAAACTGGTGGCACACCTCATATTTGTTCTGTTAGGGAGGAAAGCAGTACATTTTAACTCTGGCGTTAGATTCAGATGACA
Organism: Rhinoraja longicauda; assembly: GCF_053455715.1. Classification (NCBI taxonomy): domain Eukaryota; kingdom Metazoa; phylum Chordata; class Chondrichthyes; order Rajiformes; family Arhynchobatidae; genus Rhinoraja; species Rhinoraja longicauda. The sequence continues at coordinate 5,978,349 of NC_135977.1, forward strand.
TGATTCTTTTTAACCTGTGTTATTTTAGATATATATAATGTGATGTGTAAGGAAAATGGAAGCAATTTGTTTTTTGAAATATTATCTCTTTAATCCCAAGTGTTGCCACTCCTCCCTCCACCAGTCCTACTCCCACCACATGATGCCCCCTTGAATATTGCTTTATAATCATTTCTTGTTAAATGGAAAAATTAACCTTTTTACATTAAAACTGGAAACCACAGAAACACGACATTTACATTACTGGCAGCACCGTCCAGCCAATGAACATTTAACAAGTATTTCAGTGAACACCTGGGTTGGCATTTGCAAAGGTGACAAGAATGACATTAATTGTTCTGTTTATTTTGTGTGAGTCGACTAGAAAACCATATGTTAAAATAAAAAACAGTTATTTATGAAATTCTCTCTTTCCTCTTAATGAATCAAATTCCTGTCTTCTAATGGGGGGAGGTGGGGAGAATTAGTTCATCATCATGTGCAGTTTTTAGCTGAAAATTAGATCAAGGCATATAAATGTATCTCTGACCCATTTTAAACTCATGTGCTTTGGTCTTATTTTTATGCTACTATCATATATTCCCATGGCTTTACTTTTAATAAACCAAGTGTCAATACTTATGTACATATCCCACCTGGTTCAGTCCGTGACAACACTCAGAACTGTGGGTTAAAATAGAATGAAAAATCAGAGACAAGATAATGCAGATTTTTGTACGTATATGTTCTTTCATAAGTATGTTGTAAAGGTCCAAGGTAACAAATTTGTTCAAAATGGAGAAAAAAATCTAATCCCAGTAAACCAGTCTGTTCAGTATTAGTCTCCAGAAAACGTCTGTAACTGCTCCAAGTGTAGAAGGAGCATTTGGCATGACATTGACAACCCTGCATTGGCAGCACTAAGAAGCCCTACATACTACATGATTTCTTAAACTACCAGCTCCTGTCCTCTATCTTATTTGTCAGATATCAGTGCACTGGAGCACACTGCTGCACCAGACAAACTATGTTATCAGCTCATAATATAGGAAACTGTCCATGTGCAATGTGTAAATCTAAGATATACACAAAATGCTGGAGTAACTCAGCGGGTTAGGCAGCATCTCTGGAGAAAAGGAATAGGCGACGTTTCAGGTGACACCCTTCTTCAGACAAGCCAGGTTAGTTAAGGTTATGTAGGTTAATTGACTGGGTAAATGTAAAAATTGTCCCTAGTGTCTATAGGATAGTGTTAGTGTGCGGTGATCACTGGGCGGTGCGGACTTGGTGGGCCGAAAAGGCCCGTTTCCGCGCTGTATCTGAAATATGAAAAAAATATGAAAGTATCCACTAATTCCAATCACTAGCAATGTGAATAGAGGAATCTGCAATAATACCATGAAGAAAAACACTTATTCTTTGTTAATCTGCTAACTCTCAACCCCTTCACTTCCATCAGAATGTATCAGCCTTGATTTAGATATAATGTATATAGAGCAATTGACAATTGATGACTGCAGTTGTCCTCTACGCTAAGTGATATAGCATGTATCATAATGCTTAACATTATGAAGATGGTCAAAGTTGTCAAACTGCAACCATTTAAGGCCTGGAACAACATTGCAAAAATCCTTCAAGAAAATGTCTTTATCAGTGACCTTTCACCTGTGGTAAGATCAAGAGTAGAACAGTTCACTGAAAATGTCACAGCTCTCAGTTCTATTCACTAAATGTTTTCCCTCTCTGTAAGAATCTCCTAGGCATGTAAACAAGAAGGCCAAGGGTAGCAGATGGATGCAAAAACAATCGTCCTCCAAGTCAAATCATGTGTATTCTACACATATCTCAGTTTCTTCATGCTAGAAATCCCAACTGCATTGTTGGAGTACACCTTTGTGGTAATTCAGAAAGTCATCCCTCTGTTGCCTGCTCAGAACAAGCATGGGTAACACATTTTTACCATACTACCATTCAGAATATTGAAACAAGTTCTTAATTTACCATCCAATCTCAACTTCTTAACAGCTAAATTCAATGTCTAGAATTGATCCATTCAGACCAGGTAAATTATTAGTTCAGTCTCCAATCTTTGCTAATTATTCTTCATAATAAGAACAGGTCCCAGAGGTACGATAAGGAAATGACTGGATTGCCATCCTCTGACTGTTGCTGGAATATTTAGATGTATAATGAGGACATGTCCAGGATCAGGTTAGTCTTCAACGTTTCCAGAGCTCAATATTGCACGCTCATGGCACATAGCCTTGCAGAGGAATAACAAAATATTTTTGAGCGGCTGATGAATGTAGGGAATTTTGAACTATGGAGCTGCTGAAATTACGAGACACCGATTCATTTTTTAGTACTACATCTTTAACTCTTAATATTAAACTCTTAATGTTAAAAAAAAGCTATATTCATCGGCCAAAGATTTTTAAACAGTTGTACCAAATGACTCTCTGCAGCTTACGATCAAAAATTGACTGGTGAATTGTTTGTGTGAATTTGATACCATTTTGCACTCCAGCATTCCAAGAGTCTTCAGTGAAGTGTTCCTCTTATGTAAATCTCCAGCCCAAATTACTAATGGAAAAAAGGTTTTAAAATTTTGACATATAACAGGCTGATTATTGAAATTATCACACTCAGTTTAAAAATCCTTAAAGACCCTTCAATCTTATTGTCAAAATATGTCACCCTTTTCTGCATATTGGATTGCTCCAATGATAACATCAGTTGAATCTTACTCAAACTCTTTCCTGCTATGACATCATTCAGAACAGCTCACATGAAATTAGACTCTTGGCAGGAGAGTTGAAGGTGCAGAGAGCTGATTTTGAACTAGTTGAATGATGAGACTTAATGAGGTACCCATTAGCTGTCAGAATTCACAGCAAGTGCTTTTAGCTGAGTAATTTGCTTTGAGTGTACACCCTCGATAACTACAAAAATTGTGAAAATGAATTTCTCCACTTTATAAAAATACACTGCTTTACAGAAGCAAGTGTACTTTTCACATTTAGACACTCTTGTGACCTTTTATTAAAATATATTTTTGGTTTGCAGTGTTGGGACTGAAACGTATTTAACAAAACCGGCAGTGTATATTGTTGTGTGGAACATTGTAGCTTTCAGACCAGAGTTTAAAACATTTTTCCTTACCTAACTGGCAGATGGAACCTTTCAAAATGCCACATGCAGACAGATCTGGAATCCTCACAATTGACAAAGCAGCAGGGAGCCCAGTTTAATGCTGTAAAGTGTCACAGTTATTTTTGTATGTATTGAACCAAAATGGCAGGTGTAACTATTTTCTCTGCGGTTAGCTAATGGAGTTCTTTTGTAACGAGAAGATTGCCGACAAACCAGCCAGTAATTACCCTGACAGTCAGAACTGCTCATCACTTGTGATATTTGACCGCTATTCTACTGCTGTTTGAATGCTGATAATCCCATCTTTTACTCATCGAGTTACATATTTTTTGTAGTGCCATTACAGACATAATTAATGTAAATTGAAAAGTGTTGAAAAGATCCTTCCAATGTTAAATTCTGGAGACAGGTAGACTTTGAACTTCTTTGTTCTAATTTTGTTGCTCATTACAGACAGCAAATTGACAGCAGAATGTTAGACAGATTTCTCCGTCATGCCTATGATACTGTGGGTTGAGTAGGAGGAGTGTCAAATGAAAAAGGTGGTGCACTTCCTTCAATAGTTAAATATCCTGGCAGGTGTGATGCAGAGCTATTAGGATGAAGGTTTGATTGCTGGTTTGTGCAGAGTTGGCTGACCTTACCAAAAGCAGAAATGATAGTGCTGGAATTGGCCTCCAGTGCCTTCCATGAGCCAAAGTAACAAGAAATGTGTGTGTGGGGGACGGGGACGTTCCCATTTAGTTTTGTGAAAAAAATCCCATCACTTAATACACATGAATATGTGAACATTAGATAAATTGAGATCTCACTTCAGTCTTCAAATAAATATTAACATTTCCTGAAAAGGTGCAATGGCTATTTCAACCACCTGCCGTGGAAAGATCTTCCAGAATCCGAACGCCATTGTCCCAATTCTTCCTTATAATTTAAAATTGATATCCTTCCCCCATCTACAGCATTAACCTTCAAAACAAGGAAGAAAATTGTCCCAGTTCACGACTTTCTTTCATGATTATAGGAAGCTCTGAAATTTTCTCTCAACCTTTCCTGCTTCGGTGAAAATAACCTTAACACCTCAATTCCATCTTTATTACAACATTTTGTATCCCTTTTATTCAACCTATACTGTTCACACTCTGTGGCTTTCACATCGATCCATAATGAGGGACTCTGAACATCTAACTGTGGCCCAATCATTATTTTTTAACAAATGTATCATTATTTTTCTACAATTACATTCTGTTGTAAATCCCCAAATACTTGTGACCATTTTATGATCACATGCACTCTTATTTATTGTCTCTACTGATTCACTACTTCAGCATTTTTTTTACGAGTGTATTCTTGCATTTTTTATCATTTCTCATTGATTGTAAAGCCGCACTCTTGTACTCGCACCTGCTCCCTTAATACTCGCCTATCTATATGGTGTTTTCAATTTGCATTGATGAGATATCCTCAGGGAGTCTGAAAAGTTACAAAGTGTTATCTGGAATCTTAATAATTCACCTGTAATTTTGTTGGTATAATATTTTGCGAGGTAACTACGAAAAACCGCATCATCACTATACGATTGCCCAATCATCACTAATAATGATTAAAGTTTGTCAATTGAGTTTAATGGCAATTATGTCACTAAATGTTAACAAAAAATAAATAAAAGCACTTTTCGAACTGAGTATCGGAGAAGTATATCAATATTTGGGGAAACACTCATAAGATATTAGAAAGGCACTGACATAATGAATATTTTGCGTTAAGTTTTTCATATATTCAACAACATATACCAGTCCTGAAATTCCAATAATGATGAGCCATCCACTAAGTCAAATAAGAGGTGTTGCCTGGCCTGCTGAGTTACTCCAACATTTTGTGGCTATTTTCGAAATAAAATCTGTAAGCTTGTTACATCAAAGTGTTTGTTCTGATTTTTCAACACCATCCTTCTTTTAATAATGTATGCCATTTTGCTTAATGCTGGTTTTTTTGTACCTCAGATTCCCCTGACTCCGATGCACAAGTACAGGCCGCGAATTCATTTGATTCAGAATGCTGAGCAAATGAAGTCTAAACTTTGTTCGTGGACATACTACTTCCCAGAAACAGAATTTATAGCTGTGGGTCACTACCATAGCAAGAAGGTGTGTTTGTGACTGAGTGTGTTATAGTATAAATATGATTTCTTCTTGTAATTATTGTCTTCAAATTCAAATAATCACTTAACAAACATTGGCACAGTAATTATATTGTATTTCTAAGTCACCATAAAGAGTTTCATTTCACAGATGGCACATATATATATACATATATACATATATATGCACGAGATGCAACACCTGTCCCTTTACCTCCCCCCTCAACTCCATCCAAGGACCCAAACAGTCTTTCCAGGTGAGACAAAGGTTCACCTGCACCTCCTCCAACCTCATCTATTGCATCCACTGCTCTAGATGTCAACATATTTACATCGGTGAAACCAAGCGCAGGCTCGGAGATCGCTTCGCTGAACACCTGCGCTCGGTCCGCATTAACCAAACTGATCTCCCGGTGGCCGAGCACTTCAACTCCCCCTCCCCTTCCCAGTCTGCCCTTTCTGTCATGGGCCTCCTCCAGTGCCATAGTGAGGCCCACCGGAAATTGGAGGAACAGCACCTCATATTTCGCCTGGGCAGTTTGCAGCCCAGTGGTATGAACATCGACTTCTCCAACTTTAGATAGTTCCTCTGTCCCTCCCTTCCCCTCCTCCTTCCCAGATCTCCCTCTATCTTCTTGTCTCCACCTATATCCTTCCTTTGTCCCGCCCCCCTGACATCAGTCTGAAGAAGGGTCTCGACCCGAAACGTCACCCATTCCTTCTCTCCCGAGATGCTGCCTGACCTGCTGAGTTACTCCAGCATTTTGTGAATATATATATGTGTGTGTATAGGTAGGAAAGAACTGCAGATGCTGGTTTAAATGGAAGGTAGGCACAAAATGCTGGAGTAACTCAGCGGGACAGGCAGCATCTTTGGAGAGAAGGAATGGATGACATTTCGGATCGAGACCCATCAGTCTGAAGAAGGATCTCGACCCGAAACATCACCCATTCCTTCTCTCCAGAGATGCTGCTTGTCCCGATGAGTTACTCCAGCATTTTGTGTCTGCCTTCTGTATATACGTGTGTGTGTGTGTGTGTGTTTGTGTGTGTGTGTGTGTGTATATCATGCATGGCACTATATTTAATTATAATGTAGGAAAAGAACAGCCACTTTACACTCAGGAAGGATGGAATAACAGCAATGAAATTATTACCAGTTGCAATGTTGAAGGATCAATATACGTCATGATACTGATATAACTCCTCTACTCTTTAAAGAGTGCCATCTAACGTATCTGTAATTTAATGCTGTATCCAAAGGTTGGTACCATGCGCATGTATCATTCCATCTATATACCCCTTACGTGTCAGTTTAGATTATGTACTTTTGAGAATTAAGCATGACTGATTCAAAAATGCTGCCTCTGAGTTAAGGCTGACTCTGAAGATTAAACAATTATTTGTTTCATTGTTAATTATGGAAATAATGGACAACATGCTGGTCTAATAGCAGTTACCAGACTGAAGTAATTTATTTAATTACATTTTAAGACATCGACATGTTATGTAAATATATTTTTATGAATTAGGCTTCTGAAATTTAAGTCGGAAATTAGTACGTGTATCCAATACAATCTCCACACATCATTAAAAAACAACTCCACATTTACCACTTTAAGATCAATTTGCAACGTGTATTGCCAGCATAGAGTTCTGACATGCAGACTGCATATCAGGAAATTGTGGCTTTCACAATTTTCCTACATGACAGAGGCTGTGTACTGGCCTTTTCTATTAATATATCCAAATCTAGGATATGGGCATTGAGATCTTTCTACTTAAGGCATTCATATGGAATAATGGAAGAATAAAGAAAGAGCTTGCACTTGTATAGCACTAAGAATGTTCCAAAGCACTTTACAGCCACAAAGTGCATTTTAAGTATAGTCTAAAATGTGGGAGTCAATTTTGTAGAGCAGAATTCCACAAGCTGCAATAAGCCATTGACCAATACAATCCGTTTTACTGACCTTCAATGATAGATAATTATTAGTCAGGATACCAATAGAACTCCATTATCTTTCCTTAATTAATGCCCGTAATGTATCAATTTGGAACAAATTGTGAGAAATAGCATTCCACAAACTAGCCTGTCTAACATGAATATCTGCTTCTTGTAAATGTTTTGTGCAGTTTCAGTTTTAAAACACAACCACTTGAAATAACCCATTTCCTAATTCTTTCATATTCAATAAAAAATAATGGTCAAACATCTCAAAATGGGATACCTGATGATATTTCCTGTCTCTTCAACTCAGTAATGGGGTCAGGAGTGGCCGCTCTTAACATTTACCCTATGGAGCTTTTGTGATTCATGATTTTCAGATTCATACTGCAAAGGGAAAGATTTTAATTGTGGTCTTCATCCTATCCCCTAGATGAAGATGATGAAGATAGAGTACAACCCTTATGCCAAAGGTGCTCTACCACATAGCAGTAGAAGAAACAAGGACATGCCACAGAGGTTGGTCTTTATAAAATCACAGCTGTTCTAATACTGTTTGCAAATGGTATAATAATCAAGATTTTGTTGTACTGATATGAAAAATCTACAGTAATTATTTCAATCCATTGTGAAAGGAATAACAATTATTTAAAGATGTATTAGTGAAAAAGGACACAGCAGAATGATGAGATAGTGGAACATTGTTAAAAAATAAAAATAAATTGGCAATTTTCTCTTAAATTGTTGCTACGTTTTGACCAAGGTAAATGCACACTTGAGAAGAAATAATTCCCACTGGGGAAGAATTCTTTTTTAAATAAGCTAGGTGCTGGACAGGAGTTAAGGAAAAGCACCAATAGGTTAAATGTGTCAAATAGAGTTGAGAAATAGAAAATGAAACAGGCCTGCAAATCTTGATGATGTACAGTGACACTCATTTCGATGTGTATCACATATCGGTATGTTTAAATGAGTTTACAACCTTTCTCACATGTTTTGATCACAACTCTCCATTTTAACATTTCTTATTCTGAAACTTTGGGTTATAGGAATGCAAGAGAAAATCTGGTACTATTTTTAAGTCACAGAATAGCTATGTTTTCTAGTTCAATGGAAATTGGCTGGAAGTTGGCAAGTGGAATTTTTCCATCCTTTATTAAAATCTGTGCAATTAGCTCTTGCCCAGACCTCCTTCCATGATCGTGGTGATAGAAAGTTTCAAGCCACATGAAGATCGGCAGAATGGAAACAGAGTGATAGTTTGACTCCAATTAGGCCAACTAAAACTGAAAAGTAGCTGGTGAGTGGTGAGCGAAATAGTTACAATTTAATATATGTTTGATAGGATTATTCCTAAAAACAATATATGTTAAGAATAAAACATATTCTAATATCTTAATATACGTATGGAATTTATTTGATTTATTTAAATTGTTACATACTGTGAGGCGGCACAGTGGTGCAGTGGTAGAGTTACTGCCTTACAGTGCCAGAGACCTGGGTTTGATCCTGACTAAGAGTGCTTACTGTATGGATTTTGTACGTTCTTCCTGTGATTGCGTGGGTTTTCTCCGGGTGCCTCGGTTTCCTCCTACAGTCCAAACACAATCCACAGTCCAAATCCCTAGTGTGTAGGATTTGCTAGTATATGGGGTGATCGTTGGTTGGCGTGGACTTGGTGGGCCGGGCCTGTTTCCATGCTGTATCTCCAAAGTCTAAAAGTAAATACAAATGTTTTGTCCCTCCAATTCTAACCTATTCAGATTAATTTCTGATATCCAATCTTCAAGTACACAGTTCGTATACAAAGGTTGATGGAATGATCCAAAATATTGATGGCATACAAATCAATATTATTTATTTTGTGGAGCCTATGCTGCTATTGATTTTTTTTCTGTTCCTTGCGTATGGTGTGCCAGCACTTTGTATAATTGGTGCATTTAATATGCTGAAAACAGTCAAGTTGCCAAGAAAAGCAGTAGTGAAAACTGGCCAACATAACTACATTTGTAATATCATTAAAGCTAGTGATTTTACCCTTTGGCTCTACAAGAAGTTATTTTCATACTGTGAGCTTGTATTAATGAGTATTAGAATAACAATACATAACATGATGACAATCACATTTAAGGTCATTTAAGGGTCAACATTTTCATCACTTACTTAAGTCTGTTCAAATCAAAGTAAATTAGAAAGAAATGAGCCAGAAAAGCATACTAACCAAGGTAAAGATATGAAAAGGCTTAACAAAAATTTGGTTCCCAAGCCCAGCGCAAATGAGCACTGCCTGGTGTAGCACACAGTGTTGTAAAGAAGATCCAAGCTTTAAGGGCCTGTCCCACTTAGGCGATTTTAAGGCGACTGCCGGCGACTAGGCTGTCGCCGACAGTTCGCCGGGGTGTCGCGGACATGATTGTGAGGAGTCTTCCAAAGATCGTAGTGGATCGTAGTGGATCTCGGCGCGTCGCTGAGAAATCAAACGGTTTGAAATTTCTCGGCGACAGCTGGCTTGTCGCCAGGTATCGTAGCTCATTGCGGTCGCTGTCCCATGCTGTCCCCAGGTTTGATAAGTTCTCTTAAGATGCATTTAGAAGCACATAATATTAAAATAAGTAAAGTAATTTCAAAATACCATAAAATGCTTGTGTTTAACGAATTTATTTACCGTCAGGGCATTTGACAGGTAGATTGGAGGCGACAGTTTGACGGTCCGGTAAGCGTGGGAATTTACGCGATGTTTTTGGCCTCAGCCATTACATTTAAAGTGGGCTCCAAACCCAGATATTCAACCCAGAAACCAGATATGCATCTCCCTTACATTTTCAAAGAATGCCCAAACACTTCTCACAAAAATCCACTGAACCACTTTTTTTTTAATACAGCTATTAGTAAACTGGAAGTAAATTCGGTTTATTCCTTGTTACAGTGAAGTTTGTTTTTTAAGTAATCCATACAAGGTGTTATAGTTCAAAACTCTCAAGTACTTACTGACTTGTCAGTGATTTCAGCGAAAACCAGGACGCCAGAAAACCAGGAGAAGCATTGACAGCGTGGGAATTTTTGCGATGTTTCAGAAGACGCTGTAATCTCGGCCTGACTCGGCACTGTCGTGGTCATTGTCGTCGGGTAAAAGAAAAGTTTGACGATCTGCTACGACTTTGACAGTCGCCGGCAGTCGCCAAAAAAATCACCTAAGTGCCTCTGCTAAGCTGACGAATCTTTCATCAGTGACATTGGTGCTACAATTGACCTTGGTATGCAGGGCTGAGGAGAGAAAAAGACAATTCAGCTTCTTGTTATTATCCAGAAGCTCAATCTAGAAACCATGCTCTTGTAGATGTTGGATGAAAGCAGATTGTGCTTACGTTTAATGCTCACCATACTTTAGTCGCCTGGGTTCAAGTAAAATTGTCTATTAGAAGAGGGAGAATAGATGGCTGGCTTCTATACGATAATACCTATCCAGAACATATATTTTAGGGATATAGAGGGAGGCAAATGGAATAGGGAGAAAGAATTCTTCCCATTATATTCTGGTTTGACAAGAGGATTGTTAGAGATACAGTCACGCAGCACAAAAATAGGCCCTTTGACATGACATGTCCATGGCAACCATCAATCACTCATTTATACTAATTACATCATCACGTTTACTAGGACTTTGTCCATAGTCTTCTATGCTTTGGCGGATCAAGTATCCATTGGGTTACGGACTACAGTAAAACTCATTTTAACAGACCCCTTTCTAACAGATTTTGGTTATAGTGGACGGCCCAGCCTACGCCAGCTCCCCAGCCAACCACACCCCCGGCTTCTGACGCCACCCCCAGCTCACAAGGTGTACCAGCGTGCCCTTCTTCACCCCACCAGAAGGTCCAGTTGACGGGGCTTTTGTTGCGGCTGACGTTGTAGCCCCTGGGGACAGCGTTTTCTTCAGGCCACTGCCATGACGCACTCAGTCTCCTCTCACCAGCTGCCGCTTCTACCTGTTGCCCATCGCTTTGTCCGCTCCCTGGTCCACCACTGCCTCCTCCTCCTTCTTTCATCGCTCTGTCTAATCGGCCTCTCACCTGTCCACTGGCTCCCCTTTTTCTCCTCTGGAATTGCCAACCTACTCCACCTTGGAAGATGTTGGCAACCGCGCTGGAGAAGGGATTGGACAAAGCGACGGCTGACATCAGCTGGTGAAAGGGGAGAGCGCTCCACGATGACCGAGCGCGTCTTGGCATTGGCAGCGGCCTAAAGAAAGGGCCTACAACGTGAGCTGCAACAACAGCCACATCAACAGGACTGTGCAGTAGTTGATGAAGAAGGCTTGCTGGTGCAGACCAGCGGCATCGACGCCTAGTTTTAAGGTGAAATGACACAAAGTGCTGGAGTAACTCAGCAGACTGCATCAGTCTGAAGAAGGTTCCTGATGTCACCTATCCACCTATCGATGCTGCATGACCCGCTGAGTTATCCCAGCACTTTGTGTCCTTTTGCGTATTAACCATCATATGCAGTTATTTGATTCAACTAAATAGAATGATAATCCATACTTGGATCTAGCAATCGGCAATAACGGACACCATCCTCCCATGGTCCGTTACAATGAGGCTTTACTGTATTATTAGAGTATCTGCCTCCATTACTCACTCAGACAGTGCCTCCAAATTCCAAGCAACTTCTGATGGATAGAGTTCCTACCTTAAACTTTTACCCTTTAGTTTTATATACCTCTACTATAGGAAGATGTTTTCTACCACATCTATGCCCCTCAATTTTATATACCTTTGTCAAGTCCCCCTTCAGCTTGTTTGCTCCACTAAATAAGTTCTTCAAAAGAGATGAAGCTTTAGCCACCTACAGTTCAAATAGGTAGAAACAATTTCACAGTACCATTGAGGGAATATCCAAGAAACAGCCTGTAACATTGGAGCTGATACAGTGAGCAACATACAGTCACTTAAATGTGCACTCAGTTTCAGTTCTGGTTTACTGCACCTGTAAAATTGCACCTGACAATCAAAGCCTTGACAGAGCAGCTATTTTCCCATAGCCAGGTCCTGAAACTTTAAAGAGAATTTTTGTTTTGTATGCATGGATAATCTCCCCTCTGGAGCAACTAAAAAGACTCATATTGCATGGAACCAGATCCTTCAGCCCAATTTGTTCATGCTAACCAAGTTTTAAGACTAAGTTAGTCCTTTTTTCCTGCATTTGGCTCATATCCTTCAAAACCTCTCTTACCCATGTGCCTGTTCACATGTCTTTTAAGCATCATCGTTGTATCCACTTCTACAGCTTCCTCTGGCAGATCCTTCCATATGCACTCTTGGTGAAGAAATTGCCCCTCAGATCTCTTTTAAATCTGTCCCCTCTCACTTTAAACCTATGCTTTCTGATTCTGGATTGCTCTACCCTGGGAAAAACAGTGTTTCATCTTATCTATGCCTCTCATGATTTTGTATATCTCCAGAAGGACATTCTTTATCTCCCTGTGCTCCAGGCAGAAAAGTCCCAGCCTATTCAGCATCTCATTACAACTCAAGCCCTCAAGTCCTGCTAACAATATGATGAATCTTTCCTGATTAATGACATCCTTTCTATACAATCAGAACTGCCCATAAATGTGGTCCAAATGTTTTGTTTGAACTGCATACTATTGCATGATTCTATGGCAACTACAGAGCTGTGCTGCAGGCATCTACCATCTGATTCCGAATCCTTGGTTATTCCCAGGGCATGAGTAGAGCAAGAATTTATTTTGGCTTGGCCAATATTTCCTCCCACAAAGGGAAAGATGAAATGCATGCCATGAACTTTGTCTTGGATATTTTGGATAGATTGGCTACCACTCTCACTAGGGCCTCCTCTCTATCCCACAGCTCCGCTCTTGCTCCCCCTCCCCCATTCGTAACAAGGGCAGAATCCCCCTTGTCCTCACCTTCCACCCAATCCAACAAATTATCCTCCAATATTTCCGTCACCTCCAACGGGATCCCACTACTAGCCACATCTTCCCTTCTCCTCCCCTTTCTGCGTTCCGCAGAGACCGTTCCCTCCCTAGTCCACTCGTCCCTTCCTACCCAAACCACCCCCTCCCCAGGCACATTTCCCTGCAACCACAGGAGATGCAACACCTGTCCCTTTACCTCCCCCATCGACTCCATCCAAGGACCCAAGCAGTCTTTCCAGGTGAGCCAAAGGTTTATCTGCACCTCCTCCAACCTCATCTGTTGTATCCGCTGTTCCAGATGTCAACTTCTCTACATCGGCGAGACCAAACACAGGCTCGGCGATCGTTTCGCTCAACACCTTCGCTCAGTCCGCCTTAACCAACCTGATCTCCCGGTGGCTGAGCATTTCAACTCCCCCTCCCACTCCCAGTCTGACATTTCTGTCATGGGCCTCCTCCAATGTCATAGTGAGGCCGACCGGAAATTGGAGGAACAGCACCTCATATTTCGCTTGGGCAGCTTACAGCCCAGCGGTATGAACATTGACTTCTCTAACTTTAGATAGTCCATCTGTCCCTCTCTTCCCCTCCCCCTTCCCAGTTCTCCCACTGTCTTCCTGTCTCCACCTATATCCTTTCTTTGTCCCATCCCCCCTGACATCAGTCTGAAGGGTCTCGACCCGAAACGTCACCCATTCCTTCTCTCCAAGATGCTGCCTGACCTGCTGAGTTACTCCATCATTTTGTGATACCTTCGATGCTAACAATTACTTTCTCTTATGTCTTTATGTAATTGTTATCCTACTTCAAAAACAACTCTTGGTATATTAAGTATTTGAGATGTTTCTGTGACATAAGCAGGTGTCGGTCTTTCAAGTAAGGTAGATTCATATCTGCCTTTTTTCCAATGAAATAAGAAGCCAATTAGAAAAGTAGGGACGAAACTTGACACACAGCTTTGCTCTCCCAGTATGTCATCTTTATTTAAATGCAGGTTACAGTATCTCTGCAATGGTATCTTGGCTTGGTATCACAATGAATCTGAGAGATTGATTTTCAAATACATCCAGGGGTTACAGTTTCAGAGGTGAACCTTAGAGTAAGGCTACCCATGTTCTCTGCTAAATTATCTTGATTTTCTTTTGGAAAGAGAAGGTCCTGCTAACTCCATTTCACCAGAATTTGATTGGAATCTGTTGCCTCAGTGCATTTACCTGATTCTATTTTTAATAACAATAGATTGGACAGACTTTTCAGTTCAATCGAAGGAACTGAAAAAATTTAATGGAAATTTTAAAATATGATGAATTTCAAAAGAATGTACAGAAAAATATCGTGATTTATGTAGTTGGCCAGGGCACTAGGAAGTAAAACTGCTTTCTGCTTCATAAAGAGTGAAAATAAAAATTCTAACTCAACAAGAGTCTCAAGATTATATCCCACATATGTGCCCATCTACTTATTCCTATGCATCGGGCATATTTTTTTGGAAACACAAGAGATGAAGATCTGCATTTGATAGTCATCGTAACTATATCCAAACATTCAAATCCAGAAAATAATCTGCTCAGACACAAAATGCTGTAGTAACTCAGCGGGACAGGCAGCATCTCAGGAGAGATGGAATGGGTGATGTCTGAAGAAGGGTCTCGACCTGAAACATCACCCATTCCATCTCTCCAGAGATGCCGCCTGTCCCGCTGAGTTACTCCAGCTTTTTGTGTCTATCTTCGGTGTGAACCAGCATCTGCTGTTCCTTCCTGTACAAATATTCTGCTCACCTCTTTTGGAGCAAGTGGGGAAAGTTCTCATAGTGCTTTGAATGTGAAGCCAGGCAGACAAGAGGAGCGAGATTTAAGAAGATAATTCTGGTTCAGAAAATGATTAATATGCCAGCTTTATCTTTGAATGGTTTTGGCAGAAAAGAATGGGACCAAATAGCATTTGATATGATCTAGCTAGATCTGGAGTGGACATTCAGACCTGTAAAATTTTGCAGCTATGCAATATTTGAATGATATAAATCTCCATGCACTTTTTTCTCCACCACTTCCCACTGCACATTATAAACTGATACCAACCAAAGAGGCATGAGGTATTGAGAACATGTAATTTTTATTGAGTATGTTAAAGGGGTTTAGTGAAGGCTTAGATATCAGTTGACATGGCTGCCAAAAGAATGTGAAAATTTCAGGAGTTGCAGGAGATCCGAAAAATACAAAAATTGGTCATCGAGCCAATGAGGTAGCACAGTGTTTTTATCTCTGGCATCAATGGATGACCTTGGAATCAAGGAAAGTTTGCCCTAAACATCACAGGAGGTATGAAATTTATCTCCTCTATATATGCTTTACAATACATCTTTTGCTTAAAGCAAACAAACATTATCTAAATCCTTCATTCTTGAGGTTGCAATTTAATAGAAGTTTTAAAGATTCATTGTATTAAAATTACTGGTATAATATCAATACACAAAATTCCAGTGCAGACAAATTATATTCCTCTGTTGCTATTCGAGTTGATATAAACCAAACAAGTAATATATCAGATAAAAGAATATTCTGCAAAATTTAAAGAATTTGCTTGTAATGCCAACTGTAATTACTAGCTTTATGTCAGCATTCCTGTGGTTGTTTACTGAGTTAAAAGCAATTATTTAAACTGATGAAACTAACAGGGAAACTGCTCTTTGTTGGATCCACTGCTGAATGCAACAGTGTAGTCTGCTGAAATAACATCAGTAGTCATTAATCCAGGCTGCTTCAATTTCAACCACGCATGTTAATCCAGCTCTCTTGCAGTGTCAGGTTCAATTACTGTTTCAAGTCAGATTCCCCTGATGTCATCAGTATTCACTATTTAAATAGATGCAGGAAGGAAAGAGGGAGTGCTGTCACCTGGTTAGTGCTGAACACCTTCGTAAGGAAAGGGACTGGAGAGGGAGGGAAGGAGGAAGGGAGATGTCAGCCATCGAGCATGCCCTTTTTTTAAATTAAATGCCTCCTCAAAAGGATTGTAAAAACATAGCTTGTGATAAGCAAACCTGGTTTGCAGCTTAGGATGTAGATGACTAATACATCAAGGTCATGGGTGTATCATTACATACGTACCAGATGGGTCCTTTCATCTGATCTTAAAGACTGCTTTCTGACCAAAAGCCAACAAGGGAACTTGGAATCCTCAGCTAATATTACCTGGTTCTTACTTCTTCTGACACTGTTTCTCAAGGTGATAAATAATTTGTTTCCACTCCAGTTCTCTGGGTTCTGGGGTTGCTGAAAGGTTATCTTTGATAGATGCGCAGTCTGTAACAGTTGAGACAGGTGGTGGGTGACAGGGATGGTAGGAAAGTATTTTGAGAGGAGAACTCTCTGTTGTTTGTGAATGGTCTCAATGAGTTCCATATGTAGAACCAAAATCTGCTTCGTATCTCTCCAGATGCCGATTCTCTATCTAAAACCATGAAAGGTGAGGGATTCCCAGTTTTGAGGAGATGGCACATTTTTCAAGGAGACGAGATTTATTAATATATGTTTATTCTTCTGGAAATCTCTTGCTATGACATGGCTTTGGAAGCAATTGTTGATTTCAGGAGTATAATGTAAGCCATTGAATACTGTGCAATCCCTACCTCTGTGCTGAAGTTGGTTGAGGATGATCTGAGCACGGTTACTGAGAATGTTGGCCTGAGAGAGATGGCTGATCCAGTTTGCTCTGCTACCAGTGATGTTTGAGTTTTTTTGTATAGACACCGATTTTTTATGTTATAGGTAGATTCCAAAGCATACAGGCAACTGACAATCTCTGCTGCTCAGTCGGCTTGGGACATGAGCTCCACTCTTCAGATCTCTTTTCCTCAAACCAGCAAGGGTCTGTGAAGGCATACTGAAATTGGTGGTTGCCATCGATGTCCGGCTTTGCTAAACAATGATCCTGAGGTACAGAAAGTGATCCACATTTTCCAGAGTCTTTTCATGGAACCTGATTATTGGGGGAGGAATGGGTATTTTACACAGTGGAGGTTGGTTGACAGAGAATCTTGGGACTTTTTTTGCTAGAACCATGTTTTATAATTAAAGGAATCTACAACATATTGTACATTTTCCAAATATTCATATATGCAGGTGCCATCTCCATATTGTAATTTAATGACAGAGGCTGGAAACACAATGGATCTGAGAAGAAATTACAAATATTGAATAGTTTCCCGCTCATCCTGCAGATTAATTTCATTTCACTTGGAAGCTATTTAGAACCTAGGTGCAGTGTTGCATTCAGGAGGACTGAGAAAGGGGTCAGAGCTATGACAAAGCCTTACTTGACCCCAGTATACATTAGGAATGGTTTCTGATGGAGCTGATTGTTAGAATCATGACTTCTATGTTACCGTCTAGCAGATAAAGAATAGCAAAAAATTAATGATAACATCCAAATTTATAAACGATTCTCCATAATTCCTCACAGTTGACAAAATGTTTTTCCCGAAGTTGAAAAAGGTATTGTGATTGGTGTTGTCCTCTGTAATTTTCTTGGATCTAGTGCATGGTGAAATTTATATTTGTGGTACCTCTTGAAGTGTGAATCCACATTAAGAGGCTGGGAGCAGCTTTTTGGCCTCTGGGAGGAGGCAGCTGAAGAGGATCCTGTGGGACATTATTGCAGAGAGTAGAGAGGCCCTTATATAACCATGACAATTGTTATCACCTTGCCTGAAGATGGTTATAAAGAATACATCTCTGACATCCTGTGACATGCTCTCCTCTTTCTATGAGATAAGTCATGTCAGAGATATATTTGCACCAAGGAGTCTGTCTGCTTCTGAGACCTTGTTAATTTTCAGCAGTTGGATGACGTACTCAACCTCATGATAGATTGGGGAAATATCCAGCTTGAGACAGACATATGTTGTGGAGTCATAGACACCTGGAAGACAGTCTCACTTATGGAGAACTTCAAAGTGCTCCTTGCGGCAAAACTCCCTTCCCTTGGTACGCCCTACTCTAATTTTGCTTCACAGCTGAATGGGTGCCTTGGTGCTGTGACAGTGCTGAAGAATTCACACACTAGATGAAGCAATATTATCCTAGTTAATGGACACTTACACTGATATAACTGGTTATCATGAATTGGAAATTCAACTCAGTTGCTACTGATATCTGTATCCTCAAATCATAGATCTTTATTTTGGTGAGGTATATCTGTGTCAGGAAGAGACTCTCAACTCTCTCAAACATTTTATGGTGACTTGTGAAGCCGCCTTTGAGCATGTTATCCAAATACCTATCTTCTACCTGGTAAATGATCAAACTTGCAGTCCACAGTAAGTTTTACAGTAATGAACAACCAACATTACGAATGGAGTCGATGGAATGAGAACGATTATGCAGCATCATTTGGGTCACTTTGGAGCAAAGTGGCAAGCTTCATAATAAAACGATGGAACTAGTCCTGACCTCTTTTTGGATTTGAGCATTGTAATACAATGCCTAGATCAGATGGGACGACAGTATTCCAGAACACAATAGATGATCGACCTGCCAGTTTAACCCATGAATAAATATGAAGGATCAACAGTAATATCTGATGGGTAAAGATATCCCAGTTGAATAGGCCAAGGAACAAAGCTGTGAAAATGTGATTTTAGCTCTGATCCATTTGGAAAACCCCAGCTCTTATCCTTGTTATAGGTTATATGAATATAAATAGGTGATACAGCCAAATGAAAACTTTCTATTTGCGTGAATTCTTACTCATACAGTTTGGAATCTCCAATATCATGATAGGAGTCCATGTATATTTGATTCTTGACTGGTCCAAAAGAACCATTGTTCAAATTAAAATAAAGAACTTTATATTCAGCAGCTACCAAAATAGTTATCTTTAGGACACGAAGTAAAAACTGGGATAGTTAAAAAATATACCAAATTAATATTAATAATAGATAAAGGACCTTATTTTGTGTCAAACATTAAATCGATTCATGCTATATGAGATATTGTGAAATCATTCTGTTGCTTGTACTTATAGAGGCAAATACCACAACTATTTTATGTACAATAAGAATAGACAACAAACACCCAATTAATTACCAACTCACAATCTACAGTTCTTTGTCTCCCAATTAATTGTTTTTATACTGCTGACTGAAGATTGTGTAACCTTGAGAGAACACTTTGAATAGTGACTTTTTAACATCCAAAACAATGGAACAGGCAGTCCGTTTTTGGATTAACATCTAGATATAAGAACTCGGAGCTCAGTAATTTTTCAAAGTGCCTGGAATAAATATTTAAACTGAAGCTTCTGATGTAGCCTTGAGTCAATTTCAAACTACGATGATAAATATTGGAATAGTACTTGCTGGAGAAATGTGTTAGTTATAGAAAGAAGAAAGAAAGTTAGTTATTTATTTGCATTCTTCGGCTCAGAATTATTTTTGCATATGCTGTGAATTTCTGGAAATGTAAGCTGATGATAACACAGTAAAGACGTTGCAAGCAGGACCTTGTTGAATGATGAGACAAACAATGCAACTCCATTGAAATATAATACTGAAAAGACTGAGATGGGGAAGTGCAATGTCAAATTCAGTATCCATCAGACTTTTTCAAAACTGAAGGGGGAGTATGGATAATTGGATTGAGAAAACAAAGGGGAAGAGAGAGAAAGATAATGTAACAAGGAAATTAAAAGTTAAAAACTCAACAGTATTCAATTCCTTTTGCAACTCTTCAGCCTGTATGCAATGAAAATCATGAAGCGTGGGCAGATGTGGCAAATTGGATTCACACCACTAAAGTGCCAGGAAATGACCTCACAAAAAGAAAAATAATAATAATCACCCACAGTTAATACTTAACAGCACTATCATCACTGAGTCCCCCAGTAACAATATTCTAGGGTTACCATTCCACTGCAACTCATTGGACCAACTATAAATACTGTAGCTATAAGAACAAATCAGAGGCTGGATATTCTGTGGAAAGTGACTCTCCTCCTGACACCTCAAAACATTTCCATCATCTACAAGGGACAAGTCAGGTGTTTGATGGAGTATGCTCCACTTGCCGAGATCAGTAGAGTTCTAACATCTTTCAAGAAACTTGACACCATTCAGGACAAATCAGCCTGCTTGACTGGAATTCCATGTACTACCCTGAACATTCACATTTTATCACTGGACCCCAGTGATTGCAGTGTGTACTATCTGCAAAATTACTCATCTACGATGCTCTAATACAACATTCCATACCCGCAGCTTCTCCCACCATAAAGGATGAATGAAGCAGGGGCAATGAGGACACCACCACCTGCAGAATCCCCTCCAGATCGCATGCCATATTGACTTGGAGACATATCAACACTAAAATGTACCTGAGTCGATATCCTATTTATCACTTCCCCACAAAGTTCCTTCACCACAGGACTACAGTGTCTGGCTAACCAGCATCCTCTCAGGAGTAATTAGAAATAAACACTAAACATTGTTCTTACCAGCAAAGCCCAGAATCTGAAAAATGAATAAACTTTTATGACACTGCTAAAGATTATTAATTGCTTGATCAATGAGCAATTATGTGCTAATGCAGCTCTTTCATGAATGAGGTTAGAATGAGCTGATGGCAGCGAGAATCTCTTTAATGTCTAGACCATGCATCACCTTAAACATTTACTCTTTACCACTAGGGCCCATCAGCAATAACGTGCATCTTTCACATGCCATTTTTCCAGCAAGACAGACCACATGCAGAAAAATACATCTCAAAATAGATCTAACTGATCTTTATCACTCTAAATAAAGATAGCATTTATCTTCGTGTCATGTTTATAAAGTTATCAGGCGTGCACTTATTGACCACCTGTGTAAGATACATTCTTAGGAACTGATGGGACAATCATCCAACCTATTCACAGTAGTAGAAAGTCTGCTAGAGCCTCTATGATGTAGAAAGTTAAACTATATAATCCACTTTTATGGCTACTAATTTACAGATGTGAGTCAGATCCACTTAGGTTCGTTCATTAATAGATTATCTGTGAAAGAGTAAAAATGAAATGCATATAAGTTTTACAGTTTGAGAATCACTAAGAATAAATAGTCCATTTATTTTTTAATTGCATCAATTGAATTGCACTATATTACCATATTTAATTACAAGAATCCTTAATTGCATTGTGATTATATCCTTCACATTCAGCCAATAATGAAAATATAAAGCTCATAATTTCAATGTCAATTCTTCTCTGATATAATCATAATTTGCTGATCAACTGTATGTTCCCCATGGAGAGAGATTCACAATCTTTAGAGTCATACAGAAATCTAATGTGACAAATAGTGTGAATTTTAATTTGAAACTATTTGAGAAATTATGGTCTGAACATTATCATGCATCATACACCTTTCCACTGAATTTTTCTGAATCAATCTTTGCGTATTTGGAAACTGAGAGAATGGGAGCCAGGTAAGATCTTGTGGACAATACAAGAAAAATAGTTTTTTCTTAGATAGTCCCTTGACATCAAGGATGTCATCTCCATATCGGTCCTATTGATTATGGAGGTAGCTGATGAAGTCAATATTGATTCTGGAGGTAGCTGATGAGCCACAGTCCTGCCACTGCTGGGCAGGAGGTACTTGGAAGGGCAGGCAAATGGATGTTTTAGAAGATAGTAGACTGTTTCCATCTTTACGCTGCAATATTTTGTGCTCTCTTCACAAAGACTCGAGGTTCTCAATGCCAAATCCAAATACTTCTCCATTTTGAGTAGTTATGGGTCAAGGATTCTAAGGAGTCCGTGGAAGCATTGGCACATTTCAAGGAATCTCCATATACATATCTTCAAATCAAGAGTGCTTATCATATGCACCAGATGTGAACCAGAACAATGAAATACGTTCTTGTTGAAGCTTTACAGGCACGTCAATTGCAGCAAAATAAATATACAATGAATTATCATATTATGAGGAAACTAGACCATGATAATGCAAAAATCAAAGCAAGTCAAGCAATTAAAGTAGTGCAAACTCCCTAGTTGTTTAGTGCTGAGGTACGATTTGTAGTAGTCAGGATTGTGCAGGGTGGTTCAAGAACCTGATGGTTGATGGGAGGAATTTGATCTTGAACCTGACGGTAATGGTTCTCAGGCACCTGTACCTTTTTTATGATGGTATTAACGAGAAGAACACATGGCTAGGGTGGTATGGATCTTTGATGATATTAGCTGCCTGCTTGAGTCAGCGCTTCCTGTATGTTGATCCTTTGGATGGTCAAGAAGTTAGTACTTTGATGGATCAGACAATGTTCACCTTTTTTTGCTGCTCCTTCCTTCTTGAGCATTAAAATTTTCGAACCAGACCATGATGCTATGCTCCCCACTATACACTTGTCGAAGTTCGACAGAGTATTTGGTGACAGGCTAAATCTCCTCAAAATTCTAAGTAGAGGAAGTAAATATTTTCATTTGTCCACTTCGTAATCGCCAGCTCCGAGAAAAATATTGGAATAGAGTCACAAAGTGCTGGAGTAGCTCAGCGGGTCCGGTAGCATCTATGGAGAACATGGATATGTTTCAGGTCAGGGCTGAAAAAGGGTGATTACAACCCAAAATGTTACCTATCCATGTTCTCAGAGATGCTGCCTGACCTGCTGAGTTACTCCAGCACTTTGTGTCTTTTTTTGTAAACCAGCATCTTGTTGCTACATTGGAATAGTGTGCCTGTTTCAGGAGCCTGGTGTCTAGAGATGACTGAGTTAATGCAGCCTCAGTACCACAGATGTCAACTTGGAGAAGGATCTGCATTCACCTCTTCACCTTTACATAATTTGTGTATTGTAATACCTTGAACCAGTGCAATGAGTTAATAACTTTTTCCAAGTCCAAAATGTAATGATGCTATTATGCATAGCACCAACAAGTGGCAAAGAACTGCAAATAATTTATTTTGTATGTGGAGGAATTTGAGCTTTGCCTTTGAAACTAAGGCAATAAGCGAAAAATTACATGGCTAAGAGAGCATTATTGGACAAATTTATCAACATTTCTTTAAGGCAACTACAGTGCTTTGTGAATAAAAAACATTGCCATTTGATACCTCAATGTCAAGATGTCACTTAATAGATGCAGATTAGTTTGTCACCAGGGTGCAATTAAATTCCATGTTCACATGAGACTCAGAATAAAGAATATACATACAGTAATGATAAATACATCAATAAATAAGTACTGCAAAAAATATTAATGTACAATACAGAATAACCAATAACCAAGGGTATGTGGCAGCCCCTTTGGAAATGGAGCGTGAAAGTGGTGACTGGTTCAGGAGTCTGATCGCATTGTCTTTTTATGTCATTTTAAACAGTTAAAGGTAAAAAAGATGAAGGTTTGAAACTGCAATTTGAATGGGAAATTGGTTTCATAATTGAAAATGAGGGTGATTATAAATGGAACTTATTCAGGCCAAGAAACAATGACTAGCTAATTCTCACAGGAATCATTCCTAGGACTTCAGCTATTCATTTAATAATAACCTTGAAGAATGGACTAAGTTTGCATACAAATCAAAGTGGTCCAGAGCTGAGAAATGGGGATCCATATGTAATTCATACATCTGGAAATCATATTCGTGGTAATTAGAACATTACTTCCAATATTAATAAATGCCCAGATATAAATGTTACAAGTTATTGATTCCAAAGGAGGGAAATCAGTATGGAGAATGCAAAGGAAATATTTAATCAGATGACTAATTCAGTTTTGAAAATATCTTTATTTTGTAAGGAGATTATGGAATAACAATGACATTTTTAATATTTGTTTACAGATTATAAAATGTTGCTGGCAATGCCAGCATTTATGGCATCCCCAATGCCCATGAATTAACTAGACATTTCAGAGTCAATATCTATAGTCTTAAGCCTCATGGAGAATACATAAGAGAGAATAAATCAGATGGGTTTGATAACAATTCTATACAGAGTCTAAAAAATAAATTACTGAAACCATTTTTTAAAGTTAAATTTCAGATTTAATCCATGGAGGTTAAAAAAATTATGCTCATGGATCAGTGATCCAGAATTCTGGTTGCTGGCCCAGTAACTTAACCACTATACTATTATAATATCAAAAGGCTGCTCTGATTAGTGAGAATACTGATGTTCAAAAGGCAGGGATGCCTGAAAAGTTAAGAAAAAAATCTAGGTTGGGAGGTGATTGAAATCCAGTTTATTCTTTCTGGAGATGGTGGACATGATTGAAAATAAAGTAGATAAACTTTATTGATACTGCTCACACTGAACTCTACCGATCATTGCTACCTCTGGTGGTGAGTTGGGTATGGGTATGATTTGTAGAATTCAGTAAGTCGGTAAACTGCTTGAACAGTAACTCCCTACAACATCTGGTACTCAAATGGCTCTTACTAGTTTTGCTTCAAGTTGCACACTTTGTTGACATGGATGAATATCACTATTTCTTGATTATTGCATAAGTTGCAATTCCCTACCTAATATCATTGTAGGAGATACTAAGACTTTAAGGACTGTGTCTGTTCCAGGAAAACATTGACCATCACCTTTGCTGGTTACTTAGGGAAAAAAAATGTTTCTTATTGATACCATTTACATCTGACAGCAATAGAAAAATGTAAGTGTGAAACAGAAATATCTGAGGAACCAAGAGCGAACAGTGGTGCTTCATTTTAAATAAATTGTAGGGTTGAAATTCTTTCATGTTATTTTAATAAAAACAAGAAGCTTCAACTTTGACCGCAAGTTCATTTATCTTAATTACAGTATTTGCATTAAACGCCGATGAATTTCAACTCTGCAAATTAATTAATGATTCAGTTTCAGATTAGTTTATTGTCATGTACACCAGGGTGCAATGAAATTCCTTGTGCATCTCCTTCACTTTGAATAGAGGAGTTCAGAATAAAAAATAAGCTTGTGATGTTAACCCGGATTATTAAAAATATTCCTGGATAGATTCAGTTTGCAGATGTTCCTGGTATCATTACATTAATGTGAAATTAAGATGATTCTGAATGGGAAGCACAAATTTTTCCTCATGATTTATGGGTTGATAGAAATGTCTGTTACCCACTGACTTGGTAAATGAACTACATTGTGTGATACTGAATTAATGACATGAAGACAGTTCAGCCTCCAACCACAAGTCTTGCTGAGTTAGTTGATTTCTCTACGAGTGGCTGTGCAGGCACAACAGTTAACTGGCTCTGAAGAAGAAAATCAAGTTGGCAGTTGATTTGGCTTCAGAAAGTCAGATCTGTTGTTGCCGTAGCACTTTGTTCAATCTTTCTTGCAGCTCATGTTGCAACTCACGTTGCAGATAACATGTTCCCAATGTTGGGGGAGTCCAGAACGAGGGGCCACAGTTTGAGAATAAGGGGTAGGCCATTTAGAACGGAGATGAGGAAGAACTTTTTCAGTCAGAGGGTGGTGAAGGTGTGGAATTCTCTGCCTCAGAAGGCAGTGGAGGCCAGTTCGTTGGATGCTTTCAAGAGAGAGCTGGATAGAGCTCTTAAGGATAGCGGAGTGAGGGGGTATGGGGAGAAGGCAGGAACGGGGTACTGATTGAGAGTGATCAGCCATGATCGCATTGAATGGCGGTGCTGGCTCGAAGGGCTGAATGGCCTACTCCTGCACCTATTGTCTATTGTCTATTGTCTAAGTCTCTGTGACATTGGAACTCATCCTCAGAACTTACAGGAAACTATGCAATCTGTGGCAACTACACTCCAGAACCAAGGTCACCCAACCCTTGATAGTCAAGCTGCAACACACAATGATTCTCCAATCTGCACACGCTTGGAGACCAAGTTCCAATATATCTTCCAATCATTCACCAGAGCATAAGAGGGGATGGACTTTATAGTGAAAATCCACAAGGTTTACTGCCAACTTCATTGCAGCACACTTCCTCCAACAATAAAGGTTCGCAATGGGACCCTGGAAAACATAAAATACAACCCATTATCTCAGAAGCTATCTCTTGATGAAGGCAATAGACAATAGGTGCAGGAGGAGGCCATTCGGCCCTTCGAGCCAGCACCGCCATTCAATGTGATCATGGCTGATCATTCTCAATCAGTACCCCGTTCCTGCCTTCTCCCCATACCCCCTGACTCCGCTATCCTTAAGAGCTCTATCCAGCTCTCTCTTGAATGCATTCAGAGAATTGGCCTCCACTGCCTTCTGAGGCAGAGAATTCCACAGATTCACAACTCTCCGACTGAAAAAGTTTTTCCTCATCTCAGTTCTAAATGGCCTACCCCTTATTCTTAAACTGTGGCCCCTTGTTCTGGACTCCCCCAACATTGGGAACATGTTTCCTGCCTCTAACGTGTCCAACCCCTTAATAATCTTATACGTTTCGATAAGATCTCCACTCATCCTTCTAAATTCCAGTGTATACAAGCCTAGTCGCTCCAGTCTTTCAACATATGAAAGTCCCGCCGTTCCGGGAATTAACCTAGTAAACCTACGCTGCACGCCCTCAACAGCAAGAATATCCTTCCTCAAATTTGGAGACCAAAACTGCACACAGTACTCCAGGTGCGGTCTCACTATGGTCCTGTACAACTGCAGAAGGACCTCTTTGCTCCTATACTCAACTCCTCTTGTTATGAAGGCCAACATTCCATTGGCTTTCTTCACTGCCTGCTGTACCTGCATGCTTCCTTTCAGTGACTGATGCACTAGGACACCCAGATCTCATTGTACGTTCCCTGTTCCTAACTTGACACCATTCAGATAATACTCTGCCTTCCTATTCTTACCACCAAAGTGGATAACCTCACACTTATCCACATTAAACTGCATCTGCCATGCATCCGCCCACTCACACAACCTGTCCAAGTCACCCTGCAACCTCATAGCATCTTCCTCACAGTTCACACTACCATCCAGCTTTGTATCATCTGCAAATTTGCTAATGGTACTTTTAATCCCTTCATCCAAGTCATTAATGTATATTGTAAATAGCTGCAGTCCCAGCACCGAGCCTTGCGGTACTCCACTAGTTACTGCCTGCCATTCTGAAAGGGACCCATTTATCCCCACTCTTTGCTTTCTGTCTGTCAACCAATTTTCTATCCATGTCAGTACCCTACCTCCAAAACCATGTGCTCTAATTTTGCCCACTAATCTCCTATGTGGAACCTTGTCAAAGGCGTTCTGAAAGTCAAGGTACACCACATCCACCGGCTCTCCCCTGTCAATTTTCCTGGTTACATCCTCAAAGAATTCCAGAAGATTTGTCAAGCATGATTTCCCCTTGGCAAATCCATGCTGACTCGGAACAATCCTGTTACTACTATCCAAATGCTCCGCAATTTCGTCTTTTATAATTGACTCCAGCATCTTCCCCACCACTGATGTCAGACTAACTGGTCTATAATTTCCCATTTTCACTCTCCCTACTTTCTTAAAAAGTGGGACAACATTAGCTACCCTCCAATCCACAGGAACTGATCCTGAATCTATAGAACATTGGAAAATGATCACCAATGCATCCACAATTTCTAGCGCCACCTCCTTAAGTACTCTGGGATGCAGACCATCAGGCCCTGGGGATTTATCAGCCTTCAGTCCCATCAGTCTACCCAACACCATTTCCTGCCTAATGTGGATTTCCTTCAGTTCCTCCGTCACCCTAGGATCTCTGGCCACTAGAACATCTGGGAGATTGCTTGTATCTACCTTAGTGAAGACAGATCCAAAGTACCGGTTCAACTCGTCTGCCATTTCCTTGTTTCCCATAATAAATTCCCCGGCTTCTGTCTTCAAGGGACCCACATTTGCCTTGACTATTTTTTTCCTCTTTACATACCTAAAAAAGCTTTTACTATCCTCCTTTATATTATTGGCTAGTTTACCTTCGTACCTCATCTTTTCTCCCCGTAACACCAATGAGGAAATTCACCATGACCTTCACAATGTAAGCACAGTCTTTGATTAATTAGGAAAAGGGTGTTTGGAGATCAGAGCCTCAGACCTGGTCCAATGTTCATGGCTTACCAAGCAATAGTAATCTTTGGCCTCCTATATGCTTTTAATATCCTTGTGGACCTTACATTGGCCTCGATAGACACGTCAGGACCCACAAGTATTGGACTGGATGCAAGTCATCCTTGACTATAAGGGACTGCCTTGGAAGAAGATTATAACAAGACTTGGAATTAGGCAATGTGAAGGAAACCGCATTTTTGGGAACAAAATGGAAGGTTTTTACAACAAATTGAAAGCTTTTACAAATACTGCAAGTTCAAAAGCATTGAGAAAAACACGGGTTAAAAATGTAAACTCTATTGTAAAGTTGAAAGAAAATTACCAACTTCAGAGCACACAACAAAACAAAATCAAAAATGCAATAAGTACACAGAAATATTTCCCTAGTCTTGGGAGATGAGAAAAGTTTGGCTCGGCTGTACGCTAGCATTCAGTGAAAGTCTGAAGAAGGGTCCTGACCTGAAACGTCACCTATCCATGTTCTCAAGAGATGCTGCCTGACCTGCTGAGTTACTTCAGCATTTTATGTCCTACACTGAAAGTCTCCTTGAAGAAATGCAACAACCCCAGACTCCTGGGAATCACTGATCCATGATTGTTCAAAGTGGAGAAGTATTAAACGCGTAGTTTTTTAAAACTGCAAGAGGAGAATATAAGACCGGTCGGTATAACCGGTTAACAGTTTTAACGGTCTTCCACTTCTGGGCAAAATGGGAAGACCATTATGGCACAGAAGACAAATTCAAAGATGTTCAATGCGATGAAATGAAGGAGAGTGTTGTTGCCCGCTGTTGTATTAACGCAGCTGGTGAGCACTAAACACGCCATGGCAAAAATTATTCTTCATCATCACCCAACTAGTTCTGATAAACACACATACAATGTTAAATGCTAAAATCCAGGAGTTGTTCTAATATCATGCTGCTGCAGAAAGAGTGAATTATCACTCAAACTACCTATCTGCTTGCTCCATCTCCACTATTTTCCCCATACTGGAGAAGAACCACTTTGGTTTCATTAGTAACCTAAGAACCCACAAAACTAGA
This sequence comes from Rhinoraja longicauda, assembly GCF_053455715.1. Classification (NCBI taxonomy): domain Eukaryota; kingdom Metazoa; phylum Chordata; class Chondrichthyes; order Rajiformes; family Arhynchobatidae; genus Rhinoraja; species Rhinoraja longicauda. Next base: position 6,007,585 of record NC_135977.1, read on the forward strand.
TAAGACGTTAGTCACCTTCAATCCTGAGGAAATGTTCAATAATTAGACTTTCATGAATAAGTCAAAAGGGTTTCTTTCTTTTGTTGCAAATGTGATGTAACCACATTATTTTTTTTTTACCAGCAATAAAACTAGTTAAATATTAGTCACATATGAGATTACACAATTTCCAAACATTACTTCAACGTCCAAAATGGATTCTGAGAATTGAAGTTAAATGAATTATTTCCTTCTCAAAATAGATTATGTAGGTTTGAGAAAGTAAATGGAAAATTAAAATAACAGAACTCATTCTGTGATTTGATACTTCCTATGTGGAATGGCACTTTCAGAGAACGCTGTTTAGCAAATTAAATGAAAAACAAAGTTTAAAAATAATCCAGTAAGCAGCAATCTTATGGTACTCTGGCCACACATATTGAACCAGCTTCAACAAGAATAGAACATTAAAGAAAGAAATAGGGCAGAAGAAAAAGGGGAAATAGTTCAGTAATACTACTGAAGTAACAAATATTATGTTACTCATATTGCAATGTAGTATGTATGAATGGGTGTTTTCTGATGCTTGAACTGAAAATTTAGAAAATAGGGCCAGATACACATAGTTTACTAAACTTAGCAGTCACAAGTAAAGTTTACCTTTCCTTTCCCAAGGATACTATTTTACTAAAATTGATCCTCAAACAAATCATTGTCAAGCTCAGTGCTTGTTGAATGAGGTCATGCACAACTGTGGTTTGGATTACGATTTCTACACAATAAAAGGCCTAATAAAGATAGATGTCACCACTCCTATTCTAATTTATGGAAGATACAAATTTGCATTGTTTATTTTCATTATAGAATTAGTTTAGAAAGATTATTACCAACACCAAGATATGGATGTTTCAAGTTCGGAAATGTCTCCTTCAGTTATTTCTCACAACAGTGCAGTCATTGTAATTATTTTTTCAGCTTAATTAGGATAGAATTGAAATGTCATCTTCAGGGAACCAAGGTACCTACTATTATGCTAATCAAATAAGTGTTAACAGTTAGAGTTTCAACACTCTGCTTCTGTAAGAACCTTAGGGATTTGGTATGGGAACATTAATAGTTTCTTCCACTTCTGGGCAAAAGGGGAAGAAAATTGGGCACAGAAGGCAAATTCAGATGCACAACTGTTCAATGCGATGAAATGAAGGAGAGTGTTGTTGCGGCTGTTGTATTAATACAGCTGGTGAGCACTAAACACACCACGGTAACACTGATTCTTCATCATCACCCAACTAATTCTGATAAACACACATACAATGTTAAATGCTAAAATCCAGGAGTTATTTTGATATCATGCTGCTGCAGGCTTTACAGATGTGATCAAAACAGATTTGAAGATTTAATATAAAATTCAACTCAGTTTTCACATCAAGAACTAACAGAATAAAAATGCCTTGCATCTACCCAGGTTTAGTGCATTAGGAGGCAATTGAAAAGACAAATGTTGACCCGCAAGCTCTACCACTGATGGTAGGGGTAGGAGATGCTGAGGTAGGATAGTGTTGTCAAGTGAAGCACCTCTTTAACCAATTATGCTCCTGCAGCATGAACTTAAAACTGTTAGTAGTTCAACACTTTGACAAGTCATGAGCCAGAGATTCGCATGAGAGGGAATATTGCTTTTTTTTTTCTTGAAGACTTTAAGAACAGGTAGATCATTCTTCTGCCCCCCTGTTAATCCATTCCCATGAACAAGCTTTGTGTGTGTTCCAACTTCCGATGTTGACTATAGAATGATATGACCTATCTAATAGAGGGGATTGACTGCAGTGAGGGCCTCAGGTCTAAGGATGTTAGTACTCTTATTCTTCAGATAAATTTGGGAGATTTTGTGAAAACAGCATTAGTGACATCTCTCCAATGCCTTGAGGTGCTGGTTACAAATTGTCCAAGTTTCAGAATCACAAGAGAGCCTGGGTCATGAGTTTTGTCCCGGTTTGAAATCTTGATCTATTAGCATAATATTCCTTGGTGGCCAAAGAATGAGCTGGTGTACTGACGGTAACAGTGAATTTTATCATCGATATTGCCTTTGCTAAAATAAAGTATTGCCAAGAATCTTTATTGTCAGAGGTTGATATTGTTCAGTGAGTTTACAGGAAGTTTTGTGTATGCCAACACTACGGTTTCAATGAACCAGTCAATAATGACTTTGAGCTCAGCTAAACATATGTAATCACTGGCATTGGCTGCATACTGCAGCTTACTTACTGAAATTAAGTTGATCTCAGATCGGGAGAAGAGGCAACTAGGTTGAACAGTTTTCCATTAACCCTGTAGATTAATTCCACTGCAACAGGATGTTTGTTGGAGGTAATTTGCAGCACTGTGGAAAGAAATATATATATTTTTAAATGTCAGAGCACTGATTTTGACTTTACTGAACAATGCTTAATGAATAACATCTCTGGGCATCAAAAAACAAATTTCATAAGTGTGGAGTTTAATTTCCTCACAATATTTTTTAAAGTGTTGGAAGCATTCAGTGGGTCAGGTAGCATCTGTGGAGGGCATGTACAGCTGATATTTCATCTGTCCATTTTTTCCACAGATGCTGTCTGACCCGCAGAATTTCTCCAGCATCTTGTTTTTTGCTCACAGTTCCAGCATCTGCAGTTCTTGTGCCTCCATTTAAAAATAGCATGTCTTATTTTACATTTATGATAGTTCAGTGCCTCTAAATGTGATGATAATGTCTAAATATTATTTTTATCACTTCCTGGACAATGATTACAATATGAATTAGGATCAGTTTCAATTTCTGCTTTGCCCTGAAATAATTTTTTGGACTGATTCAGTGATCTGCCAACTTGCCCGTGGACATTTGATGGACTGCACAGAATATACTAAATTCAATTATTTCAGAAGAACAGCCTTTCAGGCCAGCGTGGTATCTTTCTTATTTTTTGATAATCCAGGCTATGCCTTAAGATTTTCTATGAAGAGTTGAAAACTTATTCATCCAGTGTATCACTTGTTATATCCTTGGCTCATGAGTATTATTAGATTACTCCCTGCAGAATTCCAGACTGCAGCTTCCTCTCCAATTAATCCAGGTTTACAACTATCAAAGTCGTTTCCTTTTGTAGTTTCTGCTGTGGCTGAGTTGGTAGTGCATACACCATAAAGCCGGCAGTTACTAAAAAGCCAACATAACAACCCAAGCACAGAATTCCTGTCTGAAACTATGATACTGACGTTGGGGAGCAGCCATTCAGAGATGTTGAACCACAAACGAGTTTACTCCCTATAGGAAGGATTATTGGGAAGTATTTTGAAGTGCAAGAGGTGTTTATACCTGGTGCCCTGGCCAATAATATTCTGTCAAATAACTTCACTTTAAATTAATAAAAAATGACTGAACTGATTATTATCACATCATTGTTTGAGAGAATTTGCTATCCATATATTGGTTGCCACATTTACTACACAACAATCAATCCACAAAGTATTTAATTGGGTGTAAACTACAAAGGGACGAAAAAGACAACAGAAAATATCCTTCTTTCTTTACTTTCACTTTAAAGAAATTTAGTGTAGGGTTTTTCTTTGTGCAAATCTCTCTATGCCTTTTTAACTAATGTTCAGATCTAAGATATTTAATTTCTTTTTTGACCACTGAAATCTACTTCTGTTGCTAGTAGCTTACTGATGAATTTTTGATTTTTTGCAGTAATGTTAAACCTGGGGATGCTCAGTATAATCATTTGAAACTCTACCTCCAATTTTGTTAAATTCAAATTCACATTCAGATCAGTTTATTGTTATGTACACCAGGGTGTAATGAATTTCGTTGTTTGCATGAGGCTCATTGAGTAAAATACAGCGATAAATACAACAACAAATGCAAAACGGCAGAATGGTGCAAAGGTTGTAGTGCAATCTGAAGGGAATAACCACATGTGAGAGTTAAAAGTACATGGTAACACCTCCGGGAAGAGCACATGATTAGTTCAGGAAATCGAGTAACACGCAACATATTGGTTACAAAATCTAACCCATCTGGTCTGTGTGACTTAGTGACTAGATTAACATAGTTAACTATTTAATTAATTCATTATGGAGAGTAATTTCAGTTGAAATACTTATAGTCACTTGTTTTTTGAATTGACTGTTATTGAGGGTTTGGTTATTTTGTTAAAATATCAAAGATAAAAATTAATTTTATCTCCCAACTCTCAACGATAAATGAATAATTGTCATTCAGTTACACTACTTTTGTTCCATAGTAAGCAAAATATTTATGGATGAGAATTTTCAATTAGATGCCTTAGGTCAGGGAGACATTCTCAGTCAGCAAGGTTTGGAATAATCCTTAAGCAGGACATTGTGCAAGGTTAGTGATAGACAAAGTGCATGTGGCAAAGTTCACACCAGTTGAAGACAGAAGAATGGAGAATGTCAAAGGAGTGTCAAAATAACAAAGCAGTGGGGGGGGGGGGGGGGGGTTGGCTCCAGTCATTTTGCAAAGACACAAGAACATAGTCAACAAATTGGAGACAAATAATGGCCTGCAATTAAATTGTGCTCAAATAATGCCCTGCAATTTCCTGTGATAATAATTTGAAGCTATCAGTGCTCACCAGAAAAATGAAATGAATCTGGTAGCAACTTTGTACATTCTCAGGTAAAAATTGTCAATAATTTTAAAACATTAAAAAATGCTGGGAATGTAATCCAAGCACAGATGCTGCCTGACCTGCTGAGCAGCATAGTGAGTTTGAGTTTTTAACAACATTGTAAACCATAACTGACCATCTCAAATGCCTAAACAATCTATTTTTGTATAATGTCCTCCAGTGATAATTTCAGAAAGTTGTAGTTTTTTTGTAGATTTACAATATTTTAATTCATATATTTCTCTGAAATAATCTCAAAATTTGAACCTTTGCTATCTGTGAGAATTTCTGGATACGTGGTGCTCAGCCTGCGTACCAATGTGACATTTGATGGACGTGAGGGAACTCCTTTCACTGATCCCCGAAAGAGATAAACATTAGGTGGGGGAGCACTATTGCTTCATCACTGGTCCGGATCACCCTTCTGTTGTTGTTTGTGTGGAACTCAATAGTTGAAAAAAAGCATGAGATTGAAACTCAGTTCAGGCTTGAACAGGAGAGCAATGGTCCCATTGAAGCCAAGGACAACTGGACAGGAGGTTGTAGTTGATATGCAGTTTATGAAATGAATTAGATTTTATTTTTAAAAAGATTGCTAAAATAACTCAGTGCGTCAGGTAGCATCTCTGGAGAACATGGAGAGGCTATCCATGTCCTCCAGAGATGCTGCCTGATAACCTACCAATATCCTCTACACATACCACCTGACACACCGAGTTCCCCAGCACTTACTCAAGATTCCAGTATCTACAGTTCCTTGTGTCTTGAGATTTTTTTAGTTCTCCTCATGTTTTGGAGTGTGTGGAGGATAGAGATGGTGGTGTGCGAGTAATGTGGAAGACAGTTATGAATGCCGTTAATACTTTAGCCCCCAAATACTTTATCTCAAGATAAAAGGTCCCAACCCAAAAAGTCACGTGCCCATTTCCCTGCATAGATTCAATCTGACCTGCTGAGTTCCCCCAGCAACTTTTCTTTTAGTCACAGCATCTGCAGCTTCTGGAGTCTCACTTCCTCTACTTCAACTACATTAAACAACACTGCAATTCTCAATCACTTAGCTACTGACACTGGCCTTGAACACTGATTACATTTTTCATGACAAGTGTGGGAGAAGGGTTGAGGTGCGACGCAGAGAGTAATGGGTGTGACGGTGCATAAAGGCCTTTAATACTTCAGTTCCCATGCTTTACATTTCTTTTCCTCTACCTCTAGTTGAAGGGGTCAACCCAGTGGGTCAATTGTCCATTCTCTCCAAATATGCTGCCTGCTCCACTGAGTTCCTCCAGCACTCTGTTTTACTCAAAGATTCCAGCATCTGCAGTTCCTTGTGGCAATGGATTTTGTTAATAGTTCTCCTCGTGTTTCGGGAAGTTTGAGTGGAGATGGTGCAAGTAATGTGGGAGTAATGTAAGCCCTATCCATCTCCATAGAGTGGATATGGAGATGTTTCCAGTAGTGGGAGAGTCTAGTCTAGGGCCAGAGAGGGCACAGCCTCAGGAAAAAAAAGTTTTGAGCCAGTATCTGCGTCTGCCGTTTCTTCCATCACACACACAGCGGCCGACTCTTCCAACGCATACAGTCGTTGACTCTTGTGCAGGAAAGAACTACAGATACTGGTATAAACTGAAGATAAACACAAAAAAGCTGGAGTAACTCAGCAGCGGGACTGGCAGTATTTCGACTCTGGAGAGAAGGAATGGGTGACGACGTTTCGGGTCCGAAGAAGGGTCTCACGACCCGAAACAATAGACAATAGGTGCAGGAGTAGGCCATTCGGCCCTTCGAGTCAGCACCGCCATTCAATGTAAGAAAATAACTGCAGATGCTGGTACAAATCGAAGGTAATTATTCACAAAATGCTGGAGTAACTCAGCAGGTCAGGCAGCATCTCAGGAGAGAAGGAATGTGTGACGTTTCGGGTCGAGACCCTTCTTCAGACTGAATTCACCACCAATGGCTGATCATTCTCAATCAGTACCCCGTTCCTGCCTTCTCCCCACACCCCCTGACTCCGCTATCCTTAAGAGCTCTATCTAGCTCTCTCTTGAATGCATTCAGAGAACTGGCCTCCACTGCCTTCTGAGACAGAGAATTCCAGAGAATTTACAACTCTCTGACTGAAAAAGTTTTTCCTCAAACGTCGTCACCCATTCCTTCTCTCCCTCCAGCTTTCTGTGTCTATCTTCAGTCGTTGACTCTTGTCTCCCTCTCCCTGAACGCTGACCTTTTTTTTAATTACTCGGAGTGGACGCTTCTTCGCACCTACTGCGCTCGCGGCTGGCGGGAGGCGCTCGCCACTGGCGGGAGGTCGTGTGTGTGTGCGCGCGCGCTCGCTCGCTCGCCACTGGCGGGAGGTCGTGTGTGTGCGCGCGCTCGCTCGCTCGCCACTGGCGGGAGGTCGTGTGTGTGTGCGCGCTCGCTCGCCACTGGCGGGAGGTCGTGTGTGTGCGCGCCTCCCTCACTCCCTCCTTTACGTCACCGCGTGGCGCGCTCGCTCGCGAGAGCGGACCGTTAGTCCGCCCCCAACCGCCGCGGGGGTGGCCACCCCGCGCAGGCGTAGAGCCGCCCCGTTTCCCCGCCCATCCCCGCCGGCAGCGGCGCCTCTCACTGACCAACGCGCGGCGCTCAGTCGGCTGCGCCAGTCAGTGCAATGGGCTGCTGCAAGCGCCCTCGCCGCCTGCATCGCACCTCAGCGCCGCAACAAAGATCCAAGAGGGCAGGTGAGTGCGAGGCAGTTTATTTATTATTTTCTCCTCTTTATTCTTTCTACCTTCCCCGCCGCTGCTGGCCGTTTTTTAAATATATATATATGTGTGTGTGTGAGGTGGTTGGGTTGATGGAAGGTTGGTTGCGGTTTGACAGCTGATCGGCGTCGGTGAACTCGGCACCTCTCTCTCTCTCTCTCTCTCTCTCTGTCTGTCTCTCTCCGTCTTCGGGGAGAGCGACCAGGACTGGAGGCAGCTTTGTGAGACGAGGAGGTGGCGAGGCTGAGGGGAAGGGGGTCGAGAGACGCGAGTAGCGGATGGCGGCTGAGGGCGAGCCGGCGGGCGGTTGAAGGCGGCCGGGCTTGAATGGGAGCTGGAGCCGGTCGGTGGGTGGGTGGGTGGGTGGGTGAGGATGATGTCGAGCTCGAACTGGGGGGGAGGCGAGGGAAGGAAGGAGAGTGGGAGAGCGGTCCCGGTCGAGAGCGGGGGGGTAGGGGGTTGATGATGGAGGAGTGCGAACCGGTTGCAGAGGCTGCAACGGAGGTGACTGTGCACCGGCGATTGATGGAGAGAACACGGTCAAGTTATGGGGGGGGGGGGTTACAGCTTCTATCAAACGCGAGTGGTCGGTAGGAGGGTTGTTGGCGATTGAGGTGGAGGACAAGAAAGGGGAAAAGGATGTGTAGGAAGGAACTGCAGATACTGCCTTACATCGAAGGTAGACACAACATGCTGGAGTAACTCAGCGGGACAGGCAGCACTCTGGGGGAAAAGGAGCCGGTTTGTTTCTGTTTTAAATCGTGTATACGACAAATTTCTTTTAAAAAACCAGACCTCAAACCTGCTGTCAGATTGCACTTGTGTTCCGCAGTCCCGAGTATGTGTCTGTCTGAGTCAGACTTACTTATTGTTTCATGTGTTGTGGATTTGCCGATCTATATCTCCAGCTGCATCGAAAGGGAGCTGTCTGGAATTAATATTAATAATTATCAATCTGGATGCCTCTCTGCTGTTGCTGGTTTTGGGAATAAGGAATCAGGCTGTATTTCCATTATATCCAGTATCATTCCCACTCCCAAAGGTTAATAATTTAATAGACCAGATAGATACAAAGTTTAATAGGTTGAATATTTTTAAAGCGTGAATTACATTATTCCCGCCGCCATGCGATCATAAATAACCAACATTTTGTAAAAAAATGATTGAAGCTGAAATATGTTGCTTAGTAGCTGTAAAATGTAAATTCTAGTTCTCAAACATTTTGTTTTAATTTACTTACAACTGCATTTCGTATGATCGAAATCATGTCATTGCTAAATGAGGTTACTACCCTTTCCATCATTTACCTTCTTGCGATTTTTTCCCCCTTGAGGTCAATATTGACTGCGACTTGATCGATAGGTGAAAGGCGGTGATTTCAGCGAAGCGTTTCAGGATCATTTTGTAAACGTAATTTTATGACTTTAAAGGGAGATCGAAACCTCCAGACACAGGGTGCAATGGTGTAGATTGTTGTGTATTTTATATTGTTTTAGGTCTCTAAATTTTTTTATCCTCAATGTCTCCTCGTCCTGATTTTGTGTTTGTTTTATTTATATTTTAGCCATGGACGACTTGTTTGCATTTGTTTATAGCTCCGACTTCGACTGAGTCCTGTCTTTATTGTCAGTGTTTTCACGCATGTTCCCCGACGTTTCCCTTTTTCAAGAATATCTTTTTAATCCAGTTACAGCGTGGAGAGTGAGTTCATTACAAATCTATCTATTGAGTGCATTGCAAATCTATCTATTGTCCGTTTTAAAGGGCAAACATTCGTGAAATACGCCTTAATCCAAAGCTTATTGAAATATTCAACCTCTACCTGTTACAGTAAAGTTACTCAACACTGGAAGTATGCTAGGACATTAAGAGCTAGAGGTTTTGATTTCAATCAAATTGTCTGTGAAATACATCTTGTATTTATTTAATGTATTACTAATTTTGGTGTTGATTATTTTAATAATTTAGTATTAAAATACTACAATTGTTTTTTCATCTTTATAATGCCTTAATTCCAAAATCATGTTTTTTTGGGGGGAAAATGCATGGGATAATTTTTTGCATTTTAATGGATTTGCTCAATCAGAATGTTTTTATTTCTTTGTCTAGTGGGTAGAACTGTTTTAAAGTGTGATGGAAGTGGCTTCTACAGCCATTGGGTGAGAACAGACAGCCAACATTTTCATTGATCAGATTAAATAGTTTGTTCAAAATGTACCTGTTGTTTCTGTCTTTAAAATATCAATAATTTTTATGTTGATTTCAATACCAACATCTTTTTGTAAGTATTATCAGACATAATGGTCGGTTTTTTTTTGCAACGGTGACTTTAAAGTTATCTTTACCTATTGAGGCTTGTTTTCATTTCTGAGACTGGAGAGTTGTTTAAATAGATATCTGTGACTAAGTGAAAGGCTGTAATTTTATCCTCTGGTTTGGTTGACAAATGCAATGTACATATGCTGTTTGCCTTTCAATTGCAAATAATTTATATTGTTACTCTGAATTCAGAATTGAACGGATCAAATTTACCTTCTTTAATCAATGTAGTTTAGGCAGTATTTAATAAAACTTTGAGGAAGGAGTCCTGAGTTTAAACTTCAAAGCATTCACAAGCCTCTTAAATTTACATTTTTAGATTATAGCATCTGAATATTAAATACTTCAATTTATATACAAAATTCATAAATTACAGATTTCAAAGATAATAGCAGTCTAATATAAATAAACATGAAAGTATGTGTTTTATTTTTGAGTCTTTATGTTCTCTCTCTGATTCAGTACAGAGCTCAGTTAACAATTAATCTGTTAGAATGTTATGTCAGTGAAATTGCATGTGTCCAGAGAGCTATGTGGTACAAATAATATTTTATAAAAGGGTAGAAGAACATATTATTTTATCTCCCTACGCCTCATATCTTGTACTGTTATCTTCAATCCTGGGATTGTCACATTGAAAAATGGGGGAGATTTGAAGTTTTGATTAATTTTTTGGGGGTAATTTTTTTTCTGTAGCAAAAGTGAACAATGTACAAATCTACTTATGAAATGAGTTTACACCATTATATTTGAATGCATTGTGATCTTTACTTTGGCCCAGCATTTAAAAGCTGTTTGAACTTTGTTATTTTTATGAAAGTGGGTAACTACAGCTTCAGAATGTTTTTGTTTCTATCTTTACTGGGTATCTCAATATAAAACAAGCATCTTGAATCTCTTGAACTTTACATACTTTTTAGACTTCTTCAACTGGAGGTGTCTCTTAAATTAAAATTATCGTCAATATTTACATTTATTTCTTACAACTTGTCTTAAACTCCAGAGAAGATGCTCAGTGTGTATAAACCCCTTATAAGTCTCTCCTCCCCGCTCATAGTTTCTATTCCCATACTATAGTAATATTGATTAAAGACCTTGATTGAATAGCCCTGTCTGACTGCAGGCCGTGGGAGGGAAAGGGGATCAGGGCTAATGAAGTTGGGGGAGGTGGAAGGAATGGTGATTTGGTTACTAAATGTCCCTTCATTGTCTGTTCTGAGTTTAACCCTCAGCCGCTGAAATGCAGGAGACTACAGATCTGTATCCAAAGCTGCTTTTGCAACAATTTCCCAGTGGAATGCAGCTCGTGCTTGTGAATCTAATGTCTAGCAAATATTTTTATTGCCACTGTGGTTTAATTTGCATTACAATATTACAGAAATAGACCTGGGTATATTAAGTTTTTTGGGGGCGATGTGGACATAATTGGCAAGCACATTATTTATTGCCCATCCTTCTTCACCCTTGAAAGTGGTGGCTGCCTTGAAAACAAATTAGGAATAGGTCACCTGACCCCTCAAATGTCGCAATACTTGATGCAAAAAGGTTTCCACGGCATTGTTAGAATCCATTAATAGTGAAGGTTTGGCGTGTACATACAATATCAGGATTGTTAATGGTACTTGCAGATGGTGGTGTTCCCATCAATTATGAAAAATCTTTTGACAGTAAGAGTTTTAACTCGAACTTTCTGCTGTCAAGAGTTTTTTTTACAATGTTTTACTCCCTCATTCTAGGAAATGATTTAAAAAGGGTATATTTTGTCTTTATTTTGATATTTTATTGGCAGACACTTCAAAAATTGTATAAATAATGTCTTGGTTTGAATCTCTTTCTCGATCAATGTTACAGCTTGGTAGATTTATTGTGCCCTGCTTACAATATGGACACTAACATTTGATGGCCACGTTTGCCACAGGCAGAGGTAGTTTATGAAGCTTTTGGTAATCTATGGTATAGTGTACCTGTACTTATCCATCACACAAGTTTAATTTTTTTGCATTGTTTTTCTCTTGATCAAGTGTTTTATTTTGTAACTGGCTAACTATTGAATGGATTTTGCAGGTATCGAGTTTTCTGCCAATGATACTTTGAGGCATCCTTTATCTCTTCTTTCCACTGCTATTTAATTATATTTTGTGATTCCCTAAATGAGAACATTGAAAATAAAATCTATTTCACATATAACATTGTGATTTTAGTGGATATATTAAAGTAAAGTCTTGGCGTCCATGATCAACATTTAAACTTGTATTTAAACAGAATCATTCATTTGTTCTTAATGATATGCTTGCAATTTTTATTTTGGTTTGCCCAAGAGATTTTATTATAAGAATATTTTACTCTCAAACCTCCTGAATAAAAGACTACTTTCCCATAAATATATGCCTCCATCTTTGATCACAGGTACTTTATATGTGAAACTTTATTCTTGATTTATCTCACATTTGGACTAAGTTGCCAGTGCTAACTTTGGAGGTGTTATTCAATTAATTCAATTTCCAGTACTCTTTACTCCATAATCCTATACTTTTGCTCCATTCAGCTAAGTCGATAGAAGTGACAGCAATGAATCAGATGCCACACCTTTGCCCGAATTGCTAGGTTGTGGGTTCAAATTGTATTCTAGAGATTGAACAAGGTCTTGTCGGCCCTATTAAATAGATGTAAAATATCAATTATTTCAAAGTAAAGCAGACTTAGCTCAGACAATATTTATACTTCAAGCAAGATTAGAAGCTATTTTATCTAATTATTATCATAGTGTGTGAGACACTTCAATGCACAGGTTAGCTTTCTTATGTTTATGCGTTGTTGTAAAATAATTAATAGGTTCCAAAATGAGATGATGTGGCGACTACAATGACACATTTTGTGGATACGTAAGGAGTTACATAAAGATTTTTTTTTAAATGCTGGGGTAACTCAGCAGGCAGCATCTCTGGAGAACATGGAAAGACAATGTTTTGGGTTGGGATCCTTCAGACCCGACCCGAAACATCACCTATCCATGTTCCAGAGATGCTGTCTGACTCATTGAGTTATTCCAGCACTTTCTGTCTTTTTGTAAACTAGCATCTAGACTTCCTTGTCTCTAAATAAAGGTAAATCTTTGTCTTTCAAATACTTAACTAATGCTATTATGTATGTTAAATTTAAATCTGATTCCATCATCTGTTCATGCACAGGATTCCTGCTCTCAGCAAATCACTTTTTTTTAAAAATGTCAACTATACTTTATTTGCCAATTACTTCAAATGTCTCCCCTCTGGTTTCAGTTCTGGCTGCCAGTACAAGGGACATATTCTTAAAGTTATCGTGGAAACTGTTATTGATGTTTTCTTTTGAACTCTTTCGTTAACCATGCCTGCTCTAAGGCAATTGTCAGTTTCTTTAGATAGACGAAGTACCTCATCTGAAGGTAAAAATATAATAAATCTCCATATTAGAACATGGAACATAGGAGCCAGCTCATCAGTCCATGACAACTCTGCCAAATACGATGCCAAATTAAATTAATCGTTCTGTCTGCACGTGATACACAGGCTTCGATTCTCTGCATATATTTGTGTCTACCTAAAAACCTCTTAAACGCCACCATCGTACCTGCTTCCACTTATCATCCCTAGCAGTGGGTTCCAGATATCTACCACTCACTGTGTGTAAAAAAAACATTGCGCCACACACCTTCTTTACACTTTTTCTCACTCGTATTAAAACTGTGCCTTCTTGTATTTGACATTTCCATTTTGGGTAAAAGATTCTGACTTGCCTATCTTATACTTGCCTATCTTGCACCCCATACATTTATTAATTTATATCTAGTCTCCCTTCAGCCTCCAATGCTCCAGAGAAAACAATCCACATTTGTCCAACATCTCCTTATAACTAACACCCTGTCATCCAGGCAGCATTCTGGTAAACCACTATTGCATCCTCTACAAACCCTCCACATTGTTCCTGTAATGATGGACCAGAACTGCACACAATACTCCAAATGAGAACTAAGCAAAGTTTTATAAATTTGCAATAAGATTCCCAAATCTTATACAATGTCCTGACCGATGAATGTAAGCATACTATATGCTTTCTTGCCACTCTATCAACTTGTGTTGCTGCTTTCAGGGAGCTATGGACTGGGACACCATGATCCCCCTCAGAAGTTCCCTGCTCTTACATTGTCTTCCTCTGTTAATTTTCAGGATTCTATGTATTTAACAGTCTTTTTGATTGCTACCAAGTGATTTGGTCACACAGATCCTGAGTTGTCTCTGTTCCTTAATCTCTTAAAATTGTGCCATGTACTTCACATGCCCCAGACACACCATAAAACCTAACAAAGTACATTTTAACTGCCATGTGCGGCCAATTGATGTTTGTATTGTCTTAAAGTCTGTTCCCCATTGTTAATTGTGTTCTTTTGTTTTGCTATCAGTGTATTTTGAATAGCAAAGTGTTGTGAATTTGTTAATTTGATCCGTGGACAGTGAGCTAAGGTGGGAGATATAAACATATCAAGCAAAGCTGCATGGGATCTAAATGGATGGGAACTGAGGCTGAAAAATTATGTTTAGTATCACTTGGTGCAAATAGAATTAACTTTGGAGTTGATAGAAATTGTAGTAAAGTGAATTAAGTTTGATGTTGAAAACTAAAACAAAACTGCAGATGCTGCGAATCTGGATGAAAATGTGAAATGCTCAATTTTAAGCAAGTCAGTTAATTGTTTCTTTCTTCACCGATGATGCCTGACCAGCAGAATATTTCTTGAATATTTTGTTAAAATGACATTGAGTCTATGTATTAGAGTATACTGTGATGGGGTTTTGTATTGATTCCATCGTGGAGACTTTGGTGCAGAGGAGGTTTACCAGAATGTTGCTACAGGGAGAGGTTGGACAGACTTTGATTGTTTTCTCTGGAATGACAGAGGTTGTGGGATAATCTGATAGAGATATCAATAGAGTCACAACCTTTTTCCCAGGATGGAAAAATCAAATACTGGAGGCCATAGCTTTCAGGTGAGAGGGGCAAGTTTTAAGATGTGCAAGGCAGTTTTTTAAAACTGAGGATGGTGAGTGCCTGGAACAGGCTGCTGGGGTGGTGGTTGAGGCAGAGATGATACGATAGTGGCATTTAAGGGACTTTTGGATAGGCATATGGATATGGAGGAAATATGGATTATGTGCAGGCAGATAAGAGGCGGTCTTGGCATCATGCTCAGCATAGACATTGTGGGCCGAAGGGCCCTTTCTTGTGCTGTACTGTTCTATGCTCTTTGTTTGCATCCTTGTGATACATTCTTGAAATTTAGCTACAGGGAGAGGTTGGAGAGACTTGAATTGTTTTCTCTGAATTGTGTAGGAAAATAACTGCAGATGCTGGTACAAGTGGAAGGTAGAGTTGTCAGTAGTCAATCATTGCCAATAGCATTAGAGCTACTTATGTTTTTTTAAATTTGATAATGAACTGTTACAGTTTATTTCTTCACAAGAATACACAAGCTTGATAAAATGAAGATGTTAAGATTTTGCTGCAGCCTCTATTAATGACACTACTAAATGATCTCTTGGGTTTAATGCTGGATAATAACTGTGTATTAAGGATTGAGTCACTCACTTTGACCTGAGCCCTGCCCTATATTCCAGCATAATGTTTGAATCATTTGTACCAGCCTTAATAGAAACGGGTGCCTCCAGTGATAAAGTGCTAGTCTTTGGCAGCAGATCTACTGACTGAATCTCTCCTAAAACATCATTTAGTTTTGATGTTTTTAATGAAAGGAAGCATTCTTAGAATCAGAATTTTTTCTACATGAAGCTTTAACAGCATTACTGTGCAGAGCTCATTAAAGGTGGCAGCACAAGTTGATAGGGTGGTAAAGAAGGCATATGGTATGTTTGCCTTCATTGCTACGGGCATTGAAGTCATATTGCAGTTCTATAGGACTTTGGTTAAGCCATCTTTCGAGTAATACATGCAGTTCTGGTCGTCCCTTTACAGGAAAGACAGGGGGAATTGGAGAGGGTGTAGAGGAGGTTTACCTGAATGCTACCCGGATTAGAGGGTTTTAGCTACAGGGAGAGGTTGGAGAGACTTGAATTGTTTTCTCTGAATTGTGTAGGAAAATAACTGCAGATGCTGGTACAAGTGGAAGGTATCATGAAATGCTGGAGTAACTCAGCAGGTCAGGCAGCATCTAGGAGAGAGGGAATGGGTGACGTTTCGGGTCGGGACCCTTCTTCAGACTGATGTCAGGGGGGGGCAGGACAACCCCCCTGACATCAGTCTGAAGAAGGGTCTCGACCTGAAACATCACCCATTCCATCTCCCCTAGATGCTGCCTGACCTGCTGAGTTACTCCAGCATTTTGTGATATCTTCTCTGAATTGTTGGTGGTTGAGGGGAGACTTGATAGAAGTATATAACATTATGAGGGGCATAGATAGGGCAGACAGTCAGAACCTTTTTCCCAGGAATGGAAATGTCCAACACTAGACGGCCTTGCTATAAGGTGAGAGGGGAGAAATTTAATGGAGATGTGCAGGGCAAATCTTTTATACAGGGCCCGTGAGATGCCTTGGACATGGGTAGGGAGGGATTGGGTCAGGGGGGATAGGATGGAGTCGAGGTATGTGGAAATTTATTCAGTGGGACATAAACAAACAGAAACAATGGGTCTGCCAGGGCAGTTCTGTATGTGAATTTTGGGGAGAAGATCAAATCGGGCCATGCGCGGGGTGGGGGACGATAAGGATGGAGGCTTTCGAGGGCAGACAACCTGAAGTAATGAAATCTGCGATGATGTGTGATATTAAGGCCTGGTGCTTGTCTGTGGGATCATGGTCCAAGAATAAGTTGGAGGAGGTGTCTGAAAGTTGTTGCCTGGCTTCAGCCCTGAGATCAGCGCGTCAGACTACCACGGAACCTCACTTGGCGGGTTTGATTATAATGTCTGGGTTGCTTCAGAGCGAGCAGAGGGCTGTATGTTCAGAAAGAGCGGAGGACTGTATGTTACTACCATAACGTTATCATAAAGGCTGCCTGCTTCTAGCAATGTTGGCCTTTCTTCTCTCAGACCATCTCGACCTGTAACTATAAGGCTTTTATTACATCCAGACCATACCAGTATTCTTTTGGCTATCCTTCTATCTAAACCATTTAAAGGTTGGGCTTAAGCAACCATCTTCTGTCCATATACCATGAATCTGTAGTTCCTTCCTATCAGTACTATGATTCCTTGTTTGCTTTTAGTCCTATGGACCTTTCCTCAACTTAGCTTGGTCCATACAGGCCTAGTTATTTTTAAATTTAAAAAAATGTGTCTCTATCACCAGCCATCACTTGTTCTATAATCGAAGAACCACCAGAAATGGTGCTACAGAGTAGCCTTGAGCTGAATCCATATTTTGAACACCTGGAAGAAGCACTGAAAGTAGCAATGGCATAGAATGTGATCTGGATAGAAATCGTAAATAATCCTGAAGGGCATAACTGTCAAGTAGGTCTGAGACAGTTGGTAGAAGTGGACAAATGTGAGGGATAAACTGACCTGGCCTTGTCTTCTACATGTGCTGTTTCAGCATTGAGGGTTTAAATCCTGGGAAACTCTACCCATAAAAGCATTCTGGAAATTCATTCTCCAGTAGAAATGCAGCAATTTGTGGCTCACATCACCCTGATAGCCAGCTTCAACCACATCCATGCCAAAAAGGCCATTTTGACTGTTTTGACATGAGAATATTTGAAGAGGGAAAGGTCACGTTTTACATATTTTGTAGAGAACCTCAATTTTTTCCCAAACACTCTATCACTCCAGAGGTTAATTTATTACAGATATAAGTTGGTTATATGCCCTAAATTGTTCAGCATGGCTATTTTAAGTAATCTACAACCACATATTGAAAGATTCAATAGAACACCTGATTCAGGAGTGTTATGTTGGTTAGATTTTACAATCCAGGGAATGACGATGGAGTTGTAAGAAGAATATAACTTGAAAGAATGAGTCCACTACTTTGCATGTATTGAAAAATACATGTAAAATGCCTGATTCAGGAATGTTATTTGGGTTCGAATTTACAAACCAAGGAATGAGAATGGATGTGTAAGGAGAATATACCTGTAAAGAAGGAGTTCACCTCTCTTTGTAATGTAAATCGATTTTTTAATTATTGAACCAGGAACTGAACTTTAAAAGTGAGAATTGTATGGTGAGAAGTGTAGTAAATAAGCTATAATCAGATTTTGCTGAGTTTTGCCAACAGTTCCCCACAGCTCTGCTGTTGCTTTTCAGCGTAAGTGCAACAGCTTCTGAGTATCCTATGCCAAGGGGTGTGTGCTGAATTTGCTGGTAATTTCAGTTATACACTTTACCACAGATCTTTGTATGGAGCTCCAACTACAGAACAGAAATTTGTTGAGAATCTTCTGCCTTTACATTGGGGAATCTGCTCTTGAATTGGATCATGTTAGGTTTGGCACAAGAACTGTACGCCTGAAAATATGAACAAGCATTGTATGGTTGTAAGGAAGAAATTCAGTTACACTATTTTAATCAATTAGTTTCAATGTTTGCAGTTTTTAGGTGTTCTAATTTGATTTGGTTTTTATTTTATTTTTAAAACAAATTTTATTTTAAGTATTTCAAATGACAGAAACTGAAGCATTGGCCCAATGAGCGTGTCAACTTTGACAATGGCAAAGCAAGTTGTGACTTTGCAACCTAAGGTTTTTTTTAAAGGTGCTCAATGTCTTGCCCAGCCCAACACCTGATTTACAATGTTTGAGGCCCAGTTTTGTGGTAAATTTTGCAACCCTAAATGCTTTCTGTTGTTAAACTGGGTATTGTACAAATGGATCAGAATTGTGATTGATTGTGATTTTTGCTTCCAACATAACATTCTTGCTACAAATCCCTGCCTTTGTTTTTTTTTCTCTCTCGCCAAAACCTTGGACAATTATACAATTAAGAATAATGTTCTTTAGTTAGGCGTGGTTATCTTATTACCCCGATCGGTACTTAGTATATGCTTAATTTATTGCAGATGTGACAGCAGCATAAATAACGTGCCACAGAATTTCTAAGGCTCTGGGTAACTAGGCACAGCTTTCTGATCCTGATTGATATTCATGACAAGAATAAGATGGACTAGTTCAATGCTGTCAACAAATTGCCTGCTGCCACTCACCACAAGGGCTCACTTGTTAATGATGGGCACGTCCTGATATCTATTGAACTAATAAGGAGCTGGTATCTTAAGGCGAAGGCAAGCAATGAAAATTGATAAAGAAAAGTAAAACAAAACAAAAGACACCAAGTTGTGGTAGTGGTGCTGAGGCCGTGTCTATTTGGAATACCTTCCAGTATTTTGCTACTTAATTTACTTGGCCTTTATACATTCTTTGGCGTAAACCAAATAAAAACTGTCTGAAAGTATTGAATCTAGACATAATATTTCTATATTTGAGATGTATTCACTGAAATATAATTGTGCCTGAGCATATCTTTCCATTCAAGCCGAGTTTATGGTCGGTTTGGTTTCAGATGCATTTAATGTGGTATACACTGAGGTGCAATGAACATTTTTTTCACCTGAAGCTTGCAGAGAAAACAGTATGTGTACAGTTATGAAAAGTACCACAATAAATACAACCTCAAGTGCAAAATAAGATTGCAATACAATCCATCTAGCTCTTATCCATGGTCCTGGTTCTCAAGCTCTGATACAAATTATTATTTTGTGATAACTGATGCTTTAAGACTTTACTGAACTGCTTATCTTTCTGTCTTGGTCTGAGATTTGGAATTCACTTACTTTAGTCAAGTATCCAATCATAGTTCATTAAGTTGCAAACAGTTTATTTGAGAGGAAAGAATATAATATGATTGAAATTCTTAGTATTTAAATACATACTTCAGTGATCACAAAAGGGTAGAGGCTAGTGTTTTATAGCTTAAGCTTCTAGTGCCTCCCTTGCCACACTATAACTATGAACTCTGTCGAATGCTAATACCAGTGTTTCTGAACTCTGCTTTCATCCCAGGTGTTGGCTTTGCCTGAGGAGAGTCACAGGACTTCAGGGGGAAGTGTGAGATGAATGCTGATATTTTTTTAGGTAGAAAAACAAAGTGCTGGAGGAACTCAGTGAATCAAGCAGGATTTGTGGAGGGAAATGGACAGATAATGTTTTGGGTCAAGACTCTTTTAGGCTGAAGAAGGAACCTGCTCTGAAATGTAGAAACAAAGAATTGCAGATGTTGGTTTTCAAGAAAAAAGACACAAATGCAGAATGGTATCACTTATCCATGTTCTCCAAGGATGCTGCCTGACCTGCTGGGTTACACCAGCATTGTGCCTTTCCCCATTTGAAATGTTGTCTGTCCGTTTCCCTCAACAGATGCTGCCTGATCTGCTGAGTTCCTTTTGCAGATTATTTTTAACTCAAGATTCCAACATCTGCAGCCTCAAGAGGTTGCATTTTACAAATGTACTTGTTTTTCTTTTGATTTGAGCAAAATGTTGTACATTCTAATACAGAATTCTGCTTAGCTACCACTAAGTATTATTCCAGATCTCTCCTGTTCCCTTTGCATTTATTTTATTAAGGCCTTGGGAGTGTTTTTATCAGATATATTATAAACCAATAATCTCCAAAATCGCATTGATAAAAATAGCTATAAACACATGTATAGATTTTCTTCCGATTTGTCTATGTTATGTTTGCAAATGTGGCAGGGACATTTGAGTACTTGCTGCATATGGAAGCTGTCTGCCTTCCACTGATAGCTTTAAAATTACTTGCAAATCAAAATGTATGAATTCTAGTTTGGAAACTCTTTATCTGAATCCCTCTTTTTATATGAAAAAAACCCTTGCTTTAACCTAATGCATTTCCTCCTTCAGGGCAAGCCATCTGAGGAAGACTGAATTCAGCTTGGGTCATTGGATTCAAATTTCCATTAATCTCCTTTAAAGTTAACTTTTTTGAAAAATAATTCTTGATGTTTTATCCAAATCAGCAACAAACTATTTAAATAAATATGTAGATTTAATTATATCAGAGGTAAACACATTTTTAAATTGACCTAATGAATATTTGCAAATATTTGGTTCCAATTTAAATGCTGCCAATCTTCTTAATGATTTGCACCTTTGGATGTTTGCACAATTTGTAATGAGGTGGAGTTATTTATTTCTTTAGTTATTCTAACCTGCCTTATGTCTGTATTTAAACAGTCCACTTGTCTTCTTTACTTATTCAACAGTAATGTTTATACTCTAGACCCGTTTAAGTATTTCAGTAGTCCCAAGACATTTTATTGTGGGGTTATCATATGAGTTTTAACATTAAGCTTCACAAGGACATATTAGAGCAGACAACAGATGTTCTTAAGGATGATTGACGAAGGAAAGGAATGTGGAAAGATGTACACTGCATATTACGGAGCTTAGGATCTTGGCAGCTGTGAGCAGTGGCTGCCAGTAGTGAAATAATTAAATTCAGGGATGATTAAGGGGCCAGGAAATGAAGAATGTAGCTATCTTGGGCTTCTAGGATTTGAGGAGATTATGGAATGGATAGATTTGAGACTGTTGTAAGATTTGGAAACACAGGTGAACATCTTAAATTCTAACTGTTGACTTGCCATAATCCAATGTAGGTCTACAACTACAGGTGTGTTGGGTGAATAAATGGTGTGAGTTGGAAAGTGGGCAACAAGTGTTTTGTGTAACCACAGTTGTAGAGCAACAAAGTAGACTGGTCCAAAAAGTGTTGGAATAGCTAATCTTGTCCACTGCATTTGGTGCTCCCAATATTTCCACCTTTACAATGGTAAACTATGTGACTGTTTTGCCAAACACTTGCACTCTTATTTGCCTTGGCCTGCTGGAGCTCTCAGTTGCCAACTATTTTAACACTCCTTCCCATTCCCATCCCAGCCTTTCTGTCCTTGGCCTCCTTCATTGCCAGAATAAAGCCGCTCACAAACTCAAAGAACAGCACCTCCTATTCCGCTTTGGTAGCTTACAGTCTAGTACACTCTGAAAAGTCTCAACCCAAAATGTCACCTATTCTTTTTCTCCAGAGATGCTACCTGACCCGCTGAGTTGCTCTTGTTTTTGTGTCTATTTACAGTCCAGTAGCATTGACATTGAATTCCCCAATTTTGAGTAATAACAAGTAACAACTCTCCCCACTGCCAACACCAGTGTAAACACATTTCTCCTACCACCCCAGATACCTTGCTCATTTCCTCTCCTCCCCTGAGTATGCTTATCTCCCATTCTCAAGTCCCACAAGTCCTTTATATCCTTGCTCTTTCCCCTTCCCCCTGACCTTTCCCCATATCCCTCCCTCTGGCTTTACATTTCATTCCTCTCCTAATCTGACAACATTTAGTCAAATCTGGAATGCAAAATTAAATGCAAATCTGGAATGCAAAATTTGTTTTCAGCAAGTAAATCTATGCAGGGGTCAGAGCTGGCCAGGGTTATGGGGATGAAAATAAACTGTTGTGGTAAAGGCAGACGTCGAAGCTATTGGGGTCAAATATAATATGAAGGAAATAAATAATATGATTCGGTTCCAGACTGACACTGATGCGGTCGGATAATGCGAAACAAGGCTTATGAGGAGGATAGAAGAGTTTGGTCATTCTAAATTTAGCCAGAAGAAATTTCTGCTCGTCTTGAATTGAATGTCAGACAAACAGTCTTAAGAAGTTGGAGAGAGCATGATGCAGATATTTTGGCTTTTATCACCAAGGGGCATCATGCTGTTGAGAAATGGGAGGCAAAGAATAGATCCTCGTGATTCAATTTGATATGTCTGAAAATATTGGACTGGGGTCTACATCCATGTAACACTAACTACTCCTCGTGACTGGTGCTTTGATAGCATCGGGCCATTTTAATGGTAAATAATCCTGGAGTCATGTGACATCATTGTGTAAATGCTCCCAACTAATATTCATGAAATGTAATTCAATAAGTGAGATTTATATCTGCAAATGGCAGTCGGGCTGTGAAGAATTGAAGCTGGCATACAAAGCCTCATTTTATTACCTCCTGCTTGCCTGAGAATTGCTTTTTTCCCTTGAGTGATCCTGCTAAAGCTGGCTTTATTGTGTTAACCTATTTACGTGTCAAGAGCCATTGTGCCTCTTTTTATCTCTGTTTGTATTTGGTGGTGCAGAGAAGGACAAGGTGAAAATGGATGGCTGGTCAGCTCTGTGCTTGGGGTAATGAGTGGTTGCTAAGCAATTTGCATGCATGGTAATCAGTTTTATCTAGAAGATGTCATGTACAATTATAAGCCTGCTGACATCTTTTGAAATTGGCCTAATGGGTATTTTAATTTATTGTTGGGGAAGATTATTGCACTTCTTCAATTACAGGATACGTCTTTTATTCCCGGGGCTGTATAGGAAAGGATTGCTTCTGTGCACATAATCTCACAAGGAGAGGCTCTCAGTAGAGGTCATACAGGATTACTTGTTGTGCAAAGTCACTTCACTTCCACAGAGCAACACAGCTTTGAAAGCTTCATAATCAGTGGAAAGTAAGATAGCTGCTTATTTTGGCAGAGCCCTCCCAAGTTGGTTTCTAGGTGTGTATAGATGAAAGGATGAATATATGTTTGTGGTAGATGAGATCATTTTTTAAAATATTAAAGCAACAATATTGTCTTCCTGAAAGTGCTGATTCTATAGTATTATCAAAAACTTTCAGTTCATGTTCTTTATTATTTTAAAAATGCTGCAGGGGCAGACACACCAAACGGAACAAACTAGTACCTTGTTTTAAAAGCTTGTTGGAAACACAACCACTTTCCGAACCCCCACTCCCTCATCTTTACTTTGGACGTTCAGTCACTCTACACCTCCATCCCCCCACCAGGAAGGCCTTAAAACCCCCAGTTTCTTCCTCGACTGCAGAACCATCCAATTTCTCTCTACTAACACTCTACTCCGCCTAGTGGAGCTGGTCCTCACCCTCAACAACTTCTCCTTTGACTCCTCCCACTTCCTCCAAGTCCAAGACGTAGTAGCTACAGGCACCTGCATGAGCCTCAGAAATGCCTGCCTCTTTGTAGAATACGTTGATCATTCCCTGTTCCAGGCGTACACTGGCCCTATCCCCAAACTCTATCTCAATTACATTGATGACTGCATCGGTGCTACCTCCTGCACCTATGCAGAACTCATGGACTTCATCAACTTCACCACCAACTTTCATCCTGCACTCAAATTTACTTGGACCATCTCCGACACTTCCCTCCCCTTTCTTAATCTCACCGTCTCCATCACAAGAAATAGACTATTGACTGAAGTCTATTACAAACTCCCACAACTATCTTGACTACACTTCCCACCCTGCTTCCTGCAAAGACTCTACCCCCTACTCCCAATTCCTCCATCTATTCCGCATCTGCGCCCAAGATGAGGAGTTCCATTCTAGAATATCCGAAATGTCCTCATTCTTTAGAGAACGGGGGTTCCCCTCTCCCATCATGAATGAGGCACTCACTCGTGTCTCCTCAGTACCCCGCAGCTCCGCCCTTGCTCCCCCTCCCCGTAGTCGCAACAGTGACAGAGTCCCCCTAGTCCTTGCCTTACACCCCATCAGCCTTCGCATACCACACAATCCTCCGAAATTTCAACCACCTCCAACAAGATCTCAGCACTAGCCACATTTTCCCATCTCCACCCCTTTCCGCCTTCCACAGAGACCATTCCCTCCGCAACTCCCTGGTTAACTCAACCCTTCTCACCTAAACCACCCCCTCCCCTGGTACCTTCCCGTGCAATTGCAGAAAATGCAACACCCTCCGCTATACCTCCTACCTCGACTCTGTCCAGGGACCTCGACAGTCCTTTCAGGTTAGGCAGAGGTTCACTTGCACCTCCTCCAACTTCATCTACTGTATCCGTTGTTCAAGATGTGGACTCTTATACATCGGCGAGACCAAACGTCGACTGGGCGATCATTTTGCGGAACATTTACTCTCAACATCAGCACGTCTAAGAAGCTGATTGTTGACATTAGAAAAGGGAAGATGAGGATCCAAGAACCCATCTTCATCAACAGAATGGTGATGGTGAGAGTCAACAACTTCAAGTTACTGGCCGTGCATATCTCTATGTCCCAGCATATTGATGCAATCATAAAGAAAGCCCATCAACTGACGTCCCTTCCATCGAAGGGATCTATAGGAGACGCATCCTCAAAAAGGCAAGGAACATCATAGAAGATTCACAACAACCTGGCCACACTGTTATTTCACTCCTACCGGGAAGGAGGTACAGGAGTTTGCAAACTTAAATCTCCAGTTTCAAGAACAGCTTTTTCCCAACAACCATCAGGGTCTTAAACACTAACTAAACTATGAACTTTCTTGGTTGCAGTGAGAGCTTTAGGATTTTTGCACTAATATTGGGGTTTCTAATTTATTAATTTTTTTTAATATATTTATGAGTACTGTTAACAATCGTGTTATGCTGCTGCAAGTAACAATTCCATTGTTCCATGATCGAGGACATATGACAATTAAACACATTTGACTCTTGAGATTAGAATCTGTTTCCAGACCAAAAAAATGGCGCACCAAGAGTGCAACACTCCTTCAACTACTGTGAATTATCTGTGTGGGATTTGAACCTACAAATGTCTGACTCGGTGACAAGAGTGCTATCATCTAAACCATAGCTTATGCTATAAATATACAGCAGAAGTAGAGCCAAGAGAGCAAAAATGGCAATGGTGGAAACAGGTTGAGGACATTGCTGGAAAAACTGGTGGGGAATTTAAGGATAATGAGATGGTTTGCCTGGGAACATTGCAACAAGGGATGATGGGCTAGAAAATTTGTGAATGCTAACGTTTGGCTTTCGCAGATGAAGTCTGCTCCCTTAATGTTTATGGGCTTTATCTCTGGTTAAAACCTGCTTCATTGTTCTCATCAGCTTCATATTCATGGTTGATTTTTGCAAGCGTTTTCCAATGAGTGTAATATGCTATTTGAATCACTGCACAATCTCCGTGGCTCTGCGCTGTTGCATCATGCACCACATGCTTAGAAGTGCCAGCCAAAAGATTAGATCCTGGTCGTCTGGTTCCAAATTGAATATTCCTCATTCCATCACCCCCACCCCCCTCCTCCCCTGCAGCAGATGTTTGGTGTCCCTTGTTTAGGTTTGCTTAAATACGCCAATGGACATAGAATCTTGTGATTTGAGGGGAAGAACAGTGCATTGTGGTATGTTGTCAAGAAATTTGACGTGTAATCATTAAAACTAATTGAAAGGTTAAGAAAAAAAAATTTGGTTAGCACTTGTTGGAATATTTGAGGAGTCGGTTCATTTTGGTTAGTACTGGGTAGAAGGCATGTGCTCTAA
Source organism: Rhinoraja longicauda (assembly GCF_053455715.1). Taxonomy (NCBI): domain Eukaryota; kingdom Metazoa; phylum Chordata; class Chondrichthyes; order Rajiformes; family Arhynchobatidae; genus Rhinoraja; species Rhinoraja longicauda. Next base: position 6,033,708 of record NC_135977.1, read on the forward strand.
AATAGATTCACTGTTGAATATGTTCAGTTTTAGTCTTCTGGTAGGAATGTGTTATTTGTGCAGTCTTTTTCTTTCTGCTTGAATTAGTCAGTTGATGGAAGATGTACAAGCGGTTAAATTATTCCTCTTTTCATCATTTCCAGACCAATTAGCATTTCATCATCTCAGTGTCTCATTTCCATTACCATCAAAGTTGTTTTAGATTTGAAGCATAGCAGTACATTGGAAGAATTTTCTCAGAAGCAGAACAATTAAAATGAACAAAATACTTACCACATACCAGTCCTAGAGTATACTAGCTAAGTACAACACCTGGGAACTGGGTACCATTGCATGCCATCACCACTGACCCCACTTTACACATGAGGTCAGGAGATCAAAACCTGTATGGTGTGTTCATACTAATAATAAAAAAATAACATTGCAAATGACTAATGGAGAAATGTAGGTTAATTGGCTGGGCAAATGTAAAAATTGTCCCTAGTGGGTGTAGGATAGTGTTAGTGTGCGGGGATCGCTGGGCGGCGCGGACCCGGTGGGCCGAAAGGGCTTGTTTCTGCGCTGTATCTCTAAATCTAAATCTAAATGGCAAATGTGAAAAACATTTATATTGCATTAACATATGTTTTATGTTGTAAAATGGGAAGTTCTTATTGCATTTCTACAGAAAAGGTTATACAATGTAATTCAACTGAATAAAATTAGAGTAATGTGTTTCTGATTACGGAGTCAGACCCAGAAGCAAGAAAAGTGCAGATCCCATAAGCTAAGATTAAAAGAGGGAATATGCCGGAAATACAATGTTTTTGATCAAAGACCTTTCATTATATGATGCTGCTTGACCTGAAACCTAATTGTGTTAACCCATTTTTTGTTTTTATTTAATTTACTTTACCCTCTTTTCTTATCCTCCCCTGTCTTCACCGCCTCTCTACCAGAGCACGACTGCCGTTGTGAATCAAATTTAAAAAGATGTAATTGATGGTTGATTCCATGTGAAATCAGCACATAAATCACCTTCTCCTTTGTCTCCATTTGTAGGCTTGAGTAAGGAACAAATGGATTAGGAGCAATTTCCATTTCAGCAAAACAAGAGCAAAAGTATGAAAGCATAAATAGAGTATTGGAGTAAACTTGCAAGAAATGCTAAAAGTATATAAAACAAGTGTAGAAAAATGTACGTCCCTTAGAATCCGAAACAGGAATATTTTATGACGAGAGAAGCAATTAAACATTCCACAAATGAGCAGGTAGAAAAGGACAGAAATAACTTTTCATTAGTTTCTTGGTTTCCAAAATAGAAAATTAAGAGGATTGAAAGTAAATAAATCTGCATTCGAGTATGAACAGAGGTAGTTCTGAATGCATTCATTGCCATTTTCCAAAATTCTGCAGATTATAGAATAGTTCCTGCAGATTTGGGCATGACAAATATAAGATCGTTCTTTTTTAAAAAGGAGGGGAAAAAAGAAACAGGCACAGATCAGATAACCAAATATCAGCGGTTGGGAAAATGTTTTAATTTCTTATAAGAACGTGATAACAAGACACTGAGAGGGAAATCACATGACAAATATATTGGGAGAGTTCTTTGAGGATGTAACTGGTAGAATATATGAGGAAGAATCAAGAGATGTGGTGCATTTGGATTTTCAGAAGGCTTTTGAGGTACCACATGATGTGAAATTTAAAGTGCATTCTGTGGGAGGTAACGTACCATCATGAATTAAAAATTAGTTGACAAACAGAAAAATGTCCTATTGGGATTGCGAGCAATACTAGTGGGGAACCAAACGAATTGGTACTTGAATTATTCACAATGTATTATGATGAGGAAAGTGAATGTAATATTTCTAAGTTCGCCAATGCCACAAAACCGAGATGCGAGATTTACTCAAGGAGATTTAAAGTGACTTGGATGGAATGACCAAACTAAATTAACGGTAAATGCATTGAGATGTGGATAAATAAGATGTTATCTACAGAGCGGAGGTGCAGAACCTGGCGGACTGGTGCTCGGATAACAACCTGTCCCTAAATACCACCAAGACCAAGGAGCTGATCACCAACTTCCGTAGGTCACATAAAGGGGAATATGCCCCGATCTCTATCAACGGGGACAGTGTGGAGAGAGTGTCCAGCTTCAAGTTTCTGGGCACTCACATTTCGGAGGACCTAACATGGTCCAATAACACTGCTGCGCTGGTCAAGAAGGCACAACAAAGACTGTTCTACTTAAGAACACTGAAAAAGTCTGGTCTACCCCAACAGCTGCTGACGACCTTCTACCGCTGCACCATAGAGAGCATCCTAACGCATGGCATCCCTGTGTGGTACCTCAGCTGCACGGAGGCAGAAAGGAAAGCTCTACAGCGGGTAGTCCATAGAGCTCAGAGGGCCATCGGAACACAGCTATCAGACTTGGAGGGCATCTACAACACACGATGCCTCAGAAAAGCCACCAGCATCCACAAAGACTCTTCACACCCCTGCAACAGTCTGTTCGAACTCCTTCCATCGGGCAGACGATACAAGGCCTTCTACGCCCGCACCTCCAGACTCAGGAACAGCTTCATCCCCAGGGCCATAGCTGCAATGAACCGGTCCTGCTGAGCCGGATGGCCACAACGCATAGTTCAACTTGCACTTTACCCTGTCTAAAAACTGTTACAATTGTTTCGTTTCGTTGGGTTGGGTTGCTGTTAATTACTTAAATTATTGCATCGTATGGGAGGCGCATTCCCAATCTCGTTGTACCCCTGGGTACAATGACAATAAAGATATATTGTATTGTATTGTATTTAATAAGATGATTGATAGGGAAATGTTGATGCATAAAAAGATCTGTTTGTTCTTGTACACCAATCATAGAAAGCAAATGTGCAGATGTAGTGAGTGGTATGTGGCATTCAATGCAAAAAAAATTGGAATGCAGGAACAAGAATGTCTTGGTACAATTATAGAGGGCCTCAGTGAGACAGGACATGGGGTACTGTACCCAGCCTTGGTCTCCTTTATTGAAAAGATAATACACTCACCGCAGCTGGAAGGCAATGATGGTTCCCAAGACTGTTTTCTGGGTGGGTGAAACTGCCCTGTGAAGCCAGATTGCATCGACCAGGCCAATGTTCATTAGAGTTTACAAGAATATAAAGAAATCTCATTGAAACGTTCTATATTCTTACAGGACTCAACAAATGGACATGGGGAAAATGCTTCTCTTACCTTGGGATTCATGAACAAAGGGTCACAGTCTTATGATACAGTAAATATCATTGTAAGGATAGATTTCTCTAGTCAGATAACAGTAAGCTATCACAAGGCCTAGTCATTGAATATATATTTAAGAAGGAGATGGATTTTTAAGGAACAGCAATCCTCAGAGGATTTGGAGAGTACGTGAGAATATGGCATTGAGATGGCAGAATAGCCATGGTTGCAAAAAGAAACAGCTTCTAAGGTTTGAATGCCCTACTCCTATTTTCTCTGTTTCTACCACACATTATTTTCATATTTTCTAGCTATCAACTATCATATGCTATTTTCTGACACTAATTATTTGCCTGTCCTATTTTGCTGGTTGATTTCGAACTGTGCGGTCTTATCACATGTCTGAACTTCGAATTTGATTAAAGATCTTCGATCTCAAATGTTAACTCTGTGTACATTTACGCGGATTTTGTGTTATTTGGTAAAAACTGGTATTAATTCAAATTTCCAGCATCTGCAGTTTTTTATTTTCATCTTCCATCCCCACCTCTTACTATGAAACCCACAAAGACATTTCTCTGACACCTCATTTGCTGAGCCTGCTCTGATGTCCTAGAATAGAATCTCAGAGATGAGAATCTCAGATGTCCGCTTTCTTTTGTAAACAAGGTTTCCCCTCTAATCTTGTAGATGGAACACTCACCCACGTCTCCTCTGTATCCCATGGTTCAGCTTTCACTTTCCCTTTCCCCCCTTCAGAGGGAACATGGATAGTTCCACATTTCTCCACCAGCCTCTGCATCCAACACACATTTCTTCCCCCTTCAAGTTAATCCCACCATGAGTCACATCTTCCCATCCCCACCCCTTTCCACAGAGACTGCTACCTCCACAGCCCCATGTTTCATTCATCTATTCCCACCCAAACCACTCCCTAGATTTCCTTGCCATCTCAGAAGATGTAATACCTGTCCTTATACCTCTCCCTTTACATCCATCCAGGGATTCCAGTCTTTTCAGGTGAGTCAAGAGGTTCACAGGCACCTCCTCCTCTAACCTCAACTACTGCAATCAGTACTCCTGATTTATTAAAAATATCAAAATATACTTTATTCAAGTAATAAATATTTACAAAACATCTTCTTTTCAAAAACCCCATCTGACATTTCTGGAGATTACACATTCAATGTAGATATTCATTTCCAAATTTACACAGAAATTTACACAGAATCCCTTATTTGGAGGGGCGTCTCCACCACACCCTGCCCCCCATATCCAGCAGCGGAAGGACCCTGTCCTCCCCCACAGAGCCTTGGCGTTGGCTGCACCAAGCTTCAGTGCGTCCCTCAGCACGTCCTCCTGCAGTCTGCAGCGGGCGATCGTCGAACATTTGAGCGTGGTGTACCTATGCTTGCTAAATCTTCTGGTTGCTGACCATTTAAGCTCTCCTTCGAATTCCCACACTGTTCTTAGCTTCCTCCATTGGTAGAGAAAGGCCACATGCAAACTAGAGGAACGGCACTTCATATTCTGCTTGGATAGCTTACAACCCAATGGTATGAACATTGAATTCTCCAATTTAAGATTCTTCCTCGCCCCGCCTTCCTCGCCCCCCCCTCCGCGCTCCGTGCCTCCGCCCCCCCTTTCCGCGCGCCCCCCCTTCCGCGCGCCCCCCCCCTTCCGCGCCCCCCCTCCTCCTCCTTCCTCACCACCCCCCCTCCTCCTTCCTCACCCACCTATATTCCTCCCTCTGGTTTTTCATATTTCATGCCTTATCTCACCGCTGTTTTTCCTTTTCATCTCTGGCCTTTGTGCAACCATTTGACAATCAAAACACTAATTACCTGTATTCACTTATCATTTGTCGGGCTTTGTCCTGCACACACCTCTCTTCCAGCTTTCTCACCCCCCCCCCCCCCCACCCTACAATCAGTTTGATGAAGGGTCCTGACCCAAAACCGCGCCTATCAGTGTTCTCCAGAGATGCTGCCTGACCTGCTGTTACTCCAGCACTTTTTATTTTCTTTCTGTAAACCAGTATCCGCAGTTCCTGGTGTCTAAGTATGATCATACTTTAAGAACTACAATTAAAATTCTTACAAAAAGTAAGATGAGGAAAGAGTCAAACTACAATTTTATGAATGCTGTGAACATTGGGAATTTGCCTACTTTCAATATGTTTTACTGATATAATAATGGTGATGCTGCAACAATTATTAAAATTGTGGTGTGTGTACTTGCAATCTTCTGTTTTAATAATTTATTTTCACAAATGTTATCCTAATGTTTTGAAGCATTTCCCCTTGCAGAGAGCTTCCCAATTCCAAACATCAAAATCTTGTTTCTGAACTGTTCTGCACTGTAAATTATTACACATCATGCAGCCGAAGTAGCTATATCCAGAATGTAATATTGCTTCAGATGTTCAATAGAGTTGAATCTATTGGACAATGTCTACCACATCTCTTTCAATATCTAATTACTCACTATGCCCCATAAAGCAAATTAAACCTATTATTTCATTAAATACAATATTAACTGTGTTTTAAGCATTTGGTAAATTACATGAGTAGAAGTCTAATAATTGAGGTTAGCATCTTATTAATGGACAAAGATTCTTTCATTTTGATTAATATTTTTATACCAATAGTTTTCAGACTAGAGTGTGCAAAATATTTTCATGAGTTCCATAAGGTCATCAGCATCATCTTTGATACAAATTAAAAATTGAATGTATGTCCGTGTTGGATGAACTTAACCTTGCTCATTTATTTTTGGTTTTATCATTGAAAGTGTCAACTAATAGGATGCTGCTGTGACAGCTATGTCAGGTTGATGTAAAAAGTATGTAGGCTGCACAACACAAATGTATTGATGTGCTGACTTATAGTTATGTGCAATTAATGCTGCCTGGCTGTCACCAGGACTGTTTTTTAACAAGCTTTTTATTACTATTGCTTTGAATACTGTATTGTTTAGAGGTCACAATTCTTGCCGGGATTTGGTGCAGTTTTCCAAATTGCTAAATGGAAAAACCGTAATATTGAAAACCCTTGATTAGCTCCCTTTTGCATTTTTTGAAAGTTTTGCACATAAGCTAAAGTTACATGTGTGTTAATTGTCCAGGGTTATTTTTGTTCACTGAGAACGCCCTAACCAAGTCAGACCTGTCCTCATCTGCTACTAGCTCTTGCACGGTGGCGCAGCGATAGAGTTGCTGCCTTACAGCGATTGCAGCACTGGAGACCCGGGTTCGTTCCCGACTGTCTGTACAGAGTTTGTACATTCTCCCCGCGACCACATTGGTTTTCTCCGCGATCTTCGGTTTCCTCCCACACTCCAAAGATGTACAGGTATGTAGGTTAATTGGCTTGATGTATGTGTAAATTGTCCCTAGTGTGTGTAGGATAGTGTTAATGTGTGGGGATCGCTGGTCGGCGCGGACCTAGTGGGCCGAAGGGCCTGTATCTCTAAACTAAAATTCTTGGGAACCACAGTGTTGCTGAACTAAACATCTGCTTGTTTGCAAGTAAGGGTTCAAGTTCATATTCTGCAATCCACCAACATTTAATTACTTCCCTAACCATCATTACATTGAAGTAAATTGTGCCTAATCAACTGCCAATACCCTAGTGGAGGTAACCATGAATCTAACTTGGTAATCTAGTAACCTCTAAGTAACGTGGAGGTTACTTCCTTTAGAGGAGGTAACCTCAACTTCTGGCTGAAGGAAGTTTAGAGGTTCCCTCCTTTAGCCAGATTCATTAGATTAGATTTAGTAGGCCGTAAATTAAGATTTATCTCGCCTTAATAGTTGATATTGTTATACTTTTAAATTGTAACTCTGTTTCTTTTTTTTTTAAACACAGATTTATATGTGGATCCTCATAAAATACCGCAGAGAAAATTTGCAACTTAGTGCTTGCTCAGTCAGTGGCTCCCAGGTTCTTTTCATAAGCATCCAGTTTGGAGAAAATAATTCCAGTTTGCTCACTGAATGGTCTTGTTCTGAGCTATTTAATACCACGATCCCTTGATAACTTCATATTGTCTGCCCCATGGTGCATTTCTCTGAAAGACTAATAATCCATTGATCTCTGCACGTTTCTGTTCACTTTTCTCTGCCCGTTGTGCGTCCCTACCCATCGTCCCTTTCTGCTTTTTCCTGTCTCAAACAGTACTAATTTGATTGTTTAATTGCTGATTTGATTTTCTCATCGCAACTTTTTTTCACCATATATGGTTGGACATTGATTTTGCTCAACAGAAGTGGTTATTTGGATCTGTTTATCTTCTCCACGGGGAGTATGTTCTGGTGTGCAACAATATGAGGCCAAGCTTTCAAGTGTGACCCCTTTCAAAGTCTCAAACCATGAATGCATGCTCAATGCATAACTTTCAATTATACAAATTCATGGATAGTATAATCAGTTTCTGTAACTAAGTGCAGCAGTCCTTTTTAAAAATCCTGCTGCTTGTGGAAGAATATGATTACAGGCTGTTTTCTTTGATGAACGTACTCCTCCAGAGGAAACATTTTAGAGGCTGAATGCAAGCTTTAATACATGCATTTCACAATGCAAGTACAATTATTTTGTCTTGTGGGTCACAGAAACCTAGTAATTAAATTTTCAAATGTGGCTTAATAAACAAAGTAGATTAACAATCTGCTGAATGTATCTTTAAATAGATCTGACAGTTATTTGCTAAATTCCTGTTCAATGGATTCAATTTACAGGACGTGTCCAATTGCTAGCAACATAAGAGTAGAGCACAAGGGTTGGCAGTGTGCTTTTGTAATGTTACATCTGGCCTCCATGATCGTAATTTTTACCCTTTTTACCAACTGTACATGCCTATCTTATATTACAGCTGCACAATTGCCAAGTTGCATATTTGGTCTGAAAGATTTGAGTCAGCAAATAGTAAAAAATTCCCAAATTTGAAGGAATCTCAGTTGAAGAATGGCAATTAAGTTATCTAGTCAGTAAAGTTTTCTGCTCTCTAAGCAGTCCTCTGGGATTGTGCTTCTATTCCAGTTCTACAGCTACTGAGGTGGCTTATGGGGCTGCAAGCACAGGTCAAATAGGAGTCTTGAGAGGATGTACTCCTTCAATCATTTATACTAAGCTGCCAATGTGCTGCTGTCAATTGATCCTATTCTTAATGCCATCCCAAGTGATGTTCCTCCATTTTGAGTTGTCATGGGCCAGGGATTATTGGAAGTTGGATGGAATGTTGCCCTTTCTCCAAGGCGATGCATATTTAACTGGCCCATATCCAAGGGTCCTTCAGGGAAGGTATCATAGATGACTGCTTGATAAATTAGCTTTGTGCTGGGTTTGAGGATCTGTTCTTCAAACATTATTTTTCCTAAAATGCCCATAGTCTGTGCAGGCACACGGAAGACAATGGTCAATTTTATCATTTTTCAATTTATCTTTTTATCAATGTTTGCCTTCATTGAGAAGCAACTCCCAAAATAAGTACTATGTTTATGGAGATTTTGTCGTGGGCCACTCTTGTCGAAGGATGGTGTTGTACAGTGGGGATAAACTGGTAGAGGATGCTTGCTTGGCAAGGTATGTTCTATTCTGTCATGTGCTTTCCTGTGCACGTCAATTGTGACTTGGCTTGGATTCCGAGCCTGCACTTGTCATAGCAGATATAAATTGGGATGATCTTGATTTGATGTGGAAACTACAGGGGTTGAATAGTTCTCCAAGTGGATTAACTACAGATTACCAGGAAACCTGAAGGTGAGGTGCAGCTTTACAATGAAAAAGTAATGTGAAATTTTAGGGTAATGATGCAATTTTACTTTGATTAGGTCTTGGACCTGAGGTTTAAGATGGTGCCATTATGAAGCAAATGAAAGATGGAAGTTAGATTTTGTGGGTTGCCAAATTGGAGTGGAACATCGTGTCCATTGTGTCAGTTGATAGACCGAATACAAAGTATAGTTCAGGGAACAGATCTTCTGTCACTGGAAGGAGGCAATTGAAGAAGCTGACGATGATTTTTCCTTTGATAAATAACAATGAAGCACTTCTGTAGTTACTGCAATTAAATCTATTTCCTTTCTTTTAGATGGCCATAAGATCATAAGTAATAGGAGTAGCATTAGGCCATTCGGCCCATCAAGTCTACTCCGCTATTCAATCATGGCTGATCTATCTCTCCCTACTAACCCCAGGCTCCTGCCTTCTCCCCATAACATCTGACACCTGTATTAATCAAGAATGTCCTTTAATTCTGAGGCTATGACCTCTAGTCCTGGACTCTCCCACTAGTGGAAGCACCCTCTCCACATCCACTCTATCCAAGCCTTTAACTATTCTGTACGTTTCAATGAGGTCCCCCCTCTTTCTTCTAAACTCCAGCGAATATAGGCCCGTGCCGTCAAATACTTATCATATGTTATGGTGATGATTTCAACATCTGAGAAACCCTGCTATGACCTTGTCTTCCCAAGCACAGCAGATGAGGTTACACATTTATAACTAATGTTCCAATCCACAAAGTTTTAGAATCTCAGCACTGGTACTATCTGCCCCCAAGGTTTTGTTTATTAGTTGGCCTATGGCCCTTTCAACGTTTTGTCAGTTAGCGATGGTAGCAGAATTGTACCAAGTCGTTTGTTGTGGAATGGAGTCAAGGATGCTGATGTCTGGAGCAATCAAGAATGAGGAATTCCTTATTGTTTTTTTCTGGAAAGGGGAAATCAAATAAGATTATCACTCTTTGTATAGGGAGTCTTCATAGACATCCTGAAATATTGTAAGTTTAGTCAAAAAGGAATGGCAGTTGTTTTTATTCCTTTAAAATAGGCCATCCCCTGGTTGCAACAGGATTCCTTTCCTGCAAACTGTTCGTAACTTGAACAGTTCACAAATGGGGAAGCAAGGCTCCTTGTCTATATATTTAAATAAAATCATAGGCCAACCAATAGTCTGGAGGTTTGACTCAACCTTTCAGGTATTGCCATGAGCTGAGTCACCGCATGACAGAAAATGCCTTCAGGCCCGCAACAGCCTGCAAATCCATCTTACTGGTTTCCCAAACAATCATATGTATGCACAGGCTGTATGTAAGTCAGGCATTCATAACCTGGAGAGGATTTGAAAGTATAAACCAGGAAATTATAGGCTGGTGGGCTTACATCAGTGCTAGCGAAGATTCTTTGTGATAGGATTTACCCGCGGCTGGAAAAACAAGGCCTTACTAGAGGTAGTTAGCTTGGCTTTGTGTGGCAGAGCTCACAGCTTGATTAAGTTTTTTTTGAGGACTGATGAAGATGATTGTTGAGGTGAAGTTTGTACACATGTACTTCACCTCGACAAGGACCCTCATAGTAGGCTGATCCAGAAGATCAGGGGGCGTGAGCTCCACAGCTTGGCCTCAGAAGATAGAGCCTTAGAGTAATACAGAATGGAAACAGGCCAACACATCGCGGTCGCGGCATTAAATGCGCTGCCAGTGGAGGTGGTGGAAATGGATGTGATAGTAGCGTTTAAGTGGCATTTAAACAGGTACTTGGACAGATGGGGAATAGAGGGATATAGATTGTGTGTGGATAGATGAATTAGTTTAAAAGGGCATTGTGGGCATCCTGGACTGACCAAAAGGCCTGTTTCTGTGCTGTACTGTTTGATGTTTTATATCTGTATTCCACAGGGATGTTAGGAGTCATAATGATCAAAAATAACATGTCAACTGGATGTGCTGGATTCTCAATAGTTTGAAGTTTCTCAAGTTTTTATTGATTCCATGAAGTTTTTTTAATTAAAAATCTTTCGGGGGTTTAAGGACAATTTAAGTAGCAGCAGTTTGGCAAGTAATAATAGAGAACAGAGGTTATTTGAAAAACACTTCCTGTTATTTTTGGCTATTCAACAGACCAGAAAGCTGGGTAGAAAGCATTTTATAAGATTATTTTTGCACTCGAGCTCTGCTCTCTATTTACAATATATCACACTTTACTGTCACAAATTCTGCAACATAATTTACAAAGTTGATTTTCTATCAACCTGGGAATATACATATTTTAAAATATGAGGGGGGAAGTAAAGGGACAGGTATTGCATCTCCTGCAGTTGCAGGGGAGAGTACCTGGGGAGGGGGTGGTTTAGGTGGGAAGGGACGAGTGGACCAGGGAGTTTCGGAGGGAACAGTCTCTGCGGAAAGCAGAAAGGGGTGGAGATGGGAAGATGTGGCCCCGAACTCTACCTCCATTACATTGACGACTGCATTGGTGCTACCCCCTGTACCCATGCAGAACTCACTGACTTAATCAATTTCACCACTAATTTCCATCCTGATCTTAAATTTACTTGGACCATCTCCGACATCTCCCTGCCGTTTCTGGATCTCACCATCTCCATCACAGGAGACAGACTTGTGATCGACATCTATGACAAACCTACTGACTCCCATGGCTATCTTGACTACACTTCTTCCCACCCTGTTTCCTGTAAAAACTCTATCCCCTACTCCCAATTCCCCCGTCTACGCCACATCTGCGCCCAGGATGAGGTGTTCCGTACAAGGGCATCAGAGATGCCCTCATTCTTTAGGAAACAGGGGTTTCCCTCTTCCATTATAGATGAGACTCTCACTAGGGTCTCCTCAATATTCTGCAGCTCCACTCTTGCTCCCAAAGCTTTTCATATTTAGCTTGGGTAGTTTACACCCCAGCGGTATGAACATTGACTTCTCTAACTTCAAATAGTCCCTGCTTTCCCTCTATATCCCCTCTACCTTCCCAGTTCTCCCACCAGTCTTCCTATCTCCGACTGCATCCTATCTTTGTCCTGCCCCCTCTCCTGACATCAGTCTGAAGAAGGGTCTTGACCCGAAACATCACCCATTCCTTCTTCTCTCCAGAGATGCTGCCTGACCTGCTGAGTTACTCCAACATTTTGTCTACCTTCAAAATGTTAGAGTTCAGTTCATGTGAGCTTAAAAAATTATATTTGAACTCCCAGTGTTTATGCATTTAATAATAGAAAAGAAAAGAATGGACAGTTTTTATTCTTAGTGTGGAGGGAAATTATCCAAACTTATTGTGAGTTCAGGCAATATTTATCTTTTTTAAGTTGCTAGTTACTTCGTAAAAAAATATTTTCAATAGGTACTGAGAGTTATGTCACTTGCATGATAACTGGTTACTGCTTTTCAATTATGACCACTTGCTCGTTCTTTGCCATAGTTTGGGGAAAGGTAAAATAATGATCAAAACTCAAGTGTCCTAGCATGCATTATAGATCATGCCTGACACACAAAGTTCCCATTTTCCATTGATCTACGTATTTGCAAGGTCGGCTGTGTCTGACTGGGAGCATTAGCAAATATAATGCATTCCTCATGAGTATTCTCCTGCTGTGTCCAGTGAATCCCTTTTGCTGAAAGATGGATTGCATTTGTTCCCTTGTGCTAGCAAAAATAGAGAAATATCAATAGTCAGTGTGCAGCTGGAGCTGGGATGCGGAGTGTGGGCTGTCTGTGCAGCCAGAGCTGGAATTGTTGTCGAGAATGTAGGTGTCAGCAACGTTGGTAAGTTTGCAGTCACTTGCTTTGACAAGGTTATGTCCAAATGTGGCCTGCTGTGTGTCAATGCAGCCTTAGTGTCATCGGCAGCAGCTTTATTAGTATCTTTAATTTGTTGCCCGCAGGAAGTCCATGCCTTTATAACTGTATTTAATACCAAAATATTAAGTGTTAAAATTGAGCAATTAGCTCTTCTTGCCGTGTTCCTCATTTTAATCTATGCTTATCATTTTACCTCTTAAAAATAAAGCAAGGAAAGTTCAGATGCTGGTAATCTAATACCAGCAAAGCCAATTCTGAAATCACTAAACGGATAAAACAGCATCTGTGTAGTGAACAAGGGAACCCATTTCTTCTTATTGGCAATTTCATTGCCAAAATAACCGATGTACAATCAGGGCTAGAAAAAGTTTATAGGTCAGTTAATATTTCCTATTTCTTTCTGAGAAAAATGCATAGATGCTTATCTGTAACTCATTTGTGTTCATAAATTCTTTTTCGTTATGTGAACAAACATCAGTGATGAAACCTGGTTTTCAAATTATTTGGGTGTTTTTTCTTTGAATATGAAGCCAAATTAAAATATATTCTGTGGGGTTGGTGTCTAGTTATATTTTGGTCCTTTTTGACAGATTTGGTTAATAAAAAATCGTGACCCATGATTGTTTATATTAGAACGTTATTGTATGAGTGTATGATAATTTGTTTGCAATTGCTTACAAATATGTGCACTTGCAAGACTTCTATGTCTATTATTCTAACATTCATTGTTCAGCTGTAATCAGCCTGAGCAGAAACTTGGTTTCCATAGAAGGTAGCAAGTGAATAATCCTTAATGCCTACTTGCTAATGTAATCTCTAAATAGATCTTCAAAACTGTGCCTAAAATTACTTTACGGATTAACATTTAATTATTAACGGCATTTCCGCTAGGCCCTCGAGTCATGAGTCGATTACATTTGCTAGTATGCATTAAGTAATGTTGATTGAGACATTTGGCAAAACAGGGTGTGGAAAAATAAAAGGACATTTCAGGTCAAAATTCCTGTTGATATACTTCTGGCATGATTTCGTGACTGTTTCTCACTCATCTGGGGAGAATGAAGCATGCCAAAGGATCTCGGTGATAGAATGATGTTTAAAATCCCCCCCATGACTAAAATCAATATCCTACAGAGAAAGTCATCACGCAGACTCTCTTCAAATGCCTTATAGCGCCTAAGAATTTCACCCAGCCAAGCAATACTGGTTCAGTCTAATAGGTACAATGTTCGTGATCTTCACACTCTAAATAATATTTTAATTAAAGTGCAAAACTTTTTTTCCATTCTTGCAGAAATCTTTGACTTTGTCAACCAAGTGTGAAAATGGAGAATTATTCTCAAATATAGCTATTCATAAAAATGAATTCTGTATATGATTATACATATGACATGCAAACCATTTAGATAGGGACATGGATAGGAAAGGTTTAAAGCGATGTGGGCTACATGCAGATAAATGAGATTTGCCTAGATGGAAGATCTTGGTCAGCAGTGACGAGTTGGGCTGAAGGCCCTATTTCCATAATGTATGCTTCAATTGCGCTATGATTCTAAGCCGTGACATTAACCAAATCCATCACAAGCTCAATCCCAGTGCAGACTGGAATCAAGCAAGCATTCCATCTGGCTCCCAAACATCTCACTGCAATGCTGTGTGCATCTTATCTCCAATAACCTTACAGATGGAAAGGAGCCAACTTCAGTTCCAGCTGGAAACTGTTCAACTTAAAACTACCCTAATTTCAGTCATTGAATTAGAGTATGCAGATAATGCATATCTACACACATTGAGGCAAAGATCCATGTGTCTGAAAGGGTGGGCCTTGCACAAAGTAGCAGTAAGACAATGGTGTTCTATCAACCTGTTTCTGCCATACAACACCTCTGCCTGACAATTGAATTCACAGCGAGAACCCGAAAAAACATTGATCACTTTCTGTATTGCAGAAATTGCGTCCTGAGTAGAGGCAATCAATGACAAAATTTGCCATTCACTTCCAATGTGCCCGCACAACATTCAGACAGCTGAGAAAAAGGCCATTGGAAGATGAAGATCTCAAATTCTGCACCAGCTCATGGTCTACAGAGTAGCAACATTCCTACTCTCCTGTAAGCTTAGGAATCATGGATATCCTGCTGAAGACACCTCAAAGCATTAAAGAAATATATTACCATAACGCATCAGCAAAATCCTCAATTGATAAGCAGGCTAGGCGAATCAGTGTCGGCTTTCTTTCCCAGACCTACATATCCAGACTCGAAGCTCCAATGTTGTACCATCAGTTTTGTTGAATAGGCTGTACTTTGCACATTTGACCCCAGATTGTTTGAAACAAGCATTTAAAGCTCCATTGAAGCAAAGGATTTTTTAGGACATCAGAGAAAATGCCCTCTAACTCACTCATGAAAATACCTGATCTGTGACCACTCAACAGAGAGCTAATGTGGAAAGAAGCAGAAGGAGCACATACAATGCCAAGCTACCGGTTCATCCAACAGCACCTGTCCCATATCTGGTGGAATCTGCAAATCCTGCATTAGACCTTTTGGGCTTCTCAGACCTCTGGAAGCAAGTCACCACTGATCTCAAGGATATTGCCAAAAAAATAATATTAGTGGAAGTAATGGTAGTAATATGGAACCAACTGAGCCAGCAATTGTTTTGCAAACCATTCCACATAAATGCTTCTATATATGCATATGATAATACTGTATAATATACTTGCACATCATTTTGACTTGATTAGCAACGGTACTGCTACCCAATTGCTGAGAAACCATGTATCACATATTTTCACTTACTCTCAGGTTGCTGTTATATCTTTTGTTTTTATTGCACTTTATATTGCTGTCTGAAAGTTTCCATTCTGTTTCTGTGGGACTCTTGAATTCTTGATGCTTTAGACCCTTTCTTTGCTATTTCATTTTGGATCAAAGGAAATTGACATTTGTCACAAACTTTGCACTTATTTATATTGATTACCAGATGTCTGACTTTTCTGGTGGAAACTTCCTTTGAGGGGGGCCGGGGAACAGATTCAACAGAATTCATACAGATGACATTTGTCCTCCATCAGAAGTAGAGTTTGTACTGCTGTATTCATTTTTATCGTAACCAAACATTAAGTTGAGCCCCATAATTTTACCAGAAAAAATATAGATATAGTAATTCGCATTGTAAACAACAAGCAAAATAACTCCAGCCTTTTCTAAAATAAGGAAAATTGATATACATTTGTATCTTGTGTAAGAAAGGGAATGCCAAGACACTATTCACCAGGCTTCAATTGTGGCTAGGCGGTGAAGTGAGTTAACTGCTTCAAGTTTCTGGATGTATACATCCCTGATCTGTACTCACCAAGTACATTGATGCAAACACAAAAACTTCCCAGCATCTCTACTTCCTTAACAGCTTATTTCAGAATTTTCCATCAAACTTCTATGGTGGTACGGTGAAGAGCGCATTGGTTGCATCAAGGCCTGGTTCAGTCATTTAAATGTTCAATAACAAAGGAATACTAACAGTAGCACCATTGAAGGGATCCACAGGATGTGCTAATTCAAGAAGACAGTTAATATCATCAAACGCCTGCCGGGTTAGAGAACAGCTTCTTCCCATCAACCATCGGGTTCTTCAAGTCTGAAGTGTGAAGAAGGGTCCCGACCTGAAACATCATCCATCCATTTCTTTCCACAGATGCTGCCTGACTCTCTGAATTCCTCTAGCAGTTTGATTTTTGCCTGGACCAAACTACATAACCCAGACCCTAACCACAACCCTACCTCAGCACACAACCACTACGGACTTTTTACTGCTGTGGTTGCTTTATTACTTTGGATACGTCTGATTTACTTATACGATAAATTATCAGTTATTTTATTTATTTGTTGTCTAATATGCCAGAAAGACTTTTATTGTTCTGGATCATAACCAATGCATACGATAAATAAAGACTCTTGACTCTTACTGCCATGCAAACATCTAAATTTTCAACTTTGTCACTGATAAAACGAGCTCAGGAAATATTTATTGATGTTTAGCCAGAAACTTGCAAATGGTTTCAAATTTCCTGTAATAGCAAGAGTTAATAACTTACTAAAATGAAGTTGATTGACCTCATTTATACACGGACTATAAATATATATGACTGATTGCCAGTTAAATACCCAAGCATATTTAACATAAGCAAAAGTACAGAAAAACCTATCCATTCACCTGAAGACAAGTTTATTTTTAACTCTCCGCTTCCTTGATTACCTGTTCTCGGGTTAATGTTACATTTAAACTTGAATGCAAGACTTTTCTGAATTGTCTTCCTAGAAATGCCACTTCTTCCTTCACCACCCCTTCCGGAGTTGGCTATGGTCACTCATGAAAAGATGTGTAGCTGCTTGTGATAAAATTGGTGTGACTGGATTTGGGTCTATCCCCAGGTTGCAACAGGTTCCATTATAGATGTCGATTTTATCCATAAGTCGGAAAATACAAAATCATTTTCATTTTCATTTTCATTTTCTAATGCAACTTTCTTGAGTTGCCTGCTGCGGTGAAACTGCCACCCAGTGTTCTGAAAAGATAATGGTTACTGAGGCTACGTGTAAACGCGTTTTTCTTTCTTTGAGAGTGGATCTCATTTGAACTTAATAATAATTGTGGGAGCTCACTGGTATGTACTGGATGCCCATTCCTCAGGATTTGTAAACTAGGGAGGACCTATGGGCTGCAAAGATCTTAAATCTTTTGCAGGTAGGCACAAAATGCTGGAGTAACTCAGTGGGACAGGCAGCATCTCTGGAGAGAAGGAATGGGCGACGTTTCAGGTTGAGACCCTTCTTCAGACCTTTTGTATTTATGTTCCAAATTGTATATCCACTGTTCCTAATTAATTCTGAAATAGTAGTTTAATGACCGGTTGTTAATTTTGGCATTTGATTTCTTGATCACATAAACTGAACTAAAAGTGCACTTTACATTATTGCAGAAGGGATTGATACTACTTTGATTCATCAGCAGTGAGCAATAATGTATTTAACTATTTAATAAATCAATGGAGTATTTCAAAATGAAAAGGGATGACATCTGAAAAAAATTTGCATTGACATGAAGTTGGAATTCATTCACAGATACCAATAGTAATAGGGTAGTGTCATTTTTTTCACCATAATCCATTAGGGAAAGCCAATGCCACCCTGACGTTTTGCAGTGCAGAACGATTTTTAAAAAACATCACCTTGTGAACAATGTTGCTGAGCTGTGAAAAAACAACAAATTATGTTAGATCTTTTTGAATATCAGCCTGCCATTATCTGCAGAAAAAACTGTTCATTTCTGGGAATTAAGCTTTTTGAAGGGCATGATGACCTCAGCGGGATGTAAAAGAGATTCAAATAGAACGTCTTTGCATTTGAGACATTTCTGTAGGGTTGGCAGATGGAAATGACAAGAAGAGTTTTGACAGAGATGCTAAATATCGTGACTGGTTTCGAATGTTCCTTGAAACATCTTCCTCCTTAATCTGTGGCTTACTTTCTGCCATAGCTGACGGAGCCCTTGACTGTAGCTTTGCTTTCACCTGCTCTCCTAGATAGAGTAGGGATAGAGTTCCCCCCCCCCCAGTCTTCACCTTCAACCCCACCCAGTCTCCACATTGAACAGGTCATCCTTTTGCAATTTCTATCCACTTCAATGCAATTCCACCACTGGACACACACGTCCTTCTCCTTTCAACATTTTAAAGGGACCATTTCCTTCACCACTCCCAGTACTGCTCTTTTCCCACCAATCGCTTGCCTTTTTCTTGCACATCTCCATGCAACAGTTTCAGTTTAGTTTATTGTCGCGTGTACCGAGGTACAGTGAAAAGCTTTTGTTGTGTCCTAACCAGTAACAGTAGCAGATACAGCACCTTTTTTCTTTCCCTACCCTCCATCCTGGGAGCCAAACAGTCCTTCCAAGTGAAGCAGCTTTACGCTTGCACTTCAAATCTAGTGTACTGCATTTGGTGTTTACAATGTGGTCTCCTCTACTTTATAGAATCCAATTGGAGTGACAGTTGACTGAGCACTTGCAGTCACAGGGCCATCTCTGAGCTCCCTGTTGCCTGACACATTAAATCTCCAATATCTATGCGGAATAGTCTGTCTGTGGCCTTGTGCTCGATTGTAATGAAGCCTGAAGAAGCTTGAGGAACTACACCTCACCTTCTTTCAGGAAGCATTACAAGTTTTCAAACACGGATAAACTCACCGCCTTGGTCTATATCAGAACAGGCAGTTTCTGCTGTGAGTCATCTGTCTGTGATATTGGCTTATTTAATTTTCTGTCCATTAGGACACTCTGACCTGCTGGGCGTATCCTACCACCCTGCATCTTGAAACTTTTGTGTTCCTTTGTTTGTATTCTCACTTTTGAACTGTGCTCATAGCTTTTGTTCGCTCTCTCTGTCTTTGACTGCCCCCATTAACCAGATAACCTCTACAAATTATTCCCACGGCCACCTGGTCTTCAGTCTATCAGAAAAATTCCCTTTGTCACATCCATTCCTCTTCTTTTCTACAGCCTAAATATAACTTGTTTTCTTGCTCTCTCGTTTAAATGAAGAATCTTTGACCCAAAATGTTAACTCTGTTTTTCTTTCTAAAGATGCTACCTGACCTTGCTGAGCATTTCCAGCAATGTGTTTCTATTTCAGTATGGTTATTACAGCTGGGTACTTCATTTACAATAATTAGCAGATAATATAGAGTTGTTGTGCTGCCTTCCCGTAACTGAATGAGCATGTGATAATCGCATACTGATTGCGATGTTCATTTTTAGGAGCAATTAGATTTAAACATCTTTCACAGTTTATCTTATAGTGAAGTTTCTTATGGCAACACATCCAACATTCAACTACTGCAATTTCAATTTTAATGCTGCAGATCTACTCGCAAAGTACATGTTACACTCATAAATTTATTAAGTGAATGGCCCTAAATTAGACCACAAAATTTGAACCAAATGGAGCTTGCCCACATGTAAACGGAATAAAGTAGCATTTAAAACCTATGCAAAACTGAAAGTTTACTTTCTAAGTAACTGGACACGACACCATTATAAGTTGATGCCTGAGGAGAATGTTCTCGTGGAAAAGGGATAAGCCCTTGATCTACCTATCTACAATAAACAGCTAGTTGCCATCAGTCTAATATGTGATTGCAAGGTTATTAATTAAATCTTTTTTAGTTGCATACTCTAATTTGCTGAATGTGGCTTTCTCAAGCCAATCATACCTCGGATAAGATTGAGAGCAAATAACCCTAACTCTTCTAATGAAGTCCAATTCGTTTGTTTCCAATGATTGGTGGGTTTGAGTTCAGAGATTCAACCTATTGACTGTACAAGTCATATATTAAATAGTTAGATCCTGGAGAAAATGTACATGTGTTATTTTTTTCTTTTCCAAAAGTTGCTCCAGCTGTCAAGCATTCCGTATCTAAATCCCTGGCATGGCGAAATATTGACAGCTGCTGAAGAATAATTGCTTTGTACCGACCTTGATGCAGAAGTTCTTTGAGATAAGGACTATGCCATTAACACGTTGTCAGTAATATCTGCAGTGGATTATATTAGACTGTCTGATGTGCGTTCCGTGTTTATTGAAGTTGTGTGAATTTTGGGTTCACTTTCTCCAGCTTTCTTCCATCTTTGCAAGCATAAATAATAATGATGCATTATTTGCAAGTACCTAAAATTGTCCTTTACTTTTATTGACCTGCTTGACCATGGGGGCATGTACAATAGAGTTAAACTGGCTATCATCTGATGTATATGTACACATCAACACAAACATCAGGAAATGTTGCTCAATTGAAATTGAAACTGGAAATCCTTAAAGTGTTTCTTACCCCATTCAGAATTTGAGGGCCTCAAAGCCCCTTTTTAAAACCTTATTATTGATTTAGTTGAGATGGTTGGCATTGTACAGGAAAATAAGGGATCTTGGTGGTCAAATGTCAGCAACTCACTTTCATAACCAATTGTGGCATTAGAAGTTCGATGCTACTAACTTATTTTACAGCATTATTTTGTGTGGATTGATATAAAAAAGGTACATTTGAGTCTTTTTATAAATCTCAACACGGCTTGGCATATTGAGATCTCGGGTATTATTAGCTTTAGGTAGCACCAAACTTGAACTGCTGTTCTGATATCTAAATGCTTGGCCTCAGTCATCTTTGCATCTAATCACCTTGCATCTGTTGCTACCTTTCAAAAATACTCTATTATCTGTAAAATATTTTGAGGCGTTCTGAGTTCGTGAAAGGCACATTGTAAAGACAAGTGTTCTTTTTCCTCCTTACAGCACCAATAAAATACTTCAACATGAGAAGTAGCTTCCTTTCCCTTGCCACTTTATTCTTATTTAGTCCATTGGAACTTCAGAAGAGATTTACAGCAAATTCTGCTCCTCCTATTCTTCATCAAGTTCCAACATCCATTTTGTTGTGATGGAAATAAAATTTGTTTTTTAAACTGGTCAAAAGAAGCTGAAAACGGTTGCATGGAAAAGCACGTCTTTTATATTACTGATTCCAAGGATTCCTACCAGCTTTTTTTCTCTCACCACCCTTTCCTGACAATCCAAATTGCAATCTCGCCATGATATTACAACTTTTAAATCCCTCGCTGATAGTAATACCAACACCTTCCCTGCGTTCAGTAGAAACTGGTCTGTTTTTGACACTTTCATGATCACCTTCACTAGTCTACCACCAATATTAAAAGTTACCGTGTGCTATCCTCTCTTTTCGAACTAAGATACTAGTTTTCATGGCAGGGTATCTATTTACACCTCGTGTGACTTTTAGTTTAGTTTAGTTCACCAAATTGTCCAGCTTCCTCTGATTCTTTGGAAGCCCACTCCCGCCTGCCCATCATTGCAGCATTTATTCATTCAGCAGGAACCTTTACCTGTAGCTAGGAATATTTTGCTTATGGTGTGATGTGTCCCATTAACAGCTGGTTTCAAGGATTAAACCTGCTAGGTATATGAAAACTTGCTAGGTATATGAAAACTTGCAAAGCATCAGTATGGAATGAACATTCCACTCTGCCTCGATTGAAATGACGACATTGGTTTTAATACAGCCTTACTCGGGAATACGAATAATGTTGTAGTGTGTTACTTGCAGTTGAAGTTTTGTGATTCTCTATGT
Source organism: Rhinoraja longicauda (assembly GCF_053455715.1). Taxonomy (NCBI): domain Eukaryota; kingdom Metazoa; phylum Chordata; class Chondrichthyes; order Rajiformes; family Arhynchobatidae; genus Rhinoraja; species Rhinoraja longicauda. Next base: position 6,055,709 of record NC_135977.1, read on the forward strand.
GACTGTCATGCACAGCATTAGGATGACCTGCATTGCTATTTAGATGCCGGATTAAATAATGCAAGAAATTGAAAAATAGGACAAGAATAATAAAATTGAAGCTCAATTGGTGGTGACTTGTAGGTCAGCAAACAAGCGTGGTGAAAAGAAACTTGATAAAATGTAACATGCAAGAGGTTAAATTGTTATTTCATATTGGGATAACCTCAAGTTCACAGGGAATAGGACAAAGGAAGCCAGCAGGAGAATATGAGGACAGAGAGCGTAGAGGAAACAGATGTGGCAATGTGTTTCAGTACCTCATGATCTGAGGTGAGGCTTGTGTCAGACATTATTGTGGGAGTGGAAATAAGTGATATTAGTGATGATCTGGAAATTATTCCAAGATTCATCATTGTGCCATATATGCCGCAAAGAATGTAATGATTTACAAACAGTAAAAAACAAACTGCTGGAGGAACTCAGTAGGGTCTGAGAAGGGAATCTGGACCACATGGACAACAAGGACATTTATGTCAATCTGCTGTTCATCGACTACAACTTTGCATTCAACACCAAGATCCCTTCAAAACGCATTGCTAAACTAAGGGAATAATCCTCCTTCCGCAACAGGATCCTCGACTTGCTCACTGGCAGAGCTCAATCAGTGCAAACTGACAACAACATCACTTCCTCACCAATCAGCAGTACAGGAGCTTTTTAAGGCTACGAACTCAGTCCACTGCTCTTCACTCTCTTTCTCCTCATGACTGTGTAGGCAGATATCATCTTTAAATTCATCAGCGATATTGCTGTCATCAGATAATGATGAGTCAGAGTATAGGAGGGAGATTGATAATCTAGTTGATTGGTGCCAGAACAACAATGTTGCAAGACCAAGGAGCTGATAGTTGACTTCAGGAAGGGAAATATGAGGGTCTGTATAGTTTAGTTTAGAGATACAGCGTGGAAACAGGCCCTTTCGGCCCACCGGGTCCACGACGACCAGCGATCCCCACACGTTAACACGATCCTATACACACTAGGGACAATTTTTACATTTACCAAGCCAATTAACCTACATACCTGTAAGTCTTTGGAATGTGGGAGGAAACCGAAGATCTCAGAGAAAACCCACACAGGTCACGGGGAGGACGTACAAACTCTGTACAGACAAGCACCCATAGTCAGGATCGAACCCGGGTCTCCGGCGCTGCATTTGTTGTAAGGCAGCAACTCTACCGCTGCGCCACCGTGCCGCTCAAATCTGTACATCTGTTTTTATCAGCAGAATGGGGATAGAGAAAGTCAACAGCTTCAAGTTCCAGCCACGTATCTCTCATGATATGTTCTGGGCCCTATACTTTGATATTATTTCAAAGAAAGTTCACCCATGCCTCTATGACATTTGAGGAGATTTGGCATGTCTACAGGTGGAGAGGATGCAGACTGGTTACATCATGGCCTGGATCAGTAATTCAAATGCTCATTAAAACGCCACCATCAAAGAGTTCTCCAGAAATCACTGCCTCACGAAGGATGTTAATATCATCAAACATTGCACAACCCTGGCCTTGCTCTCATTTGGAACCTGACAACCATTACCTCCAGTTTCATTAACAGCTTCTTCCCATTAACTATCAGGTTCTTCAAGTCTGAAGAAGGGTCCAACATATTTAAGTTTAAAAAAATGTAATTATACAACTGCATCTTATGGTGGTGATTTTAAAAACTGATTTATTTCAGTTTTCTGAAAATTGTAATATGACAATTCAACTGATAAAATATGAAAAGACTTAAGCTTTTTGAGCTACTTTATTTTCTTCTCTCTGCAGTCTTTTCAGCATTTCTAGTACATCACAATTACAAAGATTAAAATGCATTCAAAAAACTGAATCTCTGCTCCTTGAAGATGTGCGCTGGATCTCTGACTAGCAGGCCAAAGTACCAAAATATAGAGGATATTCTCTTTGTTTGTTTTTTGTTTACCTGAAATGGGAAATAAGCACATTTCAAATTAGACATAAGTGCATTTTACCTAGTATTTACCTGAAATGGGAAAATTGGGAATTTGTGTGAAAACATATATTAGCTATAGAATTTCTCAATTCTGCTTTAAACTATCTTTTGTAAGGATCCAATAATATTTGTGGAGTTGTTGCCATACAAATAATGTAATTAATCCACAACCCCATGTTTCTGGACACAAAGGTGGGCTCCATCATGAATATCATTTACTCCATAGAATTAGTATTAACATTGAAAATTCCAGTAATGTAATATCAAGAGTGATCATGATTTGTACTTTTGAATCTCAGGCTCTGAATGCTTTGACTCTGTTGCAAAATAATTTCTTCAGTTGCAATATTTCTCTTGTATGTTTTGTTCAGTATTTTTCCTGATAATAGAAAAAACATATCTGAAGAGCAGATTAAACTTTGAATCTGATGGTAAATTTACATTCCCTTGCTGCATAATTTAGTTATAGTTTCATTGGGGAAGTGCTGGAAAATTCAAGGCAGCCTGATAACCTCTCCAAAATTGGTTGACATTGTTTTTTCAAAAGGAACATTTATGCCTTTTCTCTCAGCATGCAAATTGCTTTAGACGTATAGCACTTTGTGATTCAGCTGACATCTATAATCTATTTACCAGTGAGATTCTTGGATAAGAATGTTGATTTAAGGAAAGATTTTAGTGGAATTGGCCTATACTCACTGGGATTCAACTGGATGAAAGGTGATGTTATTGAACAATACATAATTCTTAGAGAGCATGACAACAGAGTTGCTGTGAAAATGTTCTCTCCTGACGAGGGAATTTAGAAATGGGGGGCAAAACCTCAAGATAAGGATTTGCCCACCTAAAGTTTCAAATGCGTAAGCAATATATACCATATGTTTATTATCTAGATCTGGGCAATCTGTACCATTAAGTTGATGTGTTGGAAGGTTATTTGTGTAATCTTTTGGAGTCTGTCATAAGCACATTATACCCAAAACCTCCAAAGAAACTGTACAAGTCATTTAAAAAAGATCATGTTTCAATTTTAATTTTATCAATCTGACATCCTAGTGATTGGATTAATGGATTGAAACATTTCAAATAAAGCAGGTCTTTCCATTTCGCCATTTGATATATTCCAATTTGAGAGAAATAAAGTGAATTCACTTATTTATCAAACTTGACCAAATAGTTAATGTATAGCATATTGCCAAGTTTGTCCTTTCGGAAGGTGAAGAGTTAAAGTTTGGATCATGCTGAAATTAAACAATGGAGATTTTGACTTGTTTCTTTAGACTGTTATTGACATGGACATCTGAAACATTGAAAATGCAATAAATGTTTTTCTATCACCAAGCACAAGGTGGTATAAAATTGGTTTCTCTCAAACACCAATTTTTAAAAACTACCTTTCACTTTTCATAATTTAAAGCAAGAGTCATTAATAATGCTTATTCAGAGGTTTTGACTAAAGAGTGGGTGTAAAGCAATCTAAAACTAAAACTTGTCATATCTGCCAAGGACAAATAGGATAATAAACATGAGAAAAATAATTCAGAATTTTAAAAATTAAAGCAACATTTACGGATCTTAATCAATTTACTGTAATTTCCAAAGACAAACCATACGTTTGGCTTCAGTAGTTTTTAAGCAATTGAACACCCACTTTGAAGTATACTGAATGATTTCATAGTCCAAGGTTCTGTTGACTGTGTTTTGAAGTTTATAATCCAGCAATTCTGGTTTCAAAGATTTACACAACATGATAGGGTATTGCAGACCACCTTTTGACAATTGTTTTGCCAGTCTGTTTGCTGTTTTCATTCAGAGGTATCTGGTAAAGGGAAAAAAAGATCTAATTTACTGTCTTCATTCTAACATTATTGGAAATGATATTTTGCCATATCTATGGGTAAAGTTGCATGCATTTATTTTAGTCTTGCTTCCTCCCACACTACCTCCAGGGAATTGAATTGCCTGTTTGTTCCTTTTTTGACACTTGATTCACATTGTACTTAACTTAAATAGTGAATTATCCTGATTGTAAAATGCCATTGGTTAATTGTAGAACTTTTATAGTGCAGTTGGAGATAATGTGGCCATCGGGACTTGCATCAGTTCATACTGGAGCAGTCCCATCCTTCCCATTGTCCTGCTTTCCACGCAACCCTGTGTTATTTTTCCACAACTATCCATACAGTTCTCTTTTAAAAAAATACTTGAATGATTAGAGGCAAAATAAATCTCCTCCGCCTAAAATATATGTGAACAACTCTCTTTCCAAAGAGAGAAATAATTCAGACCTGAACACTGTAATGCAATGTAAAAAAGGTGGAAAATATTGCAAAAATGTTTTGGGTTCTTTGGCAATAAATCAAATTCTAAAATGGAAGTGTTTTACCATAGTTTGGTAATTTGCTATTCAGAGTTAAGCCGGAGCAACACCAATGTATTTGTGTTCTTCAGGTGTTGAGTAAAACAACTCGTTAATTGGATTCCAAAATTTTGTTCCAAATATTAATTTTCAAAAGGAAATTGTAAAGTTACCAGGAATAATTATTTGAGAATGGCTTACGGCAAAGAAGACAACTGTGTAGATTTTTCTACCGGAATCTTATGTGGATCTGATCAGGTGAATGGTTGCCTCCCATGCTATAAAAATCCTATGATTCCATTTTCTACCAGAAATGCAAGGACATTTCAGTTGTTAGTGCAGTTTCATTGTTGGTATTACATTGTGTTCACATAACCTGGAAATGTGAAACGAGCAACTTAAATCTCATGCCTGTTGATCGTAATTTTAATTAAATATTTGTGCTTATTAAAGTCAGAATGCTGAAGAGTAAAATATTGTATATTTCCAAACATGATATTTAGTTCTCTTTGCTTTCAGTTACTCTCTATGAAACATGCTTTGGCTAGTGATGATCATCAAGTAACATAAAAGCAATGTAAAAACCTTGTCACCAGAGGTTACTATATTTAAATAATAAAGCAGGTGATTGGTAGGTTTTTTTAAACCATTTGGGACATCAAAAGGATACATTTTGAGGCGCTTCCAATTTATCCCCAGCTGCAACAACTATGGTGGATGAAAATCAAAAATTGCAAATGCTTGAAATCTGAAATAAAAAGAACAAAGTGCGAGCGAGAAGCACACTCAGCAGACCATACAACATCTGTGGAATGAGAGACACAAGAGACTGCAAATGCTGGAATCTTGAACAAAACATAAAAATGCTTGAGGAACATAGCAGGTCAAGCAGCATCTAGGAAGGGAATGTTTGTACATTGCTTTGGTTCAAACCCTTCATCTGTATCAGCCCTGGATGGCCAGCTTAAGTTAAATAGCTCTTTTTCAATCAACACAAACAATAAAGCAAATGGCCACCTGCTGATACATTTTCTAAGATTCCAAACATTATGGAATTTTACTGAACACTGAGAACATACAAACAACAGAAACAGACTCTTGGGCCGAACTTGTCCATACCAACAAAATGCCCCATCTAATCTAGTCTTATTTGCCCTCGATTAGCCCATATTCCTCTAAAACCAAGTGTTATAAAACAAAATGTGATACCAGTAAGGAGAAATTGGCACATCTGAAATTGTTTTAAATGAACATCATAAATATGAGCACAAAGAGAAGAATTCAAGAGTTTAAGGCAGTAGAAAGAATGGCCAGAAGTCTTAGTACAATTGGTACTGAGATTGCAGATTAATTCCTAAGTGCATCACTGTCAACCAGTGAACACCATTTTTTAAACAAAGGTCACTAAATGAACAAAATATGTTGGAAAAAGGTTGTTTTTTCCATTAAATTTGGCTTCCTTATTGAATGCAACATTTTTTTGTTTCCCAACTTTGAATTTTAAATAATAACTTCTGTAAATTGCAATATTGTACATCCTTTAACATCAGGATGGTATGATCACTGACCTGCTACTTTAGAAGATGAGCACTTCTACTCCTACTCCTCCCTCTTCTTGTCTGCTCAATCACTTCCAGTGTCAACCAGGTTACTGTAGTTTGTTTGTACGGTTAATGTTTGGATATTTGTGCCCTCTAGTTTGACTTCAAAACAATAGGAATATGCTGGTGGAACTTTTAACAAAATGTCAACATGTAACTCTACAGTATTAGTAAGGAGAGGACTTTTTTGCAAAACAGTTGAATAGAGAGATGACTGATTGTTTAACATAGATTCTATTACAGTAATGCAGACTAATTTTGTGGGGAAATTTGCATATACAATTGCTTGCTTATTTTTTTTAGCTGAAAGTGCTGACATTTTTTTGTATTCATTGACTAGCTTGAGACATTCTAGGTCCCTAGTAATTCTGTTTAATGAGTTAGAAGATTGGAGTGAGGCTCAATAGATTAATTATGCCTAATCATACTTGAAAATAACTACTTGATTTGTTTTCCTTTATATTTTCTTTATCTTTCTGCCCTGCAGTTGAAAGAGTCAAATAAGGATAATGTAAAATTTGACCTTCGATACAATTTCTTACGGCAAATAGATTTGTTCAATAGTTTAATTATACTTAATCATACTTTGAAAGAACTACTTGATTTTTTTAATTTACATTTGCTTTGTCTTTGTGCCCTGCACTTGAAAGGGTCAATAAGGGTAATGTAAGATTTGCTTACCTTTTCTTTCCTTAAAGATTGTATGATCGACAAAAAACAAAAAAAAGCAAATGAGTCCATGTCTATAGCACTTGCAAATACCAGTTTTGTGGGAACGAAAGATCAGAAAGGGGACTGGTTGCTGCAAATTATTTCATACTGGGTTTCATAGATCCTACATGTCTCTTAAAGCTCACGTGACCAATTAACATTTTGAGATGGTTAATATAAATTTTAATTTTGGAAAGACTTGTTATCCAGTGCATTGGGTATTGAATGAGTTTAAGCTTATTTTGTAACTGTTTGATTTTCTATTTGAAAGCAATCAGTGAAACAAGTACAAAACTGTAAATAAGCTTATAGCTCAGTACATTTAGCAATGTGCAAATCAAGGCACACTGGCTTTTTAAATATGTGGTGTGCGATTTTTTTTTTTCAGCTTGTGATCTCAACCTGTCAATTATCACTGGAAATTTTTGACATGAATCTATTAGCTAATTAGCTGGTGGCCTAAAAATAGAAAATGCACTTCTGGAAGGATCTGTGGAAACAGAAACAGAGTTGATGTGTCATGTCAAAGATCATTCATCAAAACCAAAATGTTTTTTATTCTGAAATATTAACTCGGTTTCTCTTTCCACAGATGCTGCCAGACCTGTTGAATGTTTCCTGTAGTTTCTGTTTTTATTTCTGATTCCTGGCATTTTTTTTCTTTTGATTTTTTCATTCTTTTGGTAGATGTTTTTCTTTCCACCTTAACATGCAGTAATGTTTTAATTTATTTCTATGATAAAATGATTTCCTACCATTTAATCACAAAATGCTGGAGGAACTCAGCAGGTCAGGCAGCATCTCAGGAGAGAAGGAAAAGGTGATGTTTCGGGTCTAGACCCTTCTTCCTACCATTTAATTGTCTGTTTTCACAATGAAGAATTGCAGAATTAACTTGGAATAATGTAAGCAGACATGGCAGCTATTTACAAAGAAATTCTGCGAAGAGCAGAGAGATAAAAGACCAGGCAATTAAAAGACCAGGCAATTTGTTTTAAATGTATTAGTCGAGGAAAGAATATTAACCTGTGATTTGAAAAATGTCCCAGCACCTCAAATAGTACTGTGGCATGTTTACCATTTAATGAAGAAGAAACAGGACTCTGTTTTGATGAGATGTAAAGAAAGACCAGCAGTAAAAATTTAAAGAAAGAATTAAGACATTTTAATTACAAACTCCTCAGGGAACTTTATAGAAGAGGCATAATGCAAAATGTAATATGAAACAGCCTAAGAAATATTAGGACAAATAACCAATGGTTTGATCAGAAATAGTATGAAGGTCTTTAAAAAGATTAGAGAGAGAGAAAGACCTTGCTATGCAATGGGACAAGAATCCCAAACTTTACACAGAGCTGCTCAGTGGGATGGGTAGGCTGTTGATGTAGATGTTGACTGTTTGCCATAGATTGTGAGTCTCTAATGTACAGGATTTGCTGCAGGTGCACAAGCAGTTTACATTGACATTCACGGAGCAAGCTAGTTACAAAAGTTAATCATTACAGCAATGGAGAACGGGTAGTGATGTTCCACAGAGATTGATACTGGGACCTCATTTGTTCACTTAATTTGAGCCATTTATTACAGTGGAATCAGGTAGTAGCTGACATCAAGTTGGAGGATAGTTAATGCTGAGGGCAATTGTGACAAACTATAAGTAGATATTTCAAAAAAAAGATTTTAAGTCGTGGATATTATCCAGTCAAACATATGCAGTGTGCTGTAAGGTTTTGTATCAATGATCTGCTGGTATTAATGGTATATATTTTGAGGAAGTAGTTGACACAGATACAATAACAACATTTAAAAGACATTTGGACAGATTCATGGATAGGAAAGGTTTAGATGGATATGGGTCAAACACAGGCAGGTGGGGTGAGAGTAGATGGGACATCTTGGTCAACATGGACATATTGGGCAGATGGGCCTGTTTCTGTGCTGAATGAGTCTGGTTCAATGCATTGGTTATTTCCTGACCTTTTTTGCTGCATTTTGACACTCGTGTGTCATCGCGGTCTATGACTATTCCTGTAAAATCCTATATATCACCATGGTCTCTGTCCATTAAGTTTAAGATCTATCCATTGTGATGAGTTTTAGTTTAAGTGGTGATGTAAAAGGAGCTTTGGAAGCAGCAGCAACGTAGTTGCTGTGATTACATATTCTATAAGATGATTATTAAATTCTGCAAAATCTGTCTACAATTCTTTTGATAAAATCTTATCTGTTGAGGTGCACAATCTGCCTTGGAATTCAAGGATTGTGATAGCATATGAAAATAAATATTGCAGAACATTAGGGTGAAAATTAAGCTTGTATTGTAGGATTAGTTTAGCAATAAAATTTCACTATTTGATCAAACCAAATTCAATTTGCTAATCATGAGATTTGTCTGGATAATTTTCTGTGAATTATTTCAGTGTTGTATGTGAGCTGCTCTCCAATTTAATGAACATCTGGCCTGACTATCTTCTATCAAGAACCACATTATTTATTGACGAGAATGGAGTTGTAGATTACAGCTTTTATAGGTTTATAATTGTTGAATGTTAAATCTTCAAGCAGGCATGAGAGATATAAAATAAACATGTGGATTGTGGTAGTATTTTAGGTTGCACCTGTTCTGGTTACCTTGGGAGCAAGTTTAATGACGTACATAGTTTCATGTCTGACCTTTGACAAAAGTCAAAACATAATTTTGAGTGTAATGTCAGAGTGACCGTGGCCTTGAATATTTGTGTCTGACTCCCAAAAGAACAAGGGTTGAAGGAGGTGGGGCAACCTTTTTATGAGTACTGTAGTTAACGATAGTTAATGACCAACTATATTCAACAGTGGGAACTGAAGGTCCTCTCACTTTTTGAATATGTATTAGGGGGAAAAGTGAAAAGCTCGGAGATATTACAGGCAGCAAGGGTCAAATGACCTCCCATTGTGAATTCTATAATTCTAATTGGCAAAATGTGCATCAGCTACAGCATAGGTTCAAAGTAAAAATAATTTAAAATTAAAGATGGTGAAAGGACTGGGTTCTTTTCGGTAAAATGGGATAAGACTCAGCAAATTAAATCAACTGCTTATATATTTGAAGATAAAATATCCAAAGAAGTTGAGGCAGAGAGTACAAAACACCTATAACTAACATGTCAATATCAGGCAGATACAAAATTTAAACTTGAATACCAAATATGACGGAATACATATTGTGTTCAAAATTATCAGCAAAGAGGAAGTCCCATTAAGGTGGTTTCTCATGCTTTGGCTGAGAGTCTCCTTAACAAGCACACCATCAGTCCTCTATCAAAGGTCGATTCCATCATCTTTATCAGGATAAGCATAAAATGCCATTGCAGAGAACATCATACTAAATGGTGCGGGGGTCTAGCGCACAGCCTTGTTTCACACCACTGGTGACATCAAATGGGTCTGAAGATGCTTTGTCATCCATTACTCTTGCCAGCATACTGTTATGAAGTGGTTGGACAATTGTGCTGAATTTTTCCAGGGCAACCGTACCTTACCAAAGGCCCACATGGCCAACAATGTCGAAAGCTTTAGTGAGTGAGATTGAGAAAGGCAGTAAACAAGCTCAGTTTTATACTTGGAATTTCTCTTGTAGTTGTTTGCCAATCAATTTTCTGGAAGTAGGGCTCCCTCCAGGTAAGTGGTCCTTCTGATAAGTAGGACTCTGGCAAGGATGTTACTAGCAGTTGAAAATAAATTCCTCAGTAATTATCGCAGACTTCTTAGTTCCCCTTATGATTGTAGAGATACGTAATTGAGGCGTCCTTGAAGTCCTGGCATGTTTTTACATTGTTCCATAGCACCAAAATCATCTCTGTCAATTTCTCAATCAAGAGTGGGCCTGGTTCTGTAAAGAATTCTTTGGGTACAGATTCTGTTGCTGGAACTTTTCCACGTATAATTTTAACACTCACTTTTGAACCTCTGCCAGGTCATAAGTGATAGGAGCAGAATTAGGCCATTTGGCCCATCAAGTCTACTTTGCCATTCAATCATGGCTGCTCTCTGGGGGTTTCTGTAATAGCTAGATTTGGTGGAAGTAGTTTAGGACAGAGTTGACTTGTGCAACCTATCTCTCTTAAATCTGTTTCTTTTCAGTAATGAATGTCAGTCTATTTGCACTTAAAGGACGTGAACTATGATATGGCTGAAGACAAGGTACAGGTTTTACAATAACATAGACATTTTTTAAGTCTTTCCAATCATAGCTCTGATTTCATCTGCCTGCATTGTGTGGAGCTTTTTTGGAGAAAAGCTAGGTAAAGGCATCGTTTTTAGAGTGGATGAAGGATCGCTCTGGTATGATTTGTGATATTGGTGTTTCTTGTTCAAGTGGAGACTAGATTTCCACGTAATTTGTTTTCAGGATTTTCTACTTTTGTTAAAAATGTTCCATCATTTGCAGTATTTTTATTTATCTAGTCATCTGTCATTGTTTGCAAGAAGCTGTAAAGGGTAAATTGATCATATGTTTGCTTATCTAATTGTACTTTAAAAGCAATTAATTGTAAAGAGCATTGGGATGACTTTAGGATGTGATGAAACATAAGATATAAACAAATTCATCCTTTTATCCCCAACAAAACAAAGCAGTTCGATACGTAGTTGCAATTTGCTGAAGCCACCTAATTCCAAAAAAAAATCCAGCTGGAAAGATTGGTCCTGAGCCAATTTATAAACTGATATGTCGTTATTTGCAATAGAATGGTTCTTAAAATCAAAGTCACTTTCATTAGTAGCATTAAGGAGGCTCTGAGAATCTTCATGTTGACATTTTCTTGTTTAAAAGAGGAGAATTTTATGAACAATTACATTCTCCTTCGTAGACCATGATAATGACAACTTTTATTTATATACTGCCTGTTAATGTAGTAAAGGGACTCAGGGTGCTATCACAAAATGGTTACCCTGTACAGTATGGGCCCAAAGTATGTACTTATAATTTACCAGTAGATATCTGGCTTAAAGATGATGGCAGAGCATCTTATTAAGTTCAGGCTATTAATGAATAACAAAAATTTATAATTACTTCTCACAATTATCTACTCCAAAGACGTACAGGTTTGTAGGTTAATTGGCTGGGCAAATGTAAAAATTGTCCTTGGTGGGTGTAGGATAGTGTTAATGTGCGGGGATCGTTGGGCGGAGTGGATCCGATGGTTTCTGCGCTGTATCTCTAAATCTAAAAAAATATTAAAAATATAAATTACCTTTCAAATCTAACATTACCTGAACATTTTTTTATCTGGAGCTGCTGTTTACATCCATTAGTAGTTAAGTGTAGAGAATTCTAAGGGAGTTCTGAACCAGTAACTCTCCAGTTGTTTGGAAGCTCTGCCTTCAAATGCCTACGTTTGGTTCCCTTCTTAATCTTATTCTTTTTAAGTTCTTTTTAAAACCTTTCCTTGATTAAGCATAACTAATGGTGTTACTGTATCCAAGTACAGTTTTCTTTAGGGGAATGAAGAACCATGGGACATAGATTTAAGTGAGAGGGGAAATATTTGATAGGAACCTGAGGGGCCACTTTTTCACTCGGAAAATGATCAATGATCGGTGGGTATATGGAATGAGTTGCCAGACGAGGTAGTTGAGGCAGGTTCAATAGCAACATTTTAAAGACACTTGACAAGTACATCGATAGGAAAGGTTTAGATGGATATGGACCAAATGTGGGCAAATGGGACTAGCTTAGATGGGGCATTGGTCAGCATGAACAATTGAGCTGTGCTGTATGGCTCAGAATTTTTCATACATAAAAATATAATTTTCGAGTCAGATTTTTTTTAAATGTTATGTTTGGCCAAGTAGTCAGTGGCAGATATGATAGGGATTCAGAATTTCAGGAATTTGTTTTCATGAATATCCTCTGTATTTTTCTGCAAAGATAGATTGGATTTGATGGTATCACCAAAAACAGACTGCTGACACTGGTCTCCTACTTGGAATGTCACTTGGTTAAGACAGTGAAAGGGAGATGGTTATAGAGGAAATACTTGACCTACTTTTAGAGCGATCAGTCAATGCAATTTTTCACAGTGAGTTATACAAGCCTGATGAAACTCAGAAATCTATTGAATTAAAGAGGTGGTGCTGGCTTGTGTGTATAAACAGTGGCCTTATCAGGCTGAGATGCATTCCACAGAATACTTTCTGTAGCACATTGTAGAAGTTCAGAAGAAACCTCGTGGACATGTTGAATCTTCTCAGACACGTAAGAAACTAATTAAATTGATGCACTTTCTTGATCAATTTCCTGCATCATTATTGTTGGTCCAGCCTGGTATCACCAATGAACTTAAAGATTGAGTTGGCACTATACTTGGGCACACCATCAATAAGTGTGTAAAAGAATGTGTGCCAACGAAGACAATCTGAGTGTTCCCCGACCGCAAACTATGATGAACATTGGGTCCAATCCAAGATAACATAACATAACATAACAGAACTTTATTGTCATTCGGTATAAATACCGAACGAAATTTCAGCAGTCACAAGACACAGCAAAAAAGAAAAGAACACAGGACACACGACCCCAACACAAACATCCATCACAGTGACTCCAAACACCCCCTCACTGTGATGGAGGCAACAAAACTTCCACTCTCTTCCCCCCGCGCCCACGGACAGGCAGCTCGACCCCTACCGAGGCAACCGACACGCACAGCCCCCGCAAGGGGATGGAAGGCCCCACGGCCGAGCCGCCCCGGGCACCGAAACGTCCCGCGGCCGAGCCGCGCTGGCGATGTTGAGTCCAGCGGCCAAGCTGCGCCAGGCGATGGAAGGCCCCGCGGCCGCTGCTAAGTCCCGCGGCCGAGCCGCACCGGGCACTGAAACGTCCCGCGGCCGAGCCGCGCCGGCGATGTTAAGTCCAGCGGCCAAGCCGCGCCGGGCGATGGAAGGTCCCGCGGCCGCTGCTAAGTCCCGCGGCCGAGCCGCACCGGGCACTGAAACGTCCCGCGGCCGAGCCGCGCCGGCGATGGAAGGCCCCGCGGCCGCGCCAGGCTCTGAACCGTTCCACGGCCGAGCTGCACCGGGCGATGGAAGGCCCCGCGGCCGAGCCGCACCGAGCGCTGAACCGTCCCGCGGCCGTACCGGGCGGTGGAAGGCCCCGCGGCCGTGCCGCGCTGGGCACTGTTAGGTCCTGCGGCCGAGCCGTGCCGGCGATGTTAAGTCCAGCGGCCGAGCCGCGCCGGGCGATGGAAGGCCCCGCGGGCGATGGAAGGCCCCGCGGGCGATGGAAGGCCCCGCGGGCGATGGAAGGCCCCGCGGGCGATGGAAGGCCCCGCGGCCAAGCTGCGCCCCGGGGAAGAGACCTAATAAAAGAAAGGTTTGCCCCGCCCCACCCCACCCCCCCCCCCCCCCCCACACACATACACAGCCAAAAACAGAAACAAAAACCATCCCAACACCGACACAAACAAAAAAAAGAAAAAAAGACAAACAGACTGCCAGAGAGCCGCAGCCGTTAGGCGCAGCCACACGTGGATGAAGTCCAAGTCTGCAGCGTTCAAATCAAACGATCCCAGGTAGTACAAGAAATCTATTTATGACTTTCACAAAGCCATCAAGAATGCAGAGAGGAAATTCCAAACTGGAGTACCGGGATAACCATATGGATGCTATAAGGTGAAGTTGTGCCGTAACGCTGGGAACGTGTCTCTCCCAGTGAACGTAATGCATTTTATGCTCACTTTGAACTGAAGGGATTATGTCGTCTGCCTGACAGCCTTGAGTGCACCTCTACCCACAGTCACTGTTACAGATGTCAGATCGATTTTCCAGTGATTGACCCTGTGAAAAGTAACTGGCCCTGGTTCCTTCCTCAGGACCTGCACAGATCTGCTGGACATCCTTAAACTCTCGCTACTCCTTCCTGAGGTTCCCACCTGCTTTATCATCCAAAGCACAGTGGTGCAACAGTAGAGTTGGTGCCTCACAGTGCCAGAGACTCGGGTTCAACCGTGACTACGGGTGCTGTCTGTACAGAGTTTGTTCGTTCTCCCTGTGACCGCATGGGTTTTCTCTGGATTCTCAGTTTCATCCCACTCTTTAAAGTCATGCAATTTTGTAGGTTAATTGGCTTCTGTAATTTGACCCTAGCGTTGGTGCTAGTATACAGGGTCGGTGCGGACTCTGTGGGCCGAAGGGCCTGTTTCCACGCTGTATATCTAAAGTCTAAAAGCAAGATAGAATGCCTTGATGACTGCATTCCAATGGCTCTGACATCCACCAGCATGAACTCCTTCAAGAGTGTGGGGCCACAGGATATAGACAAGGTCCTCGATGCATATTTTGCCTATTTTTAGAAAGACTTGAAGATGAAGGAAGATGGAAAAGTTATTGCCAATGTCTTCAGAAAAGTCTGCATTACTGTTGATGATGTGCTGGGTGTCTTAAAATGTATGAAGGTAGATAAATGTACACCTGATAAGGTATATCAAATGAAGCAATGGGAAACAGGAGAAGATATTGCAGGAGCCCAGGCTGACTATATGATTCATCATTAGATGCAGTGAGATGCTGGAAGACTGGAAAATGGCTAATATTTTGCCTCTAAGAATAGCAGCAAATAAAAATCTTGGGATTATAGACAAATAAACCTGACATCTGTAGTAGGAAAGTTACTGGAAAGTATTGTGAGGGATAAGATATATACATTTTTTTGGAAACATTTCATTTAAATTTGAAATGTTAAGAAATCAATAATGTAGCATTTCAAATTATATCTATTCATATAATCCCCAAACTAAGTGTCATCAGTGCACATTCATATATGGCAGGAATTGGCTAACATTCTTAATTCTTATTGGGTACCTAACATAGATTAGACCCAATATTGTGAACCTTTTTATCATTATTCCTACAGCCTTCAAAGTTCAGGTCCTAATCACAGTGGAAAAATAGTAGAGGTTATAAATGGTTATATGAGAGTTTTAAGTTAATAGCTCAACTGATTTGATTAGAGTTATATTTGAGCTCCGGTAAATTTAGTTTAAAAAATCAAAAAAATGGAGGATGTATTTGTAAATGTAATTGTCTTCCCTTGAAGAAAATTGATCCTGGCTATAATTCAACTGGGGAAAATTAGAAATTTTGCTGGTAAAGGTGCATTTTCCTCCCCAATTAGTATCTGGAACAACTGGTTACATGGCTTTTAGAGCCACTCCAATCAATTGCTAGAATCTCTGAAGTGAGAGCAGGCACTGTCATATAAATGATTGGAACTTAATTGCAGCTTTTTGTTCCGATCCTATAGCCATCTCATCATGCTGTACATTTAAGAAAGGAAATTATGTATTGTACAGGAATTCAATTTGTACTGCATATCATGACCCCTGTGGCTTAAAGAAAAAAACTCACTTTTATTTGTACATATTGGAAGTATTTGTGTGATTAGTCTGTTCTTCCAATATTGTTGCATGCAATCATTTAAAATGCTTTTAGCAGATTCAATCTTGGTTTTAAGATGAAATATTCCCATTCTTTTATATGAATATTAATTTGTATCTTTCAAAGAAATGCAGTGAATTTATGTAATGTTACATTCATAAAGTCACATTAGTTTTTACATATTGACTTATGACTTCCATGATATATAACATTCTAGTCTATGTATTTTCAAAGCTTAGACTTTGATTGTTGATGACAACTATAATTTCTGGGTGTTAAATGGTTCAAAGCACATTCCACTCCCCTCTATCCTGATTTATTCTGCTTACAGTTTAGACATGGAAGCTATCAGCCATGCCTGTTATGCAGCTGTCTCGGGGACTACATTACATCACTTATAGTTATTTGTAAATGGGTACAAATTCTGATGTGTTTAATAAGAGCTTTTGACTTCATAGGGATATAGTTGGTTAGATTAGTTTGGCGAAAGGTTGCACATGGAATTAAAGTAGAGGTATTAAATTTGAGAATTAATTAAAAACAAGGCATTTACAATAACAGACAGATGTTGATAACTGTGAAGGAACATGAGGATCCCTAAAGCTAGAAGGATAGGCAGATAATGTGTTTTAAAAAGCACACACAAAAAAACTATGGTTCACGAGTTGAGGTTTAAAGTAGAAGAGCAAGATGTTATGCTGGAATTGTGCACAACACCAGTTAGAGCACAGTATGAGTATTGTGTACAGTTGTGCTAACTACTTAACAGGCGGATGAGAGTTCAGGGGAGATTTGTGAGGACATAACTGTGACATGTAAGTTTTTAGCCATGAGGAAAAAATGAATAGGCTTGCATGCTGTTTACTTTGGAACAGAGGAGGCTGAATAGAATTTAATTGAACAGCTAGGCAGAGTAATTAGGAAGGACCTGTTTCCCTTGGCAGAAGGGTCAAAAACCAAGGGCCATAGATTTGAAATAATTGTAAGAACAATTGGAGGAGAGGCGATACATCATTTCACCCAGAGGGTGGTAGCTGTCTGAAATTCACTGTCTAAAAATCTCATCACATTTAATGGGAGTCTGGATGTCTACTTAAAGAGCTATGGTTTGCAGGGCTGCAGATTAAGTGCTAGTATTAGATTGGGTAGCTTTCTTTCAACTGGCATGGATGTGAATGGTTAAAATAAATTTTCCATGACGTCCCAATAATAAGCACATTTCCATATATATCTTGACAATTTAATATCACTATTTAATGCAACTATTTAATTTCATTATTATATTTTTTTAAAGATGTGTTAATTAATTATACTGGATCAATCTGCAGTATCTTTAAAATTAAAAGTGATTGGGGAGGATGTGAATGGCATTATTGTATTGTCAGCATGTGTATTGAAGGGGAGGTAATGCTTGATTAACACAATAGGACCTCTTGAGATTTTTTGTGTTAATAAATGGAATTTAATGGGTATTTAGCTATACTTGTTTATTTGAGACTGTGACATGTGAGAGATTCATTAGAATATATTAAAACACAAGATTAAGGATAATACAAGTACATAGTAGGTATAATAGAGGCTAGATTGTACTTAACTTTGGAATGAAAATAGTGGTTCAAAGTCCTTTCCTGTAATAAAAAGGCTTTGAATACATTTGCAAGTAAGCTATGTATGATGTATTTGAATGCAGAATGCCGTACCTCTGTGTCGAAGACTTAATTCCCTTTTTTGAGTCTAGTACAAGAATTCTGGTGTTTCGTTAGTACAAATAGTGAAGGAAATGGAAGAATTGGTATACTTGTCATCGGGTATTCTTTTCTCTCAAGTTCTTATGGAGCAACTGGTAGTAGTGGAAGTAAATCCTATCAATGAAGGAATGATCAAAGTTAAGAAAATATAAATGACAAATTTGGAAAAAGTGTTTTAAGAATGCAGTCTATTATCTGTTTGATTATTGTTCATGTCAAAGCCATTGTATAGGGCTTATTGGAGTTTAAGATCTAATGTCCATATTTTAACATTGTATTCATCAAGACCTTTTCGATAAAGCATTTCACTCTGCTCCAGTTTTGCACTGATTTTGTGCCTTAAGGTTACTTTCAATTTCTTATTTGTGCAGAAAAGTAACCAAATGCATTTGGCAGCCATTTAGACATTTAACAGATAAGTGTCCATCTTAGTCAAATATCTTAAATAAAAACATGTCAAAAGCAATTTAATTGATGTCTTGCACTATGGACCATCAAATGACATGATTTTTTTTTCTCTCGCAAAGATAACTTTCATGGGGCTGAATCAAAACAAATTATTCAAATAAGCAGTGAATTCTGTACCTCAGCGATCAATGGATGTTGAATTGCTAAATATATTCTAGACTGAGAAAGATTTTTGGATTACTAGGGAATTGAGATTTATGGCAATGTCGCAGGAAAGGTCAAAGATCGGAACAGACATGATCTTATTGAATAATGGAGGATGCTCGAGGGGTCTTATGGCCTACTTATCTTTTGCATCTTCTTGTGTGGCTCATTACCCTAGTGGTGCATTATGAGCTACTTCAGTGGGATTCCAAATACAGCAATGTCTTGGATGTAAAATTATGCTTGCTGCATGACTTGTCCCATGTATACTGGGTTTGTTAACATCTCTGTTTTGAAGTTCAAGGATTTTGTGATTCTTAGAAATAAGTGTCTAATTTTTAAATGGAGAGTTATTTACTCAGCCTCTACATATCAATATCTATAGAAGTGATACATCAATTGTATCTTCCCTTCTGTTATGCCCCCTCCACTACATCTCAATTTAGCAGTTGTTTTGGTATTTATTCTGAAGAAATTGCAAACTTTCAATTTTGGCTATTTCCAAATTTGGAACAGTTGCAAGATGAGTTAACTTTGTTTTAAGGAACAAGAATTGCATATAGAGTCAGAACCATACAGTATGGAATCAGGCCCTGCGGCCCAACCTGTCCACGCTGACCAGGATGTGCCATCTGTGCGAATCCTACCTGCCCACGATTGGCCCCGAGTGCCTTCAGAAATGTCTAGTTGCTGAACTCCAAATTATGGTCGACACTAGTATTGAAGCTTACGAGAGAATCACCTGACACTCAACATCTGCAAGGCAAAGGTTCTTGCTAAACTATCCTAGTGCCCCACATTGTCCTCTGGCAAAAAGGTTCACAGCCAGATCCTGAAAATGCAGATTAATTACTATAACTCCATATCCAGTAAGGGCAGATGTTGCTGAAGTTCACCTTCAGACTCCCTGAAAAAGACAGTATTCTTAACCACATCATGGGAAGATATTACCAAGTGAACAAAATAAAATCATTGATGTTCTCAAAGGCTCATTGAAGAAATGCAACTTCACAACTCACTCCTGGGAATCACATGCCCATGACTGTTCAACATGGGGCAGCATCAGTGGGGATGTTATTAAGAACCTTAAAACCATGCATTGTGTTCACAAGCAACTCTGTGTAAATGGCAGAAGGAGCGAACTGTGTCACAATTCACCATCCCACCCACACAATCGGCCACAACGTGCTTCATTTGTGGAACTACTTGTGGTTCCCACATTGGCCTCGTTTCCACTTCAGATCCCATAAATTCAGAGTGAAAGGAAACAATTTGTTGATCCCAGTGAGCTGCCCAAGAAGAGATTGTCTGAAGGAAAAATGAATTGGCAAAAGATTTTAAGATAAGTTGGACCTGATCGTTAATCAAGTAGAGAGTAACCGTCGAAAGCACCAGCCCTTTCAAAGGTTCTGCAGTGGATCATAATTAAGCCAAAACTTTTACTATATAACACCTCAAAGGCCTTTACATGCGGAACTTCTTTTGGACTGCTTTATATAAGTAAACTTCAAATATATATGGAGGTTAATTTATTTCTGATTGGGAATAATGATTACATTTATAGAGTTTGGAGTTAAAATCTAGAAATGTCCTCTTTTTACATTTCACTTATCTCCGTGCAGAAAATCCAGTAATCTATAACCATGCTGTTAACTAAATAGTAAATGCCCTCGATAACTGGAATTTTGCACTACATCATTGAAATATTACCCTTTTTTTTCAAAAGCAAGTAATTGGTTCTTATTTTTCTTCTTCCATTTAACAGTGTTATAGTTGAGGGCGTTGACTGTGGGAATAGACGCAGCTCCTCCATCATGTTGGCCTGTCTTCAACGAACACAGAATCCACCTTCACAGCGCTTGTCATGTCCCAATAAAACGTTGGAGCCTCTGAAATGTGAGTGGAATTTGATTGCAGTTTGATAGGGTATATCTGTGCACACTGCTGCCATGGTGATGCTTGTGCTTCCATATCTTGATTGGACCTTTCATGCAGAGTACTTTGATCCTGTATGAATAAATCCAAACATCCAAAATTGTATTGGAAGAATTTTTGTCCTGAATCATCGAAGGGATATTTTAATGGAGCCGTTCTAAATATCTGAAAGAAGTGTTGACAAATACATAGTTACCCCTTTTTTGTTTTTAAAAAGAAAAATTATCTTTATTTAAAATGGGATAGGGTACCTATTAAGGGTCGAATTATAAAATAATAACAGCCTGTTTGAAATGCATAGCTGGTCTTGCACGTTAATATTTGGACTATATGAAATGTGGAGAGACATAAACAGCAAACACGGGGAAACCAAAAATCTTTGTGATATTTTTTTTAAAAGCATCCTGTGGAAAGAATTACAAGAACAAAAGGATTTGCAGGCTCTTTGGATAATAGCACCAGAAAAGACTGTAGGTCTGAAATTAAATCAGGGAATAGTGATAACACACAAGCATGCTTATCCTCAGAAGATTTAAAAAAAGCCGTGCCATCATTCTAGATATAGTCTCCCAGCAACGTAATCTGATTAAAGAACTTGGTTTTAAGAGTCAACCTCAACTGCCCTTTTCTTGGGCACTAGCATATTCCAGGTTTTAAAACATATGGATAATGGTGAACACAATTAATATATGAAGTTACTGATCTCAATGTTATGAGCAAAAGCTGTAAAATTTCAGGAGAAAGATTGAATATTATTTTTATAAATTGTATTCAGTTTGTTTACAATAACATGGGCAACGTGGTGTAGTGGTAGAGTTGCTGCCTTACAGCGCTTATAGTGCCAGGGACCTGGGTTTGATCCCAACTACGGATGCTGTCTGTACGGAGTTTGTACGTTCTCCCCGTGACCGCGTGGGTTATCTCCGAGATCATCTCCCACACTCAAGACGTACAGGTTTGTAGGTTTATTGGTTTGGTATAAGTGTGAATTGTACCTAATGTGCATATGATAGTGTTAATGTGTGGGGATCGCTGGTCGGTGCGGATTCGGTGGACCGAAGGGCCTGTTTCCGTGCTGTATCTCAAAACTAAAATTATTGGGAACCGCAGCGTTACTGTAATGTAGTGCCAAAGCAAAAGTAGCTGGAAACGCTAATATATAATTGCCTGCTTGAATTCTTTTTACCTTTTTAAAATATTTTGTCAAAGGGCCTGACTGATTCCAATCTCTTAAAGGCTGCATACTCTTCCTTTTTCTTTTTGACCAAATTTACCACTTTCATCAACCAAGGTTCTAATTACCATTAGATCCAATCCTTATTTTGTCATCCTTATTCCTTCTCCTTATTGGAACAAACCAGTTCTGAATATCGATCAATTGGCCTTTAAACGACTTGCACGTCAGATGTGAACTCTCCCAACGACGATTGCTCCCAGTGCACCTTCCATATAACCATATAACCGTATAACAACTACAGCACGGAAACAGGCCCGTTCGGCCCTACCAGTCCACGCCGACCACTCTCCCTGACCTAGTCTCATCTACCTTCACTCAGACCATAACCCTCTAATCCCCTCTTATCCATATACCTATCCAATTTACTCTTAAATAATAAAATCGAGCCTGCCTCCACCACTTCCACCGGAAGCCCATTCCATACAGCCACCACCCTCTGAGTAAAGAAGTTACCCCTCATGTTACCCCTAAACTTTTGTCCCTCAATTCTGAAGCTATGTCCCCTTGTTGGAATCTTCCCCACTCTCAAAGGGAAAAGCCTACCCACGTCAACTCTGTCCATCCCTCTCAAAAATTTAAAAACCTCTATCAAGTCCCCCCTCAACCTTCTACGCTCCAAAGAATAAAGACCCAACCTGCTCAACCTCTCTCTGTAGCTTAAGTGCTGAAACCCAGGCAACATTCTAGTAAATCTCCTCTGTACCCTCTCCATTTTGTCGACATCCTTCCTATAATTTGGCGACCAGAACTGCACACCATACTCCAGATTCGGCCTCACCAATGCCCTGTACAATTTTAACATTACATCCCAACTTCTATACTCGATGCTCTGATTTATAAAGGCAAGCATACCAAACGCCTTCTTCACCACCCTATCCACATGAGATTCCACCTTCAGGGAACAATGCACAGTTATTCCCAGATCCCTCTGTTCCACTGCATTCCTCAATTCCCTACCATTTACCCTGTACGTCCTATTTTGATTTGTCCTACCAAAATGCAGCACCTCACACTTATCAGCATTAAACTCCATCTGCCATCTTTCAGCCCACCCTTCCAAAAGGCCCAAGTCTCTCTGTAGACTTTGAAACTCTACTTCATTATTAACTACACTACCTATCTTAGTATCATCTGCATATTTACTAATCCAATTTGCCACACCATCATCCAGATCATTAATGTAAATGACAAACAACAGTGGACCCAACACAGATCCTTGGGGTACTCCACTAGACACTGGCCTCCAACCTGACATACAATTGTCAACCATTACCCTCTGGTATCTCCCATTCAGCCATTGTTGAATCCATCTTGCAACCTCACTATTAATACCCAACGATTTAACCTTCTTAATCAACCTTCCATGTGGAACCTTGTCAAATGCCTTACTGAAGTCCATATAGACAACATCCACAGCCTTGCCCTTATCAATTTCCCTAGTAACCTCTTCAAAAAATTCAAGAAGATTAGTCAAACATGACCTTCCAGGCACAAATCCATGTTGACTGTTTCTAATCAGGCCTTGTTTATCCAAATAATTATATATATTGTCCCTAAGTATCTTTTCCATTAATTTTCCCACCACAGACGTCAAACTAACAGGTCTATAATTGCTAGGTTTACTTTTAGAACCTTTTTTAAACAAGGGCACAACATGCGCAATGCCCCAATCTTCCGGCACCATCCCCGTTTCTAATGACGTTTGAAATATTTCCGTCATAACCCCTGCTATTTCTGCACTAACTTCCCTCAATGTCCTAGGGAATATCCTATCAGGACCTGGAGACTTATCCACTTTTATATTTTTCAAAAGTGTCCGTACCTCCTCTTCTTTAATCCTCATAATTTCCATCACTACTCTACTTGTTTCACTTACCTCACATAATTCAATATCCTCCTCCTCGGTGAATACCGAAGAAAAGAAATTGTTTAATATCTCCCCCATTTCTTCCGGCTCAGCACATAGCTGTCCACCCTGACTCTCTAATGGACCAATTTTATCCCTCGCTATCCTTTTGCTATTGACATATCTGTAGAACCCCTTGGGGTTTACTTTTACATTACTTGCCAAAGCAGCCTCATATCTTTTTTTCGCTTTTCTAATTTCCTTCTTAAGATTCCTTTTACATTCTTTATATTCCTCAAGAACCTCATTTACTCCCTGCCGCTTATATTTATTGTATATCTCCCTCTTTTTCCGAACCGTGTCCAATTTCCCTGGAAAACCACGGCTCTTTCAAATTATTATTCTTTCCTTTCCACCGAACAGGGACATAAAGACTCTGTACTCTCAAAATTTCACCTTTAAATATCCTCCATTTCTCTATTATATCCTTTTCATAAAACAAAAAGTCCCATTTCACTCCTTTTAAATCCTTTCTCATCTCCTCAAAATTAGCCTTTCTCCAATCCAAAATCTCAACCCTTGGTCCAGATTTGACCTTCTCCATAATTATATTGAAACTAATGGCATTGTGATCACTAGACCCAAAGTGCTCCTCAACACATACCTCCGTCACCTGACCCGTCTCATTTCCTAACAGGAGGTCCAACACTGCCCCTTCTCTGGTAGGTACCTCTACGTATTGCTGCAAAAAACTATCCTGCACACATTTTACAAACTCCAAACCATCCAGCCCTTTAACAGAATGTGATTCCCAGTCTATATACGGAAAATTGAAATCACCCACAATCACTACTCTGTGCTTACTACTAATATCTGCTATCTCCTTACATATTTGCTCTTCCAATTCTCGTTCCCTATTTGGCGGTCTATAATACACCCCTATAAGTGTTGCTAAACCTTTCTCATTTCTGAGTTCCACCCAAACAGCCTCCCTAATCGAGCCTTCTAGTCTGTCCTGCCAAAGCACTGCTGTGATATCCTCCCTGACAAGCAATGCAACACCCCACCTCTTGCCCCTCCGATTCTATCACATCTGAAACAATGAAATCCTGGAATATTTAATTGCCAATCGCAACCCTCCTGCAACCATGTTTCACTGATCGCCACAACATCATACTTCCAGATGTCAATCCAGGCTCTAAGCTCATCCACCTTTCTTACAATGCTCCTAGCATTAAAATATACACATTTAAGAGACCCATCATTTCTTATTCTCAGTTTATTTCTTTTCACTTCTTTCTCTCCTACATATTGGGTCTGAGTGTTTCCCTTTTCTGCCTCCTGCCTCACACACTGCCTATTAGCTATCTGTGTTTGAGTCCCTCCCCCCAACCGTACTAGTTTAAAGTCTCCGCAATTACCTTAGCAAATCTCCCCGCCAGGATATTGGTTCCTCTCAGGTTCAGATGCAACCCGTCCTTTTTGTACAGGTCATACTTCCTCCAGAAGAGGTCCCAATGATCCAGAAACTTGAATCCCTACTCCCTGCACCAGTTCCTCAGCCACGTATTTATCCTCCACCTCACTCCATTCCTATTCTCACTATCGCGTGGCACAGGCAGTAAGCCTGAGATTATTGCTTTGGAAGTCCTTTTTTTTAACTCTCTTCCTAGCCCCCCTAAATTCTCCTTTCAGGACCTCTTCCCTTATCCTACCTATATTGTTGGTACCTATATGTACCACGACCTCTGGCTCCTCTCCCACCCCTTTCAGGATATCCTGGACACGCTCAGACACATCCCGGACACCGGCACCAGGGAGGCAAACCACCATCCGGGTCTCCCGAGCTTCTGCTTAATAACATTGCAGGAAGGTGCTAAATTGGAGTATGGCAAACTTCTTCTCCCCATCTCCAAAATGATCTTCCTCTAAAACGCCAGTCACCTGACCAGACTCATTTCCCAACACAAGGCCCAGTATGTTCCCTTCTCTGATCGGACTATGTAAAAACTGTTTCAAGAAATCTCTTTGGATACACCTCACAATTTCTGGCCCATCTAAGCCTTTGGCACTGAGCAAATCTAATTCAATGTTGGGAAAGTTAAAATCACCCGCTGAGACAATCCTGTTACTTTAGCATCTTTTAGTCATCTGTCTACATATCTACATTCCTCGTGCTAATAGTGCAATCCTATCAGAGTGCTTGTACTTTTCTTATTTATAAGCTCCACTGTACCACCTTAGGGAATGAACTCTCCAGTGTGCCCGCTCTGCGTGCCGCCGTGACAATCTCCCTGATCAGTGGTGCAACTCCTCCACCTCTTTTGCTGCCTTCTCAATCACAGCTGAAGCATCAAAACCACAGAACATTGAGCTGCCAGTCATGTTCCTCCCACAACCACCTATAACAATGGCCACAACATCCTCGCCCCAAGCATCAATCCAGGCTCTATGTTCATCTGCGTTCTCCACAATACTCCTTGCATTGAAATAAACACATTTCAGCCCATCAGTGTCGCCATATACCTTCACCTCACCCTGCCTGTCCTTCCTTTGAGACTTACTGGTCCTCACCTCTAACTCCTTCCAATTTCTGACCTAGAACTCTGGTTCCCATGTCCCTACCTCTCCAGTTGAAACAATCCCGAGTAGCACTAGCGAAACTCCTTGCAAGGTATTGGCTATCATGTGAGGTTAGACAAACTTGGATTGTTTTCTCTGGCGTTTTGGAGACTGAGGGACACCAGATAGAAGTGCATAGATCAAGTAGACAATCAGAACTTTTTTCCAATGGTGGAAATGTCACAGATGCGATGGTATAGTTTTACGGTCAGAGGAGGAAAGCTTAAAGGAGTTGTTTAGGGCAAGACTTTTTACGCAGAGTGTGGGTGCTTGAACATATGGTGGAAGTAGATACGATAGTGCCTTTTAAGGTGCTTTTATGTAGCTACAGGAATATGGCTCTTGAGCAGGCAGAGGAGACTAATTTGGCATCATATTTGGTGCAGATATTGTGGGTCAAAGGTCCTGTGCTTTTCTCTTCTATGTTCTATGTGTAGGAATCCCCAAATGTGAGCAACGATGACCAGGCATTTGTGACTGGAAGGCTCCACACAGTGGGCTTCTATATAGTTCTATATAGTTCATAGCTATATAGCTGCCTTTTTTTGTGGTATATATCAAGGGTTTAAACAAATGGAGATAGCAATGATTAAAAAGTTTACTAAGGTACCAAAATTGTAAATGAAAAGAAAAGTTACATGATACTGAAAAGTTTATAACAAAAGTTGGAATTATAACAAAAGTTGGACTAAAAAGTGTTAGTGGAATTCAATCTAGGGATGTATGATGTACATATGGAGATGGTAAACAAGTCAAGGAAATACATAATAAATGGTGGGATAGTGAGAAGTTTAGATCAGAAAGATCTGAGAAAGCATATCCTGTTGACTTGAGGGATTTGTGTTCTTCAGGGATTTGACAGTGACATAGATGTAAAACCAGGGAGTTCTCTCTGGAACTTTATAAAACAACAATTAGACCACAGTTGGAATACTATTTACTGTTCTGGTCATTATGGGAAGGATGCAATGGTGTCAGAGGATGTGCAGAGGAGATTTATGAGGATGTTACCTGGGCTGGAAAATGTTATTAATGAGAATGTGCTTCTGGTGTTTTCTTTGAGAGAGAGGAAACTGCGAGGGAGGATTTAAACAGATGTATAAAATTACTTGTCTTAAATGAAGTAAATAGGAAGGACCTATTTCTGATACCAGGGAGGTCAATAATGAAAGGCATAGCTTTAAAATAATTGGAGGAAGTATTAGAGGGGGAATTGAGATTGGGTTTTGTTTTTCACCCTTTAGGTGGCATGTGGTCTGAAGGGGTAGTGGAAATCCTCATCATAGACCATCTGTAGTCCAATAATCTAGGAGGTGGGATTAGTTTATCTCTTTTTTGGCTGACATGGGTAAAATAGGCTTAATAACCTTTGTGCCATATCTCGGTTAATGATTGCTGATAAACCTAAAGTCTCAGTATAGATCTCTTAAATTACCGTGTTATTGTGTAATATAGGAATATTACTTTTAACTTTACCTTCTCAAACTGTTGCTTTGTGTCTGATGACCATCTCGTGTCATATGGTTATTGTCAAATCTCTTTAATTTCATTATGTGCTATTTAGATGCTGGTAAGTCCTCAGACAACTCAAATAAATTAGCCAGCAATGAATTGCTCTTCATAAGAAGAGCTAGCTTCCCCATTCATCTGCAAATATTTGTGCAGGTGCTAAATTGCCTACTGAGTGCTTTATTATCCTCGCAGTCAATGCCGAACAGAAATACCTGTATATTTACTATTTCTCTTTCTTGTCTTGAAATAATGCAGTGACATGAACTGACTAATCCAGATTCTGGAAGTAGGTTTGTCGCTTGGTTTTACAAATTTATAGCAAAGGTTCAAATATGTACATCTTTATTATATTAAAACATCCCAAGGATTCAATGAGCAGCTTAAAGGGGGCGGGGAGGGAGGATTCAGAGAAGAATTTCAAACTTTATGACATAGACAATTGTAGATATGGCTCCGGGCACTCTAGTAATGGACTGACAAACGTGAAGGATGTACAATGTGACCAATGCGTAGGAAGGAACTGCAGATGCTGGTTTAAATCGAAGATAGACACTAAAAGCTAGAGTAACTCAGCGGGTCAGGCAGGATCTCTGGAGAGAAGGAATGGGTGACGTTTCGGTTTGAGACTGTTCTTCAGACCAATTTGACCAGTACTGGTGGCGTTCTTGGCAGTTGTGTTTTAAGGTAATGGGGATAGTCAAAGTTATGCAGAGCTTGGAAAGAGAATGTGAGAATTTTAAGGTGAAGGAAATCAGGAACCGGAGCAGTAAAAAATGACGATTATAAAGGTGACTGATAAATTCATTTAACAGGAATATTCCTGTATGAAATCCTTTTGACTTTTTTAGATTTTGTACAGCTCATCATTTGTCCTCTTCCTCCATTATGAAAATGTTCATATAAAAAGCTGTCAGTTCCTTCTTGTCCATCATAATTTCACTTGCATTTATCTTTCCGTATAACCACTCTCAAACCTTAATGTAGTAAAACGTTTTTAATGTTGGCTTTTAAGGTTTTTTTCATATTCCCTTTTGAACAGTTTTTCTTCTGAGTTTTTTTATGGTGCTCCTAGTTTCAGGCTTTCCACTTTAGCTTGCATTTATGTAAGCCCTTTTTAGTTTAATACACACTATTTAATGCCCTTTTGGTGTGTGAATAGAGTGATAACTGAGTGTGTTATTTGCTGTTAAATAAACTTTAAAGAGTTATGACTTCATATTGAAGAGGCAGATTGATTAATGCAGCAAGAATAAAATATCTAATACGAGTACCCAGTCCTGGTGTCTTGTTCACGTTAGGAGAGTCTTCAATCGGATAATGTGACATCATCTCTTCCAAGTTCCACACAGAAAGGTCTGATCTAGCAACCCCAAACAGACAGGCCAATGAACGCTGTGGGTTTTCAGTATTGAATTAGGTGCCTCCTCCATCTATAATTGCATTCCTTGGCAAATCCTTTGCTGCTCTGTTATCAATTTCAGCTGTTTCAGCCATGACCTTTTGTCTTATTGTTTGGTAGGTGCTTGCTGATGATTTCAGTGTTCAGATTCTGTACACCTCGAATAATAAAGCAATCATTGTTCCAACGTAACACATGGAAAACCTATCCCGAGGCAGGCAATATTTGTACTGAGCATTGGTATTTTCCATCATCAGAAGGATAACACCCATCCTTGTCCTCACGGACTTCAATGTTTTTGTTACTGGATTTTCCATGTCAATGTCGTGGGGGCTGAAATGAGAACAAGATCATCTCAGTTAATGCAAAAACATGCTTGAAATCCAAAATATGGAAGGAAATTTTATAATTAGCAGCTCATGCAGCATCTGCGGAGAAAAATACATTCCGCATATGCTGCCAAATCTGAATATTTCTAGCATTTTCTGTTTTTTCCAATTTCACTCATAATAACACTGGATGCCAAAACACAGAGGATGGTGGATATATGTAATGAGCTGCCAGAGGAGGTAGTTGAGACAGAAACTATAACAACATTTAAAAGGCATGTGGACAGGTACATGACAAGGAACAGTTTAGAGGGATATGGGCCAAACGCAGGCCTAATGTTGATGGGGCACCTTAGTTGGCAGTGGAAAACTGGGCGGAAGGGTCTGTACTATAAATTCCCTTTTCTGTTCTGTTCCATGTTCAGTAAGTTTCATGTCAACAAATTCACAAGGATGTTGCAGTAATTCAATTTAATGAATCATTATCTTGAATTACTGCAACACCCTGGTGAACTTGTTGACATGGAATTTATAGAATTTAGAGTTCTATTTCAGCATTCAACTGAAAGGGAGTTCCTCTGACAATCCTGTACTTCCTCAGTTTTGATTTTTGTGCTTAATTTCTTGGAGTGGGACTATCCCCACACCTTTCTAATTCCGATGACAACACCACCAGCTGACCGCATACCTCTGATCCAGATGGACAACACAGGCAATGATGGTCCAATTCTATACTGCTATCATTGAGTCCGTCCTCACCTTCTCCATCATGCTCTGGTTTGGCTCAGCCACCAAGCATGACATTCGGAGGCTGCACGGATCGTTCGCACAGCTGAGGAGGTTGTTGGCTGCAACCTTCCCCCACATTGCCGAACTGTACACTGCAAGGGCCAGGAAGCGAGCGGGCAAGATCATCTCTGACCCCTCACACCCTGGCCACAAACTCTTTGAAGCACTTCCCTCTGGAAGGTTACTCCGGACTGTCAAAGCAGCCACAGCCAGACATAAAAATAGCTTTTTTTCCCACGAGTGGTAGTTCTACTCAATAACCAAAGTCTGTAGTTTCTTTTTTGCTCTGGTTTATTCTCACCCACATGTTTAGACTGTAATATTATATCCTTATTGGTTTGATGTGTTTATGCTTTATTCTTAATTGTTAACTGTATGTTTGTGTTGTCATTTGTGAGCGGAGCACCAAGGCACATTCCTTGTATATGGCCAATAAACTCATTCATTCATTCAACTATGGGGCATAGTTGTCATTTAAGAAACTATTATATTTCTGTGTGAAACTCTGTTGATCTGTGTTATCGGGCTATCCTAAAAAAGAGAAAGGCTGTTTAACCTAATTCTTCGCAAATGTTTTGCAACTTTGTTCTTGGCCTTTTTTATTGAACGACCCATGATTAAATTAATTGGGAAATAATCCCTAATCCCAGAGAGCTCAAAGTTTCAAAAATAAATATTGTACTTTTCAAATGTTATTTTGCACTCCGTGCAATCTCAATGATGGAAAGCCAAAGGACCATGCACCTGACCTCATTGGTGGGATGACAGTGGAGAGTGTCAAGTTCTTGGATGTACACATCTTGAGCTCTACAGCTCTCTATAAGCACTTTGATGCGATCACAAATGCCTTGACCTCCTCAGAGATTTGAAGAGATTTGGCATGTCACCGAATACTCTATCGAACTTCGACAAAATGTTTGGTAGGGAACATACTGACTGGTTGCATCATGGCCTGGTTTGAAATTTCAAATGCTCAGGAATGAACGGTGCTGCAGAAAGTGGTGGACATATCCCCAGTCCATCACTAGTTCAGACCTCCCCGCCATCAAAGGGATCTATAGGAAATGCTGCCTCAAAAACAGTTAATATCAGCAAGGACCCATACCAACCTGGCACGTTCTCTTCTCACCCCTGCCATTGGGAAGGAGGTACTGAGGTACAGAGCCTGAGGACCATTAACTCCAGGTTCAAGAACGACTTCTTCCCATCAAACATCAGGTTCTCGAACCATCCTGCATCATCCTAATCACAACTTTACTTCAACCACCTCAACCCTGCTGAATGACGAGGGACTTTGCATTACCTTGGTTTTTGTACTATCATGGCCAAGTTTAGATAAGGTCATTGATAATTTATTGTACATTTATTGTGGTCACGTCTAATCCATCTGTAAAGCTGCCGCAAGTGGGAATTTCATTATTCCGGTGCATCTGACATATTAACACTCTGGACTCTTAATAATTACATTCTACTCATCAGCCTGATCAATCGGCTTTACGGTTAGTTGCAGTGGGAGTGGGTGGACCTAAATGTTATTTATGACTTAGAGATGTGCTCCAAGTTGCTGGTTCCAGTTATTTATCCTTGGATTATGAATATTACTGACAAGGCTGCCATTTTCTTCCCACCATTGTTTTCTAACTAGTAGATTGTGTACTTTTGGATATCTGACTGTTTATTTGTATCTATAAATGTAGTCAACGCAGATGTAATGTTTCTTGGAAATGGTTTCTCTGTAGCCAGCAGATTGCGGATGTAAATAGACTTTTCTGCAACAAACAAGCTCAAATTCCAGTTAAGCCTTTTAAGGCATTTTTAAACTGAATGATTCTGAACACTTATTCATCGAGTAGAAAGGCGTCCTTTACCTCTTTGAAGAATCTGATATCTAATTGTTGAAATGATAGAATTATTTTAGTTGGACAAAGGTGAGAATCTCATTGTTCTGGTAAACACACATGGCTTTCACTTGTTACATTTAGCAACACCTCTTAGGAGCCAAGCATGAAAGACTTATACTAGCCTGCACTTGAATTGGTAGGCTGTGTACAAAGGGGAGAAATTCTATGTCAATTATCAGACAAGCAGAAACTTTATCTGTGCAGAAGCATGTACAATAGCGTGCATTTATAAGAAGCTTTCAATGTCACTAAACGTCACAATGTCCTTGACAGGAGAGTTATCAAACTTAATTTGACAGGACTACATGAAGAGATTTTAGGAAAGCTTGCTCATAAAGATAGATTTTAAGAAATATCTTAGAGCTGGAAGAAGGGTTGAGAAATTTAGTACAGAAGTTCTAGAGTTTAAGATTTTGGTATTAATGCAATTGTTATATAAATAGCTATTTTCAAAATGCAGAATACTGCATTCATTATTAGCTTGTTATTATGTAAATTGCAGAAATGTGTTATTGTCTTATCCCATCGTGAAGGTGTTCCTCACAGAAGTTAAAGCTACAATTTAGCTAATTTCCTTTTTTACAAACTCAGTAATTATCATGTTGTCTTAATTTATTATGTTTTTTTTTTAGATTTTAGCAACTAAATCTCCCTCAAGGATTGGTTCCACTCTACGATACAATACGATAAAACTGCCAGCATTGCAGTGAAATCCCATTGTCAAAGTTGGTTATTAATTCTTATTAATTTCAGTTAGAAATGAAGGTGATTCATGTTTAAGTTTAGTTAGAGATATATATAATTTATTAAACCTTCCCAATCTATGAGGGGTTCCCATGCTTTAGTCAGAAATGTGGTCATAGAGTAATGGTTGTCTTATTGGAAACAATTTACTCTCGTCATGCAACAGACAGTATGTTACATTTTGAGTTTACAATGCTTGATGTATTCAAAAATCTCCGTACTTGTATTTTGCTTAAATGAAACCATGTATGGCTGCCATTTCTAATTTTTTAGTAGGGCATTATTTGGAGAATAATCGATAGCTGTGTCTTACCACTTTAAATGCTTCCTTTTACACATATAGAACAGTGATTCTAAAAGTCCCATCTCTAATTCCTAGAGGAACGATTGTTGATAATTGTTTATATAAATGAGTGATTATTATTGTCTCCAGCATAAAGAAAAAGATGGGACAACATTCTTCGTAGTTCCTTCTCAAAAGTGTCAACCGAATACAGGTTTATTAATCGTGCATCGGAACCTCAGAAACAATGACTGTTTTACAGTAATCTCATGCAATCTAATATCTTGTAGACCAGTATTGTCCTCTTCTGGTGCATGACTTTTGACAGTACTGTAAATTTGTTCTAAAGAATTCCTACCATCTCTATCATTAAAATCATTCATTGTCAAATGACATCCTGACATCAAATGTGAAATGAAAACTATTTTCTCCAATCAAACTTCCAGGCTTTGAATAGCATTGTGGCCATTAATCCATCAGAACCTCTCCCCTCCATTATTATAACTTTGGCATTCACACACATATTACTCTGATAGAATCCCAGGATATGAATGACACAATGCTGAGAATGTTTTCATTGTGAATGTAACAAAACAGATTCTAAGATCGCCTCAAATAGGACAAATGTTATACTTTCTCGTCTTCCCAAGAGGTGTTCTGATGAAAGGCTTTAACCAGAAATGAGATCTTTCACTTCATCTATCCAACATGCATAGTATTTTCTTTTTTCTAGGATGGTGAATGATTTATTGTGCAGAGTCGTAGAGATAGAAATGAATATCGTTTGATATTCATTCTATCTCTATCTCTCTGAAGTGAACTGGATACTTTTCTACCTGTTAAAAACTTGCTGAAAATATCTAATTGTTTCTTTTATAATATTTTCATATTTAACTTCCATTCTTCCCTTCTGTTATCAGACTTCTGAACGATCCTTCCATAAGCCAGGGTACTGTCTGATTCACCTCTACCCTATTGTGGACATTGGACTTTGTCCATGGAACTGATGCACGTCATCCCCAAAAACTACATTCTGCACTCTATATCTTCCCTATTGCACTATCTATTGTACTTCAGTTTGACTTGATTGTATTCATGTATAGTACATTTGATTTGCTTGGTAGCATGCAAAATACAGCTTTTCACTGTACCCCAGTGCATGTGACAAAATCACCCTAAACATAATCCTAAACCACTAATGAAGAGGAGGCCATTGGGTCAATTGAGTCTATGCCGTCACCCTTCAATGTCATTCCTATTTCACTGTTATTCTCTCCTACACACCAATTTTCCAATCTGCACCAGGGATCATTTACAGAGGCCTTTCACCCGACCAACAGCATATCTTTGGGCTTGTGGGAGGAAACCAGAGCACCAAGAGAAAACCGACTCTGTCATAGGGATAATACGCAAACTCTACTTAAAAAGATCTGGAGGTCATAATTGAACCTGGGTCTCAGAACCTATGATAATGTAGCACTCTGTGTGCCACCGTAGTACCATCCGGGAGCTGCCATGCAGTGGTATTCCTTGCATTGAAATGTTATTTGCAGCAGCACAAACGGTTTTTAAACACTACTCGTAAGATAACATAGTAAACAAAAAAAGTGCAAGAATATTTTTAAAGCCCTATATAGTGCAAAACAAAAGGCCATAGTGCAACCAAGACAATTTATAGTTCATAGTTTAGTTGGCATTTATAATGGTCAATAGCCTGATGGTTGTTGGGAAGAAGCTGTTCCTGAACTTGGAGGTCATGGTTTTCATACTTCTTGGCAGGAGAGGAATGAGAGTGTGGCCAGGGAGGTGTGGGTCCTTGATGATGCTGGCTGTCTTTTGAGGCAGCACCTCCTTCGATCATGGAGAGGTCAGGACCTGTGAAGGACTAGGCAGCATCCAGCACTTCTTGTAATCTCCTAACTAGCTAGGCCGTGATGCAACCAGAAAGTATGCTCTATGGCATACACCTGTAGAAGTTAAAAGAGAGTATTCGTCGACATACAAAAGCTCCTCAACTTTCCTTATGATTACATCAACGTGCTGAGTCCAGAACAGATCTTCAGAAATATGCATGCCCAGGAACGTGGGGGTGGTGGGGGGCGGGAGGGGAAGGCCATGGTGCTTTTTTTTTTTTTAATTACTAGCTAGGTAAGACAATCTCAGTTCCTATTTTGTGTGGAACTTGAATGATGATATATGGCAAAGTGTTACATTGGTTAAACATTAGAACAGAACAATTGCATCTCTTGTTCCATTTTGTGACACTGCAGGTTACCAATGGAGAATGTCATTGCTGTCTCTCTTGAAGTTACTACATTTTGCTTCAAAGAGTAATAGAGTTCTATCTTCTGCTCATAGTCTAATAATGAGGGGAGGGGATTGTTAAATTTAAAGGTAAATGCATTCATATCCGATGGTTAGAATTAATTGGGTGGTGCAAATTGGATAATCTCAGCATAAGTAGCTATTGTTCCGTATTCACAATCATGCTTTCTCACACGCTGTTTTGCTAAAAGTTATTTTCAAATGGATGCAAAACAGATGCCAATGTGCAAGAACACCTTTACAACTCTGACCAATTCAGACAGACAGTAGAAGTTGCTATGTATGGAAACTAATTTACATTGCAGAGGTATTTTCAGTAGAAACTTAATTTTGTACAATTGGAATTAATTACTCTGGTAGTTCCCCAATCATAAACTTCAAACAGAATTCAGCCCTGTATAAATGTTCAAATATTTTATTTTAGAAAGAAATTCTTCTCAAATCGAAACATTCCTATTGATGAAAGCAGTGGATAAGTATAGAATTTTATGAGATTTGAAAATTTCTGATAATTTTTAAACATTCTTTATCTTAATTGTGTAACCTAATGCTTCTATCAAAAACCGTGTTACCACCAGATTTATCAAAGAATTTTGAGACGATGGACTCTCTACGGGCTTTTAGTGTTGGTTTTATACATCTGCTTAGTTTCCATGAAATCATTACCATGTTATTTTCCTGTATTAAACTAACACCACTTTTGAGTTCAAAATTGAATACATTGAAGTTTTGTATTATCCCTCTTGCTGCATTTTGTTCTTAATGGTATTCTGGCAGTAATATCTGTGAAGAACAGTCTGATTACCAACAGGATGTTCTTCACGGGTGTTGAGAACAGCACAGCATGCGTTGGGGAACTTTTGACAGAAGCATCATTCTGGAGTTGAGAATGTTCAGAATAAAAACTGGGTCCAACTTTTTCATCCTTTTGAATTATTCTGTCTGTGTTTTAATTCTTTTAGTCCCGATTTTATTTATTTGTTCAAAAGAATACCTATGCTTTTAACTTGTGTGGTCAACAGATAAAATGAAGGGTAGGAAATAATGCTAGAGCTCTATATAATGCCAGTTAGACCACAGGTGATGTATCGCATAAAGTTCTGGTCACCATATAATAGGAAAAATATAATTGAAGTGGAAAGGGTACAGTGGAGATTTAAAGAGGTTGGTGTCGGGTCTTAAAATTATAGATATGAGTAATGATTTGATAAACCAAGATTGTTTTCTTTGAAACACAGAAGGTTGAAATAAGATTTAATGAGGAGGACTGGATTAGAATAAATAGATTAAATTTATTTCTCTTGGCAAATGGCTCAAGGACCCAGGGTGTGGATTTAAAGTAATTAGCAGAAATATTAAAGGACTGATGAGAAAAATTGTTTTCATTCAGAGGTAGCAGGGGACTGAAAGGGGGTAAAGACAAAAAAATCTCATCACATTTAAAATAATTTAATTGTATATTTGAACAACCAAGACTGCAGGGCTATAGATCCAATGCTGGCTGTTGCAATTATACAGCGTAGCTCTAATTGGAAAGGGACAAATACACTTGGGTGAATAACTGCCTCCTGCATTATATATTATCAGTGATTCTGGTTAAGATGAGGATAATTTGCTCCATTCTCTCCCCCCCCCCCCTCCCCCCCCCCCGTGTGCGTGAAACCTATCTTGTGACTTTCTTGATAAAATACTGCAAGTGTAGAAGTTTACATTTGTGATTGCTCAATGAAGATGCTCGTGAGGGTTTTGCTGTTGCTCATCCTTCCCTGTATTGCTGACCAATACATTGGAACACTTGATTGGAGCGGTCCCCTGAAATCCTGGAGTGGTGCTCTGTTCTTTTCCTATCTTATTATCTGTTGCATTTATGTCCAAATTTAAGATATCTTCCCCCACCCCCACCCGGTGGTCTTAAGAATTTAATGTTTAGTGTTAATTTCCAATCAGTTGTTTGACTACATGACTACTATTTTGTGCAAATTGCTACCTTTCAGTCTCATGAACCTTTGAGGTTAACTTATGACTATCACAACTCTTAACACACCAAGATTAATTTTAGTTATTACCCTGAGATTCACTGACTGCACTAATCCATTTCCCAGTTGCTATCTTTCCTTCAATTGTATAGAGCTGAGTGTACATGACTGGCAGTCCTTGGACTTTTATATCCAAAAATCAATAGTCTATATATATTATAGCTGAAAATAATGAAGCAAAATTAATAATAACATTTCACTGAGTAGTATTCTGCAACAATAAAACGAGGAAGGCGTTATAGATTTAAAATGAAACCAATCCAATCATTGTAATTCAAATTGGACTTTAACAAGCATTAAAAAATCAGTATATGTAATGGAAACGAAGGATTTACAAGAAATATAAAAGACCTAAATAACTGGATATTACACATTGGTCTGTACTATACATTTGGGGGTAATTTGTAAGAGGATTAATGGGATTGTTCACAATTTGAAGTATCATGGTACGATGGAGAGGCCTGGATATTGTAATGTAGAGAGAATAACCTTCCATGCTATTGATAAAGATGTGTTTTAAAAGTGTAAATGTTATAGACTACATTTGAAGTCCTGGATAACCAATGGTGATCTACATTATTGTTGCAATCATTAGATAATTGGACTGAAAAGTTGCTCACAGGGATGGGATCTACACAAAGGATGGTGGGTGTGTGGAACGAGCTGCCGGAGGAGGTAGTTGAGGCTGGGACTATCATAGCATTGAACAGACAATTGGACAGATACATGGATAGTGAGTAAGAAGGGACTGCAGATGCTGGTTTAAACCAAAGATAGACACAAAAAGCCAGAGTAACTCAGCGGGACAGGCAGCATCTCTGGAGAGAAGGAATGAATGTCATTTCGGGTTGAGTCCCTTCTTCAGATTGGTACACAAATAGAACAGGTTTAGAGGGTTACTAGACTACCGTGGACCCGTTGGGTCCAAACCTCTCCTGCGGGCCCAGCAACCCTTCCCCAAATGACGACCCGTGGACCCATTGCCGGCCGGGGAGTCTCCCCTATGGGCAAGAGGAAAGGGGAGAGGGAGCCATTCACACCGGTCCCGGGCAGCCATCGCGACCCGTGGACACGTTGGTCCAAACCTCCTGCAGCGGCAGCTCGACGGCGATAGCCGTTGCTTTGAGCAGGAAGAAGTCCCGGCGACCAACCCGCAGCTTTGAGCAGAAGAGCCGGCGACCAATCAGGGGGGCGGCGGTGCTCCCCCCACGTGGGACCTGGAACAGTGACCAATCGGGCATCGAGCCGGAGGTCAGAGCCAATCAATTGACCCCACGTGGGGGAGGAGCGGCAGGAGCCCATCAGGGCGCGCCGGACACCACGTGGGGTGAAAGTGGTAGAGCCAATCAAATGGCGATCGCAAAATGGCAACCCTCCCCCAACTGCGCAGGCAAGTGGAAAAGTGATTTGTTAAAGTTTAAAAAGTGATTTATTAAAGTTTAAAAAGTGAATAACTTTTAAAATATAGCAACCATTTGAACGGCAAGTGGAAAAGTGATTTGTTAAAGTTTAAAAAGTGATTTATTAAAGTTTAAAAAGTGAATACCTTTTAAAATATAACAACCATTTGAACCGCAGGCCGATGGTGAGTAAGGTGGGCCTAAAATTGGTGCGCTATCGTACACCGTTTTGGTTGTATTTCGGGAACAGACAAACAAACATACAAGATGAGAGTTTTTATAATGTAAGATAGATGGGGCCAAGTGCGAGCAGGTTGGACTAGTATAGATGGGGCATGTTGGTCTGCATGGGCAAGTTGGGCCAAAGGGCCTGTTTCCATGCTGTATGACTCTATGATTCTAGAATGTTTTTATTACAATCATAGAAAAGTTTCAAATAAATAGTTATAATATACTTTGTCATATCACTTTTTTTTCTTCTGGTAGATGGTGCTCTATTTATGCAGCTCCATTAGGGATTATAGCCATTTACCCTTTGGTTTGGCAGTGGGCTCCTGTTGCTTGTTCTTCCAACTGTAGATAACATAAAATGACTTATTTTTCACCGTGGTAGAGCTTGCTGCCTGGGCACTGATGCACAATATCATCATAGTTATTTTCTCAGCCCCTCCTCTTTCTTTCTTCTCTCACCTGATCCTTTTTTAATCCTCCCATTTGCAGTCACTCTGTCGCTTTCCCTCTATTCCTGACTGTCTCTCTCACTCATCCTCGACCCCTTTCACTTACCATCTTCCCTCTCAATTCCCCCCAAATCTTCACTGCTCACCTAGCCTTGTGCCCACTATCCTAGCTGCTGGTCTCCTCTGCAGCTCTGTAGGAAAGTCGTTTGGTTACTAGTGCATGATATCCCAGCCAATGGAAGTGTATTTGTCGTGTAGAAGCAAAAGCACCTCATTCAGCTGCCATTGGACACTGCTGGTAACATGGCCAGAAGAGGGGTCTCGACCTGACACGTCACCCATTCCTTCTCTCCCGAGATGCTGCCTGACCTGCTGAGTTACTCCAGCATTTTGTGTCTACCTTCGATTTTAACTAGCATCTGCAGTTTTTTTTCCAGAGTACAATGAGCTGAGTAACTTTCTTCTGTGTTATACTACTAGAGTAATTAACTCCAATTATTCTTGGTGATCTTTAAGTTGACTGGGAATTATAAATTCATATAACACAGAAGAAAGTTACTCAGCTCATTAGAGAAAGAAAAAAAAAATTCTCACCTCCAAGTCCACTCCATATTTAATTCTTTAAAAAGGTGCTTCACCTATAATATAACTCCATAAATCTATCTTCCTCACCTTCAGTTAGCAAAATTCAGTACATTTCAGATCTGAATTAATAATAAGCCTAGCATGATGTGCTCTTTATGTGAGAATGTTTGAAACTTATGCACTGCCACAGTATTTCTATCCATCACTTATGAAAGACTCCACATAGGTCTATACTCCCTAACCAGCAGATATAGTTTCATTCAATGTAATGTATTATTTCCCCCAAATATCTGGGCACCTTTGAACATACTGTATATCTTAATTGCCTCTACTGTAAAGAAGAACCAGCACATAACTGAAATTCCTCATCCTAGTTATCATTCCAATAGAGTTGCCCCCCTCCCCATCACCCACACGCAGTCACCCTACAGATAGATTTTGCCATGGTGATATATTTTAAAAATAATGATTGGGGCATTAATATAGAACTTGTTACGAACACAATTTTGACTTGCATACTTTTAATAAGGTTATGTATTTATTGGTTTCAAGCTGTTTGAAATAAAATAAATATTATTATCTATCCATGTACTTTGAGATTTACTTACACCGTCAGTTGAACTTGTTTCTTTGTGCAAAATGAGTGCTTATGATCTCTTTGGAGAATTAGTGCTGTGTAGTTATTGAGCCTGTCAGTGTGAGAGAAGTGTATTAACATCAGCAGTGCATTCATTAATCCAGGGCACCTCTGTAGTCTTGCCACTTCAACCATGTGGGTAATTTCTTCTGGCACAGAAGATCCCTGAATCAGCCTTTCTACTGATTCACCCTATAGCCCTCCAAGTATTTATTAAGAGCTATCTTACATATTTTATACCATTGGAATGACTTCTTACAGGAACATCTAGCAAAAAATGGAGATTAAACTTGTTTGATTCTCACTTGTATAGAGTTATCCACCTGTCTGCATTATAACTTGATTTCTTGCTGATTTGCCCGAGGGTGTAAATTGTTTTGAAGTCTCAACCTAGATTCCATTTGTGTGTCGAATATTTGAATGACTGCATCTCACGGTGGTTGTAGCAAGTAAATACTAACTTTCCCTTAGCTGTATTACCCACAAAATATTTTTTAAAGTGTTATTTTTTAAATTGAAATGGACGAGGAAAATCATTTTGAGATTGTTGTTCAAGGAGGAAATTACATGATCAGAGGATGTCTACACAGCAGAAACTAGTTGCTGAACATAATTAATCAGGCCTTATAAACCTGACATCCATCTCATCAGCTTTTACAATGTTTTGGAAGGAAATGAGGCAAATTGCAAAGAACAAATGCTTTGATTCACAAAATAGTTTTTTTTAAATTAATTACATCGACAATATTTAGAGCGTCATTCTCTAATCAAAGGAGCTTCTTATGGTAAGATTATACTTGAATTACATGGGTGACTTTGACCTATGTATAGATTTGTCAAACTAAATTAGCAATAAAACTGCAGGAGAAATTCCTGGAGTGTGAACACGGTGAGTTTTTTTTAGACCAATGTTGAAGAACCGACTAAAAAAATAAGCTTCCTTCGACTGTATAACCTGCAATGAGAAAGGAATAGCTGATATTATTGTTCATGCTCCTTTGGGGAAGAGCAGCCATGAAGTGCTAGGATTCTTCCTTAAGATGGAGAATTAAATAGTCGAATTAGAAACTAGAGGGTCCTAAATTTTAAAGAAACAAAGTATGAGATGTAAGTTAGCTATGATAGACTGAAGAACTTCACTTGCTAAGTTGATATATCAATTGATAGGTTTTTTTAAATGTCACATGCATTATAGCGATCATTTATTCCTGTCCGGCATAAAAATAAGTCTGGATAGTGGGCCCAGCCATAATTTCCAAAGTAAAAGTAGATCTCTTAATGGATCCAAAGAGGAGGCATCCAAAATTGCCATGTAAAGCAACATTGTGAGCAGTTTAGAATTCAGTGAAGGATGTGAAAATTAAAATTGGTTAAGCAGGGAAATATGGGGAATGAATGTAAGCTTTAGGGAACATTAAAAAAAGACTGAAAGTTTCTTTAAATCTGTGAAGAGAAAAAAAATATTTGTGAAGAAAAATGTGTGTGCATGACATTCTGAAATGGAATAATTATAATTTGGAACAAGGAATTGACAGAACAATTAAAAAGACTTCAGTTCTACCTTCACGAAGGAGGATTGCAATAACCTCCTGGGTAAATGTGGGTACCCAATTTGTTTTTAAAATCAAAATCAGATTATTTTCCAAATTGTGTTAGATTGGGGAAAGTGAACGTCCAATGAA
Source organism: Rhinoraja longicauda (assembly GCF_053455715.1). Classification (NCBI taxonomy): domain Eukaryota; kingdom Metazoa; phylum Chordata; class Chondrichthyes; order Rajiformes; family Arhynchobatidae; genus Rhinoraja; species Rhinoraja longicauda. Next base: position 6,098,097 of record NC_135977.1, read on the forward strand.
ACAGAGTGTGATGAAACTGAGGGGTCTTTGCTTTCAGCAACTTGTGCACAGAGTAACAAGTAAGCTGGAAAACATTTGTTGCAAGAAAATTTGAGGATGTCTTGCTGTGACTGAACAGGACTATGATAAGATCACATCTGGAATTTTGTGCAATTTTGCTTTATTTCTAAAAGAGGGATTATCCCTTTCAATCAACTGTCTGGGTGAAATGAGTATAATTAACTTTACACCATTTTACATTTTCATATAAATTTTTGCTATATCAGCTACAGTTCGTAAGATTGCACTTTTTCACAAACTTGACATTCACATTGAGGCGGATTGATGTGATTTTTCAAAGATTAAGAAAGTAAGGAGCCATATAGAAATGTGTGACTGAAATGAATTATTTTCCCAGCGTGTTTATTTTTCATTTAGTCCTCTCATCACTGCCGTTTGAATTTGACTGCCTGCTTGCTGCTCTGTTAATACTGCTACATGGAGACAAATAGAATGTGACACTTCAATGTGTAGAATGGTATTTGTGGTGACGCTTTGACTGCAGATAATAAACTACTTGCCCTGAGGTAATCTAATTCTGCAAACGTCTGTGATAAAACCAGCTTATTCAACATGTAAAAAGCATAACGAGATGACAATGTTGCTTCATCCTTTTTAGATATTTTCTTCTTTAAAATTAAATACTTATCGTTATCTGTAAATACTTAACTTATCTGTAAATTTCCCCGGTGTGGGACGAATAAAGGATTTTTTAAATATTTAAGTAATTCTGGCAGTCTTGCAGTTTTAAGGAATATTTGTCCAGAATACACATTTAGACTTGCCAGTCTTAGCAGATGATTCTTTTCTTAATTGTCTTTTGTCAGAAAAAATTATTTTGTGTTGTGATAATGTGTCCTGACAGAAAACTTCTGTTTGTTCCCCCCTTTGAAAGTTAATTGTATATAATCAAAATCTAATGCAGTACAATGACTAATTGTTTATATCATTTGTAGAGAGACTGTTGAATAAATTTGCTGTTTGGCAGTTGGATTTGCATAATATATTCAGTTTTAGAGACTAGGACTTACTTAGTTCAGTCAGCAGGACAATACGCTTTACTTTACAAACAATTTATTTTAATGACATGGGTTAGTATCAGTTTCTAACCAAGACATATATGATAAATATTACATTTATAATGCATAGTACATTAATAAATTAGAGAAGCAGTGATAAATGTGCAATGTTGTTGCTGGATCTTGATTAGGTTTTTTTAAATTACACATGAATATTTCCAGCAGAGAATCATACTTGTAGATATTTGTGGCAAGAAGGCATGGAATCATTTATTCCCCAATGTGATAATTACCTTGTCTTGATCTCAGGAGTCATAGTAACCAGGTAAAAATATCTGTGGCTCAAATTGAAATGTTTGGTAAAGGAGATATGTCATAGAAACATAGAAAATAGGTGCAGAATTAGGCCATTCGGCCCTTCGAGCCAGCACCGTCATTCAATATGATCATGGCTGATCATCCAAAATCAGTACCCCCTTCCTGCTTTCTCCCCATATCCCTTGATTCCGTTTGCCATAAGAACTATATCTAACTCTCTCTTGAAAACATCCAGTGAATTGGCCTCCACTGCCTTCTGTGGCAGAGAATTCCACAGATTCACAACTCTCTTGGTGACATTTTTTTTTCCTCCTCTCAGTCCTAAATGACCTACCCCTTATTCTTACCATGACTCCCCCAACACGGGGAACACTTTTCCTGCATCTAGCCTGTCCAATCCCTTAAGAATTTTATGTTTTAAAAAGATCCCCACTCATCCTTCTAAATTCCAGTGAATATAAGCCCAGTCGATCCATTCTTTCATCATATGTCAGTCCCACCATCCTGGGTTATATCTACATCTATACAAGTAGATGTAACCCATTCTACTTGGTACATCCTCAAAAAATTCCAGAAGATTTGTCGAGCATGATTTATCCTTCATAAATCCTTGCTGACTTTGACCGATCCTGTCACTGCTTTCCAAATGTGCTGCTATTACATCTTTAATAATCGACTCAAGCATCTTCCCCACAACTGATGTCAGGCTAGCTGGTCTATAATTCCCTGTTTTCTCTCTCCCTCCTTTCTTAAAAAGTGGGGTTACATTAGCTACCCTCCAGTTCACAGGAACTGATGCAGAGTCTATAGAACTTCGGAAAATGATCACTAATGCGTCCACGATTTCGGGGGCCACCTCCTTGAGTACTCTGGGATGCAGACCATTAGGCCCTGGGGATTTATCTGCCTTCAGTCCAACAGTTTACCCAACACCATTTCCTGACGAAAATTGATTTTCTTCAGTTCCTCTCTCCCACCAGATACTCAGTCCCCTACTATTTCTGGGAGATTGATTCTGTCTTCACTAAGGAAGACACAAACAAAGTACTTATTTAACTGTTCTGCCATTTCCTTGCTTCCTATTACAAATTCACCTGTTTCTGACTGTAAGGGACCTTCATTTGTCTTCACTAATCTTTTCCTCTTCACATATCTATAGATGTGTCCATAAATGAATTGTACAGTTTTGGCATGTAGTTTCTTTCATCAGCTGCTGAGATCCAAGGATTTTTTGGAAGACTTCTGCATTCTAGATGGTTATTTTGGTGATGGTCACTACCATCTTGTAGATGTGAAAACTTCCATGAAGAACAATGCCATCTCTGGGAAGCCTTGTGCATTTTCAAAGTAGATAAATACTAAATTCTAGTATCAGTAGATTTTTTCCCCAGTTCTATTGAGTTATTAAACCCCATGGAAACTATCTTCTGGAATAAATCCTAGTTTAGTTTAGAGATACAGTGCGGAAGCAGACCCTTCGGCCCTCCGAATCCACGTCGACTAGCGATCCCCATACACTAGCACTATCTAGCGCACTAGGGACAATTTACAATCTTTACCAAAACCAATTAACCTACAAGCCTGTACGTCTTTGGAGATGTGGGAGGGAACAGGAGCACCCAGGGAAACCCCATGGGGAGAACATACAAACTCTACATGCAGCACCCGTAGTAAGGACCATACCCACCGTAAGGTAGCAGTTCTACTGCTGTGCTACCATGCCACCCGTGGCATGAAGTGACATGGCGCCACTGCTGGTAGACCTGCTACTTCTCAATTCCAGCAACCCAGGGACAATTCGGACACCATTGCTTTCAGTATGGTTTGCATGTACTCCCTGTAACTTTGCAGGTTTTCCTTGTCTGGGAAGAGTACGCAAAGAGTTCCCACATACCAAAGATATTTAATGTCCTTTTTTATATCATAGATATACTTTGAGGTTTAAACGTCTCTAAAAAAGCATTTTACAGGAACGGAACAAACAAAATAAGACATTTTATTATAGCTGCATCTTGTCAAATTTTGCTGCAATCCAGACTTTGGTTTCAAATAAGGAACGCGTACCACTTACGTTTGCTCACGTTATGTAATCTAATCAGCACCTTCAAATTTGGTTTTCTCTCTTGTATCTCGGCACATTAAACATCATTATGGTTCAAACTTTATTAATGGGCAACTATTATAGTTAAATGGTCTCAGTTAGAAAAAATATTATGTTTTCTGTTTTGTTGTGGAAATGAAGCGAAAACACTTTTAAACATGGCAGAGAAAAAGCAAGATGTATGCATTTCTAAGAAGGGAATGAAAATGTCATAGATCAGTATCAATGCACAGCTTTCAGAATTGGAGCATATCCTTGTCTCATCATTGCAATATTATATTTTAGTTGGATTATTTTTTAATAACCCAAATTAACATTAATGGTTAATTTAACATTAATAAAACCAAGAATAACATCTTAACTATTTTTTTTTAAAAATCCAGCTCTATGCAATGGCCAATGTAATCACGTCAACACTTCTTATGAATTGTTGAATGATTGTTCCTTCTGCATTCTTTTTTCTCCCTTTATAACTCTGGTCTCTGACTAAAAACGTGAGGTTTTTGACTGTTGGCAGCTAATTACTGACATAATAATTGGCATCACATATATTTGAAGCTCAAGTGGCTCCTAGGATAGACTGCACCAGCAGGAAGGGAAATGGAAGCATTTATCTTTTGTATTCAGTTTGCCAAAAAGGTCAATGTAATGAGAACCAGGTTAGACTGAGAGGGTGATTTTTGACTCATTGCCAATTAACCCTTGAGGCTCCTCAAAATGAGTAATGCAATAACCTTGCTATTTGTTCAGATTCATTTCTCAACATCAGACAAGAATGGACAGGAAAAAACTGATTTGGAATTAGTGCGGCAGATCAAAAAGAGATAAATCATGTCTTTATCCGAATATGCTTTCATCCAATCTAATAGACATTACCACTTTTACAATTAGGTCAGAGAATTGATTAATGGAAGAGACCTAATGGAATGGACTATTTATTGTAATTTTTTCAATTGGTTTCAATATTTTTAGAGGAACTTTGGTTTGGTATATACTTTGGTGTATAAAATTATGAGAGGAATAGATCGGGTAGAGTATCTTGCCCAGAGTAGGTGAATCGAGGACCATTGGACATAGGTTTAAGGTGAAGGGGAAAAGATTTAATAGGAATCTGAGGGGTAACCTTTTCACACAAAGGGTGGTGACTGTGTGGAACAAGCTGCCAGAGGAGGTAGTTGAGGCAGGGACTATCCCAACGTTTGAGAAACAAATAAACAGGTACATGGATAGGACAGGGTTGGAGGGCTATGGGCCAAACACAGGCAAGTGGGACTAGTGTAGCTGGGACATGTTGGCCGGTGTGGGCAAGTTGGGCAAAGGGCCTGTTTCCACGCTGTATGACTCTGACTCTATGGTAATAAATTGTAGACCTGCTAAGTTACTCCAGCACTTTGTGCCCTTTTCTTTACAAGCACCTGTACCTTGTTTCCATATTAATTTTCTTGGTAGTTGTGGAAGATAGCTTCCAATAACAACCCAATGGGAGTTTTTTAAACAGTCAATCAAAGTGTGAAATCGTTAAACCTTTTACAAGTTTACGCTGATACTTCTTAATTGAAAGGTAGATTGGTGTTTAAGCAAATTCTCTGTACAGCTGAAAGACCAAATCACATTACAGTTGTAGTTTCTGTGGTACAACATGGTTTTCAGGCTTCCTGCATGAAGACAAGGAGTCAAACAATTAGGATGTCGAGGGAGGAGTTACTCACAACACAAGAGTGATTTATAGGTTCATATAGTTATACAGCATGGAAGCAGGCCCATAAACCATATCGATCAAGATGTCTTATGAATTTGGTTTGATTGAGTCTTTTTGAAGAAGTAACCAAAAAGATTGACAAGGGCAAGACCGTAAATGGACTTCTAAATGGACTAGAAGGCCTTTGATAAGGTTCTGCAAGGTAGGTTGCTCTGAAATGTTAGATCGCATGGGGTCCAGGGAGAGCGAGCTTATTAAATAGGGAATTGGCTTCATGGAATTTGTGACCAGGATCTACCTGGGCAAATTTCCTCATTGTCTGGTAGATTTCAGTATTATGTTGAACAACTTGGCCAGAGGCAGCTCATTCTGGAGCACAGATCTTCAGTACTGCAACTAAAATGCTATCTGATCTCACAGCCCTTACTGTAGGACTTCAATCAGATCAGTTGAATATAAGAATGCTTTGTTCTATTGAAAGCTGTTTAGAACACACCTATTTCAAGAACACCTTGAGATTGTGCCAGGTGTTGCTCTTGACATGCTCTTCTATCATCCTCATTAAAACAGGTCTGATCCTTGACTTGATACCAAGGTTTGAGTAAAGGATATGTCAGGTTATTTGGGTACGATATATCGATGCAAGCATAAGGTCTGTGAGGATTAGTTCAGTGTCTGATTCTTGCTGCTTGCACACCCACCAAGTTTTCTCTTGCAAAAATGCTAAATATTCGCCTTTATGTGCCAACAAATTTTCGTTCCATTTAAAAAACACTTATTTTAATTTGCTCTATTAGCGATTATGCTATGCCTAGCCTCAGCCAAAATGGTGATTCACCCACAGCCATCCTATTAAGCCTCTCTGTGTCATCTGTCAGCTTTTTTTTTCTAATTTAAATCTTCAGTTTTAAACACCTTTATTTCACTGCTTTTAATATTAAATGTCGCTCTCTCAATTGAGAAAACAATGTGAAAGAATGTTAATGTAGTCAATGTAAGTTCAAGGAAATGACACGGGCATTTTCTGAAGAAGGGTCTCGATCCGAAGCGTTACCCATTCCTTCTGCCCAGAGATGCTGCCTATTACTCCAGCATTTTGTGTCTATCTTTGGTGTAAACCTGCAGTTCCTTCCTACACATTTTCGTAGCTTGCTTCATTGATCCTGTTAACTTCAATAGATGCAAATGCATGAATCTCACTGCCAAGTTGTTTCTCTGATAAGGATTTTGTTATTTTTTAATAAATAATCATGATAATTACCCTCTCCCCCCCCCCCCCCACCACCCAATCTGTGCACAGCTGAGTAAAAGTTAGTGAACAAAGGTGCCTTCAGACATTTCTCCTTTGCTCTTTTGTCTTTCAAGCAGTCACCCATGCCCTCATCTCATCCTGAAATTTGTGATCCCATAATAAATACACTCTCCCTCAAAGATGAAACACAATAAGGGTCAGCTGTTCCAAAATCCACAGCTCACATTTTCTCCAGTTGATGACGTTTCCTGGACCAGAGCTTGTCCAAAACACTGGATGCATCCCAGCATTTCCAACTGCGTAGCGGATATAGATTACATGGATCAACAGTGTCCTGCCGTGTCTCTGTTAAAGATTAGGTTAAAGCAGCAGATAATAGAAATAGTATTTCAAAAATATTCTTTAATTTACTTTTTCATTTACACTAAAGAAAAGCCAAATGCCAGTTTAAACTACAGCCAACTTTAAATCATGTACTCTGCGTTATTTGGTAGGGTTGCTGAGATAAAGTTATGTTTCAAATGCTGTTCTAAGGGGGAAATTACACGAATATAAATAATGCTGTGGGTCTTGCCTTAGCTTGAATTAGGGCCTACTCTTGCATGTTCTTGTTTGTTTAATTTCCTGCCTGTTGTAAACAAATAGTTTGTTTTAGATGTGGTGTGTATGTTGAAAATGTATTCGCTTTTCACAGTTAATGGCCCTTTGAATACTTGGAATGAACCCAAAATGAGAGAGTAATGAATGCAACAAATGTGTTTTTACTGCATTTTACCATAAAGCAGATATCCAAATGGCAGTTATTTGGGATTTTCCATTTATTTTATTTCACCAGCATTCTCGCTTGACAGGACAGTTATTGTAGCACCGCTTTAATTTTATTTTTGAGCTGCATTTTGTTCATGTGTAAAATTGCATCAAACTGACAATATTTGTTTCATTGAGACTCTTGTTGATTTATTGTTTGAGTTAAGAACATGTTCTCATTGTGGCATAGTTTAGAAGCAATGTTAAGCAGCCGTGAAATTGCCCTGATATTCTCTCTCCAACAGGACTTCAAAAAGCCTCCACACTTGAATCAGATGATGTTACCATTCTCCATATCGCACTCAACCCAGACTTTAATCTCCTCTTAAGTTATTTTTAACCTTGCCCTTTAGTGACCACAAAATATTCCTTGTTGAAAAGTGCAACGAAGTACACTTCCACAACTGGCAAAAATTAGGCTTATCCATGCTCCTTTTTTTGCTATTCAAAAATCCAATTGACGTAATCTGATTTTTCACATTTTACCAAAGCCAATTAACCTACAAACCTGTGTAGCAAATGCTGAAGGGTCTCGACCCAAAATGTCACCCATTCCTTCTCTCCAGAGATGCTGCCTGTGTTACTCCAGCATTTTATGTTAACCAACCAACCTGCACGTCTGTGGAGTGTGAGAGGAAAACGGGACACCCAGAGAAAACTTACGTGGTCACAGGACGAACATACAAACTCTGTGCAGACAACAACTGTAGTCAGGATCGAACCGGGTGTCTGGTGGTGTGAGGCAGCAACTCTGCCGCTGCGCCACTGTGCTACAGTAATCCAACGGTTAATTTAGTCTGATTTATACCAGCCTTTGACATGTAAAAACTGTCTAGCCAGATTTGACTTATTAATGGAACCTGTAAATATGATGTCATTGGAGTGAGAGGGTTTTTCCTATTTAGTGACATCACCTTTCAAATCAATATTCAAATGGTAAACTAGCCAGCTTCAGAAAGACATTGGTGCTTTATGGTACTGAGTTGTGTGATTTTTCTTTTAGCTCGTTAGTATCCTCGTGGAAACTGAGGAATTCTTGAGCCTTCTGATGGGGGTATTTAAATTCTCAGCTTCTGTGTGACTTTTATCTTCGTTCATCTCTGTTGACCTCTGAATCATTTTATTGAGTATTGAACACAATGATGGATTTTTGTATTTGGAAGGTACACTAAAACTATGTATGCAAAAATTGGGGAGAAGAAATACAAGTTTCTAATGCATTGATCCGAAGAAATATATACTGTAACCCAGAAAATATCTGGAACTTGAATTAAACACTTAAAAACCATGATTCGCATATCTTTCATTCATTTTTTCTATATCTCTCTGTTTCACTGTCTACATCTCTCGTTTCCCTTTCCCCTGACTTTCAGTCTGAAGAAGGGTCTTGACCCGAAACGTTACCTTTTCACTTCTCCAGAGATGCTGTCTGGCCCACTGAGTTACTTCAGCTTTTTGTGTCTATCTTTGGTTTAAACCAGCATCTGCAGTTCCTTCCTACACTTATTGTTTTAATCTCAGTTTGATGTCTATATAAATAGCTATTTGATAAGGTAGGAAAATAATGTAATTCTATATTGTAAAAACCCATGGTAGCAATCAACAACAATATAAATTGGAATGTATTTTGTAAGAAAATTATAAAAGCAAGCCACTAGAAACCATCTATGATTACTTTGGGAAATAAGATGAAGATTTATTTTCATTGATTTTAGTTTTGAAATTTGTCTTGGCTCTGAAAATGATTTAGTTTGTGTACGGTGGGGAAAGTGTTTTCTGGAAGCTATTTATATTATTAATGGGGCATGGATAGAATAAAATAAGTTTAGAGCTTGAAGGTTAAGAAACAAACTAGGAATCCTTTCAAATTTTCAAGGCCATACATAACAAACAAAAAAAATTCGGCCGTAGATGAATTGGTCTTTACGTTAATTCAGTGAGTAAGATTTTTGTTTTAACAGTTGCATATCCATTTTTTTTTTTAGAATTGCAACTAAAGAAATTGCAAAACAAAAGCAATAATAAGTAATTTAGCTCGCCCACTCTGGCAGTGTGCTGTCACTGCAACCAATTATCTATGCAAGGCAATAAAGTTCCCATTGCTAATTTGGCTAGAATTGTAGCGAATATTGCAATACTGAACATTAAATATTTTGAATCTTTTGAAGTTTTGCCATTCCGGATGCCTCCCACATCTTCATCATATGTCTCGGAGCCTAAAACAATCCTTAAAATATTACTTTGTAACTGGCGTGTTCCATCATCCTGGATTCTTACATGGAGATGAGATATTTTGCCTTTTTAATATCCTGTCTTGGCTGACGCTCCTAAGCTAGTATCAGGGTGATGCAGGTATCTTTCACCGAAACACCATTTATGAAGGATACTTGCACCTTTTTAACTTGGTTTTCGTTGTTGTTCAAATCCTATTCCTATTTGTGCCAGAGGGACTGACCAACAGTGTACGCTTCTAATTTCTGTATTTTACTTTATTTCAGGTGAGACAGTCAGATCCACACATTCTCCACGGTATCCAAGCCCAGCCGAACTTGATGCTTATGCCCAGAAGGTGGCTAACAATCCACTAACAATCAAGATCTTTCCTACAAATATCAGGGTTCCTCAGCATAAGCACCTTAACAGGACTGTAAATGGCTATGACACAACGGGACAACGCTACAGTCCATATCCTGTACATACTGGAGGGTATCAAGGTCTTTTAGCTATTGTGAAGGTACACAGCAAAAGTGTGGTGAAAAGTACAGATGGCAAGAGGATGCGAATGTCCCCAGCACAAGTCGGAAATAGCAACATTGGAGCCTACCCATTGCCAAGCACTTTAGCGCAGAGTCAATCGTGTACTGGGCAAATAAGTTACCACAGTAGCCAGAAATCTTTGGAAGGACCTGTTCCGCCTAATGTGACTGTTGCCACATCTGTTATTCCATTAGGAGGACGAGGCCTGGCTCTGCAGCAGTCAAATCTCCCTTCCATTCAAAGTATTATTTACCAGATCAACCAGCAATGCCAGGCTCAGGCATCACAACAGGTTTCAGCTGCTGTTTGTCAGGGTGCTATAATTACCAATCCAAGCCCGGCCACAGCCAGCCGCAATACAGTGAATGGTTTTACCAGCATGGTTAATGGAAGTGTGGTATATGCTGGAACAGTTTTACCCGAATGCCGTGGAGGTACAGAGTTGGCAACTGCTTCGAGTTTAGCTTCTGCAGCGGGACCTAAAGCTGGGGCGTACCCAGATGGAATGGATTATTTACTATGGCAACAGAAACAACAGATCCGTATGTATTCGGGCAGTGGAGGTGGGGGAGTTATAAGCAAATCACCAGAGGTTTGTGGTGTCCCAAGACCATATGTTTTGGCACCTACTGTTGAAAAAAATCCTTCATCTCCTTTGAACTGTGTGGGCATGCACTGTAATTTTTCAACAGGGCAGTATTTAGCAGCCCCCTGGAATAGTGTTTTGGTGACACCAGACAGTGACTGTTATAATCCACAGGACCTCACGAATGGGCACCGTGATCTTGTTGTTCAGCCTTCGGATGGACTCGCCAGTGTCTCCAGTAGAACGCTATGTAATACCTCTATTCTCAGTAGTAGTCTGCAGTCACTGGAGTATCTGATTAATGATATTCACCCACCCTGCATTAAAGAGCAAATGCTGGGTAAAGGATATGGGACTGTTTCAGTACCTCGATTATTGGACCACCAAAATGCTCACATTCGACTACCAGTTTACAGATAGAGAGAGAACTGTTGTTCAGAAAGATAGTATGATGGTGTTAAATCTGTTAGAAACACAGAAGTCTTCAGCCTCAATACTGTTAAAGGCAAATGAAGTGGCGTGTTTAAAAAATGCCCCGGGTGTTACAAGAATCTGGAGCGTGTTTGGGTTGATGAAAGCATGGAATCTGCTGGTATTGATAAAGAAAGATGGCAATATCAGAAGAAAATACACTAAGACGGGGACTGGGATTTGGCATTGAACATCAGAGGGCGTGGAGCTGTTGGAAAGGTGCAGAAAGCTTTGCCACATGTGCTGATGGGTCTGCATGCAGAATTTTTTTTTAAATTAAAATCCTGCGCTAAATTCTGTGAATGTGGTCCCGAGATCCTCGCCATTGCCTCTTGTCATTGTCATCTTCATCCTTGCCATGATTACAAAAAATGAGCTACTGCCTAAATCAGAATGGAGAGTCGTTATTGCACTGTGTTGGAACTAAGATAAAAGTGGGGACAGCCCAAATTATTATAAAAGAAAGTATCTTGGAAAACTTGAACCTAATTTTTGTTTGATTTTTTTTAATTTTGTGTTGGCTGCTAAAAATAAAATGATTTTTCCTCTTTATGTTTAGGGAAAAATTAGTTAATTCACGAGGGATTTGCTAGTTTTAAGTTTTTCGTACTGAAATATATGCCCACAATTGTGCTAAAATAGCAAAGCAAGCTGTGAGAAGGTGCAAGGGTTGATGGTATTGATAAATGCACTCAGAAGAATATGGTATATGGTATTGCTGTTCTTTCTATAGGACTAGAAAACCCATTAGGTGTAAAATTGAGTTGTAAGAGCGCATTCCTACAAAACCTGATTGTCATATACTGACTGTTTTAATTTTCTAAGTGAAATAAATGCCTATTCAGTAATGCGGAACACTCAGAGATTGTGTGCAGCTGTGGTGAATAGCAAACACTAATATCTGACAACAGTTCCAAAATAATAGTGGGTCATGCAAGAATGATTGTCAGTAGCCAAGATGTCAACCATATCAAGTCGAGTTATTTTTCACTGTAGGCACCATGATAATATAGCGGCATTCCACTAAACAGTGTAATTTTTTTCCTCTTCCAGTTGTTTCTTATCCAATATAAAGTAAAATTATCTCTTTCTGGACTTTGCCAGCATTTCTCAATTGGTCAATAAACCCTGCATGACCAGGGTTTATGGGAGCTAACAAGGCTATTGGCATTTTTTTTTAAAGTACACTTTATTTCCTTGGAGATCAACTGGCCACTGCTCAGTTGCTACCTTACAAAGACAGAGAAGTTGTAAGATTATATTTTGCATTTGAACTCTGTCATTTGACTTTCATGATCAAATGGCCATTAATGAAAGTTATTTCCACACCGATGATTTTCGGTTTCAGAAATTAGCTGCATTTTTCCACAAGTTTCTGTTTAACCAATACAAGTTTGATTAAATGAGTTAAATTCACTTCTGCCTGTGGTTAAAATACTGCAATAAGCTGTATCCTAATCAAAGCAGATGTAATTTATTGCCACAAAGACATACCTTTTCTTTAAACCATGCCATCATCATCTTTTGTAGAAGTTTATTGGCTCAGACATTTTTTTTAATGCATTGTTTAATGCCTGTTTAATACTTTGGACTGCTAATGCTCAGTTTTAATCCATTGTTGACATTACAAGTTTGAAATTCCTCTAATTTATGCTGCCACTTCTTCCTCCCCACTCCGCCTCTTGCCACAATAGTTTAAGAAGAACCTACCTCTTTTGTTCTGTCAACATTTCGTACCGTTATGCTATATCATATAATCCAGAAAATACGTGCAGGTAGTTCTGCAGTGACATGTGTTTCCACATCACGAATTAGATATAAAGCGATCAATGAACTAGGGATCATTATTTGTGTCATACGAACCTAATTGGCTATAACGCAACTTTGATTGGGAAATAGAGAACCACTTTAAAGTTGTTATGGAAATTGACACGCAGGACAAAAACAGACTTGGCGAAAAATGTTTCCATGTAGTTTCCCCACAGTAATCTGACACCATTGTCTCTTAAGAACACAGCTGCTACTTTCACTGCAAGAGGCCATTGAAATTGATGACCAATTGCTTCTATTGCCACTTGTGTAATGTTACTCCATTGAACAATGTAACATATAACCATTATTTTACAAAAACAAACTTTTAAGAAGAGCTTTTTTAAAAAGAAATCCTGCAGGGAAAAATAACTTTGTTATTGCGAATCTGAAACAATCCATTCCTTTCCTCCATTGACACAATTGCTTTTACAACATGATTTTCTGTCACACAAGATTTCTTAGGAATGCAATTAAAATGTTACAGCAGAACCACCTGTAATAATCTATCCTCAAATTTGTTGCTGTCTCGTAATTAACCAGATGGGAAGAATGAATTATAGATTGAGATAGTTGTAACTTTTCTCTCCTTTTCAATCTCTCTGCCAGGCACCTCTCCTTAATTTTGTGACCCCCAACCCCTTGTGGGTGATGTAGATTTGTTTGATTCAGTTCGGTTTTCTTGAAAGGAAAGTAAAACTGCAAAGAGATATAATCAACACCTATAAAACTATTTGAAACAGCTTAATAATTCTGACATATCTGTCTGCAGCAAGAATATTGTCCTTTTTCTTTATCTTTACTACAGATGTTGATGTACCTGCTACATATTTCTAGTATTTTTGATTAGCATAACACCAGCTAAAATATTCATCTTGGTTCATAATTTACTTCATACCAATGATTTGTTCTTCATTTATGCCAACAGAGATGGGACTTCTAGGATATAGTATAATGTGATTAATTTATTTGGATTCTTTCTGTTATATAATTTTGTGCATTGTCAAAAAAACACCAGGACAGCGGTGATCTTCGATCCATTAATCTTGACTACTTTTTCTTTTAAAGTTGTTTTGGTTAAAAAATGTGACAGTAAGCTTCATAATAACCTTCAAATACTCCCAGGCAAGAGCTAGTGCTCTACATTAACATCTTCCTGCAAACCACGAAAATCCATCCAAATTTAAGAGCACTTCATTGTTGAACTCACAATCTAAAAAAAAAAATCAGGCCTTCAACTGGGCTCTGCTTATGTGAATTACATGAAACTATTGAACAATTCATAAAAGGGCACATGCAGGCGACATTGCCAATGTGTTCCGAAATTATGGAGTTTTGCAGGTTGTGCTTTCAAAGCCAACTGCCAAAGTTTTTTATATATATAATGTTTATTTTTATCTTATGACTGCTTTAAATATTTCTATTCCCTAGTTTAATTTTATCTACTTTGCGCACAATTATTTACTTAGCCTTCAAAGGGGGAGGGGAGAAAATTAGAAACAACAAAATATATTTATCTCAAATTGCACAATGGGAGTAATTGTATAAAAAGAATGTGACACAAGAGATGCTTATGTTGATTTCGATTGAGAAAAACAACTGAGGGAATTGTGAGGTGCATAAGATTTTTTTCGCATTGAATCATTTCTTTTTTGTGTGAGCAGTAATAATATTCAGATATATTAGACATTTATACCAGTCAAGTATAGTGGTTGGGATGGAGACAGTGATCCTTTGGTCCCAGGGAGTGAAAATCAAGATCAATTATTACAGATTGATCAGCTGTAATAAATGTATCATTGTAAACATTGTTTTTTTGGCATATTGCAGAGGTTCTAGAATGGATGACTGGGTTCATTTCTCATCGTAAAGAGGCTAGATCAAATGGTAAATTATACACTGCCCTTTCACCTCTGGTAGTAGGTCTGATTTCAACTAAATTATGAGGTCAAAGGCCTCTCACTCAATTGGCTATGAGGGCCCGATATGAAATCCATTTGCGATAGCATCTAATTTCATCTGAGCATTAGCTCTCAATTCAGAACATTCTGCAATTATTTTGGTTATGGAGGAGAACAAAAGTATGAAGTGCTCGACCGAGCTACAGATTTGGACAATAAAAGAAGCTTCATTCTGCATCTACTGGAACTGGGAGTCGATAATGCTGATGATAAATATGAATGTCGAAGATCTTTCCTTTTTAATAATCACATTCTTCATCTCAATAGTGCTAAAGTTGAGTGCTAAAAATATCTTTGCATCTTCCAAACTTCTGTTATTGGACTTAATTTCGAAGTTAATGTGTTCACAATTTACAAGATAAATCTTTAATCTAGTTAGAAATTATACAGGTTGCAAGCAAACTTTTTCCTCCATGGTTGACCTGACCAAAGGTTTCAAAGTATACCTGAACTATTTCATATTAGTCTTATTTATGTACAGGTCACATTGCATTTTCCATCATGATACTTTCTAATTTCCTGAGTTCAACCACAATAAAATATATAGGTATTTTCGTACAAGAAATGAGATCTGGCTAGAATCAAGCTAGAGTTAGAAACTCTGGAGATCAAACATATGAAATGCATTCTTGAATATTATTGAATTTAGATCCTTTGAGCAAATTTGATTTTCTTTTCCCCAGAATGAGTACAGGATGAATAGACAAAACCTCTCGCTATTCCTTTTCATATGGATGGTAATGTGAAATGTAAGCACAATATCCAAATAAGTATTTTGTAGCAAAGTGTGAAGCATTATAACCTTACTTACAAAAGTATTTGGACTTGCTCTGTTTTTAAATACTCTCATTTGTTCCCACCTTGTTACATTTTTTTTTTCTCCTGCTAAAACAATTGGATCTTCCCACAGAATGTTATTAGAGAAAAACTGTCACAGCTTTCATTTATGAACTGATATCTCCAGAATTGGGTTATTCTTTTAAACATTTCCACAAACAAAATACCTGGAATTGAGATCTGGATCATCCATAATTTCTTGAATGTTTTGTTAAGTCTCAGCAGGCTATTGGACAGGTAGGGGAGAAGAACAAAACCTCTGAAAGCTACTACTTGACATTTATAAACTCTGCAACCTTGCTCTGTATCCATGTGGTTAGGCCACTCTCATGCAAAAAATAGCTCGGTGATAGTGTAACAGATTTTTTATGCTGCCATAATCACCATAATGATGGATGGTAGACTGTTCGAACCATATTGAATATCATTGACGTAAATGGAGAATCTATTTAAAAGCAACCACTACCTCTAGTGGATATATTGTGGCACTGTCGATTGCATTTAAAAACAGATTTCTAAGATGCTTTTTTAATTACTCTATGTGAGACCCCTTCCTGATGTCCTTTGGCATCTGTGCCTACTGGCATCTCAGTTATTAATAGCATATTACCTCTTTGTTGTGGCACTGGAGTTGAGCATCATAAATAAACCAAATCTGATCTGAATTGACAATGAAGTGTAAAACTTTGCATACATTGAACTTTACACCAGTCATAAAAACACAAAACCCATTTTTAATAGAATTGTCAACAACTAATTTCTCCCTTGAAATTGTTTTGGGGAAGTGTCCTAAATAATCTGAAATACATGTATAGGCAAAAAATCCTTATCCTAGTAAAGGCCTAGATACCAATTACCGCGCAGTCACCACATTGGGTTGAGTACACAGCAAACTCAAATTATCAAAAAAATAATAAAGTCAAATAAAATTGTTACTGTTTCTAAAGTGAGACGCAGCAAAGTGGCCTCTGAGAAGAGACCATGTTCAGCTTCATCTGTTAATCATTGCATAGTTAGTTCACTGATACAAGTGGAATCCTGGAGTTATTACAGGTGACCCTAACAACTTTGGAGCAAGCACATTCTTAGCCAAACAATAATCTCCATGCATTTGGGTAATGGTATTAAATTCAAAATAGGATTTTGCTAAGAGCAATTAGTCTTTCTGCTTTTCTCCCTCAGCTGTTAAGTCACAGTAACATATGGCAAGTCATTAGAAAGCTTCGGCAATTGAAAAGCCTGCCTTCTAAAACAAATATTTTTTTCCTTGCATGCAAAGAAGAGGCAAGAGAATAAAATTTAAAGACTTGAATTTATGTTAGGCGAACTTACAGCCTTTCTGACAAAGATTTTGTAGATTGGGGAAGTAATAAGGAAATAAGTACCCATGTTTACTCTTTTGTTATGAAGTTGCTATTCAAGCCACTGGCTGGATTTGCTTCAGGACAAGCTGTGTTCATAGAATTTCATCAACATTTTCAATGGCATTGTAGACAGAATTTGTCCTTTGTAATTAACAAGGGTGAGTGAGGAAGGGTGGTTTTCACAATCAATTTAGGAGACCCATGCAGACAAAAGAAGCATCCTGCGGCACTTCAGGGTAAATGTGTTCAATTTGTGTTTATCACTTGAGAGCAGTGTCCATCTGTAGCAAATGTTTCTTTTTTTGTCTTCCATTAGATATTAGATTAGAATGATAGTGCAAATGCACATATTTTTGATCTTGTGGAAAATTTCAAACTTAAGTAGAAAAATTTAAGAATAGAACATTCTTGGGTGCTTATAGCAGATCAAGTGTGTTTTGCAGCAAATGCAAATACTGTTTTAATGATTGTTAAGGAAGATGCTTTTACACAACAGGATAACTGATGAGGAAAAGATACAGCATGATTCACCCATATTTTATTGCCTCTTTTAACGTAAGGTGGGCAGGGTTACATAGTGAAATTCAAAACTTGAAATTGAATTTGGTAGATTCCTTTTTGAACCCAATTAGCAGTAGACCGAGACAGAGCTATTGAAATAGAGGCTATTCTCCTGCATTTATTTTCAGATTAAATCTAACTCTTAAGTTGTTAGTATAATCGCTATAAAATTATTTTGCTTCTCTCTCATTCCCAAGATCTGAAATTCATTCCTTTTATGTTATCAGTTCTAATTTAATACGAAATTTGTTGCTGTCTAAATGAAATGTGATTATACTTTTTTCACTGCAAGTCAAATTCAACCCAGATAAACAAGCCAACTACTGTGAATAGATTGAATCGGCCGTGAGAAAGTGAGCAGCTTTTCTTCTTTTTTTTTTTAGTTAAATTGGAAATTTATTTTGTGTTGAGTGTAATACATTTGGTTAAAATGCATATAAACAGCACTTAATAGAAAATAGGTGCAGGAGGAGGCTATCCGGCCCTTCGAGCCAGCACCGCCATTCAATATGATCATGGCTGATCATCCAAAATCAGTACCCCACTCCGGCTTTTTCCCCCATATCCCTTGATTTCCTTATTTGCGTGGCGTAGACTTGATGAGCCGTGTGGCCTAATTCTGCACCTATCACTTATGGACTTGAACCAATACATTTTGCATCTGGCTATTATATCCAGTGATATTTTGAAGTACAGGGTAAAAGTAACCCTGATATCCCTAAGAGCTAAATCTAACTCTCTCTTGAATACAATGCCTACTTCCTCATTCACAGTAATCAATTTTAAGTCATTCTCAAAATAAGTTAATCTAGTTCACAAAATTAAATTGCACAGGTTATTTCTCAAATTTTTTGTGACAAAAAGGTACGCAGTTTTACCTTCACAGGTACCTCCATTTCTACTGAAATCATCTTTCTCTTTAGAATGTTATAACCCAATTGCTATTTGATAGTTTAAAAAATAATTGCCCTATTGATTTTCCTATGATTTAAAGTTCCTTAACTGCTTTAATAGAAACAAATGATCAAGCTGTTTGTATAAACTAATGCCAACAGTTTGATGTGTTATGTTATTGCAGGTTGCATCTATTTGACCTGAGCATCAGCCACTGTTCCAAAAAGTAACTTTCCACATTGCTTTAGAAGGAGAAGTGCTTACGAATTGATTGTCAGCGGTATTTTTATTTTTATTAAGTCCATCTTTTGGCAAGATAATTAGCTCAAGGCTACTTCAATATAAACTACTAGATCTCTACGGTTAATAGATGGGAAGTTCTGCTAAAACCTAATGAAATCAAATCACTTCCTTTTGTCCAGCAAATTACCTCTAGCATCTGATATTGTTTAGAAAGTCTCCCAAGCTTCCTTGCCAAATTCCTCTCTGACAAAATGTGACACAAAGCCATTTAGGGAGGAATAGGACAGGTGACCAAAAGCGTGATCAAAGTTATGCTGTATCTTAAGAGAAGCAAAGTGGTTTAAGAAGAGAATTGCAGATCTTAAAGCTTAAACAGTGGTGTTGAGTCATGCTAATTGAGTAAAGAATGACTAGATTATGATTTCCAATTAAGACTGCATTTAGAATGATTTGTGAAGTAATTAAATTCTGCTTTTTGGGGCTAATTTGCTTCTGCTGGAACAAGTATCAGAAAAATGTCTTTAAAGCTGATGGTAACAAGGACTTAATGACTCAAGTTATGTTACTTTTACCCTGTACTTCAAAATATCACTGGATATAATAGCCAGATGCAAAATGTATTGGTTCAAGTCCATAAGTGATAGGTGCAGAATTAGGCCACACTGCTCATCAAGTCTACGCCACGCAATTGTGGCTACCTCGCCTTCCATTCTCCTGCCTTCTCCCCATAACCCCAAACACCCTGAAGTTTATTATTAAGTGGACTGAGGTAGAGTGAAAAATATTATTTTGCATGCTAGGTCCAAGTAAATCATCCATATGTGATTACAACTTAATTACTTCACAAATCGTGCATAATAGCCAATTAAACCATACACGAGTACAACAAATTGCACAAAAAGAGAAATGAAACTGAGTGCAGAATGTAGCATGACAGCTACAGAGGAAGTGCAGATAAAGAAGAATGCAAGGGCTGCAGTGAGGTGCATTGGAAGATTGGGAATATATCCTTAGCTTATGAGAGGTCCTGATAACAGCAGGGAAGAAGCTTTTCTTTAATCTAATGGTATGTGCTTTCAAGCTTTTGTATCTTCTACCCGATGGGAGAGGGAAGAGGGGATAAGTGGGTGTGAGTGGTCCTTGATATGTTGGCTACATTCCCAAAGCAGGGTGAAGTGTAGATGGAGTCAATGGAGGGCTCTTGCGTGATGTCCTAGGCCATGTCTACAACTCTTCAATTTCCTTCAGTCTCGTTAGAGTCTAACCATGGTAACATCTAGACACCTACTATGGGGCGAAGAGCTTGCAACATACATACACCTAATGTTAGTGCAAAAAAACAACGTTTTATTATTGGAGCTGACAGGGTAAATGACCCAAGTGCTCAAATTTAACTCTTGTTAGTCATGTATTTCCTGGGTAACTGGTGAGGACAAGGATTTCTGCTCATTGAAGCCAGAATATTTCCATGCTGTTTATGACTACTCAAATTATTAATGCATTATTGACTTAATATTTTTATCTGACACTTAAGCATGAGCAAAAAAAGATCTGGGCCTTTTGGGTTTTGGTTTATTATTGCCGCTTGTACCGGGATACAGTGAAAAGCTATTTTGTGTGCTATCCAGGCAGATCGTGCATAAGAGCTGATGTAAGTAGATCCACAGAAGCAAGCATGCAGAGTCGCCGTGCTCCAGTGCCATTTAAACGGACTTACATTCTCACTAACTTGACAATTTTCAATGATCTGGCTTAGTCAATACCATCTTTATGAAGTTTTTGTCAAATCAGACCGTGACATTTTGTATTAGGTGGGTTATATTGGGTGTGGAAGAAGCTATTTCAGTGTCATCCCCTTAAATCTAATAATTATAGTTACAAATGTAATTTCTACTAGGTGGAAATTATGCACATATCTAATAATGTAATATGTTATATCTGTATACAATATACATATAATGTATTACTACTTTAAAAAATTGTCACATTATCTCCCAGAGTGAATATTCTTGGCCAACTATGACACAGTACTTGCTGTCAAGTTATTGGTGTTGCAACCTATCACTATTACTTGAAGGAACACCCATAAGCAAAATAGATGGCATATCACATTTACAATAAATATTTTCTGCCCATAAGATGTTATAAGGTAATAATTTCCTGCCTTGTGGTCTTCTCCAGACATCCATTATCTAATGTAATGGAAAATGCTTATACAGCTATGTCTTAAAACATTTTTGGAAGAAATGGCAATTGTATTAATTTTTAAGTACAGTGCAATAGGATTTTTAATTGCAAAAATATGAAACATTTCCGTGATATAACCTAGCAAAACAAACAATACATTGTTAATTACATTTATTTCAGTGTCACAAAAATAGGCATCAGGGAAGGGGGCAAAACCTTTATATTTGTGAATGGTTACCTCACATTGTGACATTTATGGGTTCAAATCCCATTGATTACTTGATTTATTTTAGTCTTGGTCCAATGAAGCCTCCAGCATAATCCCTTCAATACTTTTCTAAAACGTACATTTTCATTCTGTGGCCGCTTATTTTCCATTCCAGCTTTTAATTTTGTTCTCTGAATATTCTAGTCATTTTAAATTGAAATAGTTATGATTATGACAAATTTGGACCCAGCCATCTAATCAATTGGGACAAATTAGAAGTTTAAAAGCAGCCGTCAAGTGAATTTGCTATCCACAAATTAGAGTAAACATTTTAAATTTTCTGATCCATGAAGCTAAATAAACTTGTATGCAACGTTGAGTAATAGAAACATCATTGTATCTTGGAGAGTTGTAGAGTGGTACTGTCCAACTGTGGGGATGAATAGAGAAACACATTCCGTCTATCCCTAGTTTTTTATGTGAAACAAAGGAGAGAACGAAATTCGCAATTACCATCTAGGTGCACCTTGCTTTTAAAAGCCTGCAGTATTTCCGTATTTGTGTTTTAAATATTTGTAAATGTTTCCTCAGGAAAATAAGGTGTAATATTGTGTATGTATGAATGAAGAAAGCTGGTTTATTTGAAGAAATGTAACTAAATGCTGTAACTTCTCTGGCCTTGGAACTAACTACTCTGAATGTGCCTATGATTCCCTCATCCTACACATATGCTTTCTGTCACCCCTAGATTAAACAGGGCACAGCCCTGTCTTGCTATTCAGACAACCCTGATGAATTTTGTGTTTATTTTTTGTCGATCTCAGGACTGAAACTTCTTTATTTTATGTAGATGTTTTATTTATTCTGTTTCTTTATTTTATTATTGGTTGACATGAAATGAATAAAGCAAATAACATGAAATAATGACTCTTGACTCTCTTCTGCAACGTGTATGAGAATGAACTTCATTCTGTTTAAGTCATGTATTTGTGGGGGGTTGTTGCAGGAACTCATGGCACTAATTATTGCAAGCAATAGACAAAAATGTAATTAACCACTGCAAAGATTTGTTAAGACTTTTACTTGCTATGCTGATAATGAATAATTCCAAGATGGCGCCCAACCCAGGTGACTATTTGCGTGCCAGCCACAGAAACCAATCGAGAATCGTATATTATAATCGCTCCACTCTTTTAAAACTCTATACACTGTAAACGGCTCGATTGTAATCATGTATTGTCTTTCCGCTGACTGGATAGCATGCAACAAAAGCTTTTCACTGTGCCTCGGTACACGTGACAATAAATAAAACTAGACTAAATCTGTAAAAGTGATGTTTAGATTCACAAACTTAAACATTAAGTATTCTCAGTGTCAAATTCCATAGTCTTGCACTTTGTACGGAGCGGTAGGAGACTGAGTCATGAAACATAAATACATTTTCTGCAGAAATGTAAAGCCAAGTTGGGAGGCCATCTGACGTTGCCTTCAACCTCCATGGTTCCCTATAATGATGTGGCTCTTTTTTGGCTTACAAACATTGGCAATGTGCTAATTAAGCTAGAAGACTTTGGGAAGTGTGAAAATGTCCTCCTGTGGTCACTGAACCTAAAAATGTTAACTTAATCACACATTATTTCAATCTCAACGAGCTCCATGTCTTTCAAAAGCATATGGGCACTTAAGCACCTGGTGTGTGGACCGACAATTAAATCGAAACGCAGAAAGCTGAGTGGTTTATGGGGAATGAAACCAAACTTAGTAGTTTGTGTATTATGGTCATTAGAGTAACATTTTCAGTAGTTTAAAAATATATTAGATTAATTAGTTCTCATTTTATAAATGTGCTGTGTAGGAAGGAACAGCAGATGGTGGTTTACACTGAAGATGCACACAAAGTGATGGAGCAACTCAGTGGGACAGGCAGCCTCTCTGGAAAGAAGGAATGGGTGACATTTTGGGACAAGACCCTTCTTGGGGAATAGATGAATAAGCTGAGAAAGCTCATCCTGCTGTGCTGGTATCACAATTGAAAATAGGAAGCACAGTGAAGTTGATAAATTCAGTGATGTCCAGGTCAAGCACACATATAATGATCTTCCCACCTTCCCAACAAAATTACTGGAGTACTGTGTGCAGTTTTGGTCTCCAAATTTGAGGAAGGATATTCTTGCTATTAAGGGCGTGCAGCGTAGGCTCACTAGGTTAATTCCCGGAATGGCTGGACTCTCATATGTTGAAAGACTGGAGCGACTAGGTTTGTATACACTGGAATTTAGAAGGATGAGAGGAGATCTTATTGAAACGTATAAGATTATTAAGGGGTTGGACACGTTAGAGGCAGGAAACATGTTCCCAATGTTGGGGGAGTCCAGAACCAGGGGCCACAGTTTAAGAATAAGGGGTAGGCCATTTAGAACTGAGATAAGGAAAAACTTTTTCAGTCAGAGAGTTCTGAATCTATGGAATTCTCTGCCTCAGAAGGCAGTGGAGGCCAATTCTCTGAATGCATTCAAGAGAGAGCCAGATAGAGCTCTTAAGGATAGCGGAGTCAGGGAGTATGGGGAGAAGGCAGGAACGGGGTACTGATTGAGAATGATCAGCCATGATCACATTGAATGACGGTGCTGGCTCGACGGGCCGAATGGCCTCCTCCTGCACCTATTGTCTATTATATCAGGTTGAAACGCAGGATAAAAGCCCTGTCTCTTGAGAAACATTAGAGCAGGTTTGGCCGATGTACTTTGGAGTCAAGGGGAATAGGGAGTGATCTTATTGGAAGATTCTTTTGATGGTAGATGCTGTGTCCCCTCAGGGGGGAATCCAGCATTAAGGATCATTGCTTCAGCAAATCAGGGCATGCTTTTAAAGAGCAAATGAGCAAGAATTTCATGGATCTTGGGAATTTACAATCCCAGATATCTGTGGAACTGAATCGTTGAATGTATTCAAGGCTGAGTTAGACAGGTATTTGATTGAAGAAGGATTGAATATTTTATTGTCACATGTGACAAGCCACTGAAATTCTTTGCTTGCATATCTTATGAAGGTATGCAAATAGTTGCCCACAAAGGGTGCTTACAGACGTTAAGCGCCATTAGGCATGGTTATTGGGGGACAACAGTCAAAGGCAAGTCAAAATGAGATCATCCATTGGTGAATTGTGGAACGGAGCCAAGGGACTGACAGGTCCCCTGCAAGTGCTATTTCATCTCACCTTGTAACTTGGCAGCATTTCCGGATCATTCTTGTACACCTGCACAGCTGCAATGCCAAAGACATGATTACACGATCTACAGCAGGTCAACAGAAGTGGGGAGAAACTAAAGATGGGAAAAGAAGTAGGAATTCCTGACAAATACAGTACCATACCACGATATTCGTTTGCAGTCTCCTTTGTCTCCAAAAAATATTCCAATAGTTGGGGCAAAGATGAAAGTGAGCTGGTATTGTCAGAAATACTTGTACTGACCTGTACGTGCAAAGAGAAAATGCAAAGGAAAAGACTTATTTTCAAATTTACTAGTCTTATTACCCTTGGCTATGGGGTTGGTGTTTCAGTGGAAACATTGATTCTGGCTCATTTTAAAAGATTTGTGTGTTACATGAGTGGTTATGAAGTTATTGTAAGTTTAAAATACATGGAGAAAATAAATCACGTTTCAGAATTTCATTCTCAAGATGATTAGCTCCTGTGTCTCTTCCAGAAATATGGTGACCAGCATATTTATGTGAGCAAGGTACAGCGAATTACGCCCCAGCAGTTTGAACATTGGCATCTCCCACTTCAGGTAGTCCCTGTTTCCCCTCTCTATCCCCTCCCCCTTCACATTTCTCCTACTAGTCTTCCTGTCTCCGTCTACATCCTATCTTTGACCCTCCCCTCCCCTGACATCAGTCTGAAGAAGGGTCTTGACCCGAAACGTCGCACATTCCTTCTCTCCTGAGATGCTGCCTGACCCGCTGAATTACTCCAGCATTTTGTGTCTACCTTAGATTTAAACCAGCATCAACAAGTTCCATGCACCCACTACCCACAAATAAACTTGTCCTCCACATCTTCTTTAAACTTTGCCCCTCTCACCTTAAAGTTATGCCTTACAGTCTTTGATATTTCCACCAGAATCAGAAAATGGTTCTGGTTGTCTACCCTATCTATGCCTCTTATAACTTCATACTTCTATCAGATCTGCCCACAACTTCTAACAATAGTGTGGAGAGAAAAAAATCCAAGTTTGTCCAACCTCTCCTTGCTGTTAATACCCCCTGTAATCCAGGCAGTATTCTGGTAAAAAGAACTGTAAGTATTCTGTTTTTCAATGCCTTTTAAATCCAGACAACAGCACAGGAACAAGCAGGCAGGATGCCTTTGGATTTTAAAGAAATAAAAATTTACTGAAACTAGAAAACTAATTAGCTGCCCTGTGGAATACAGATGAATGTCAGAAGTGGGAGGAATTGTAGAAGAGTTAAAGACGATGTAAATACTGCAACTGATCACATCTTGACTCGTGCACAGATTTCTGCAAATTTTGCAGGTTCAGATGAGAGTTAAAATTTGCTCAGAATTTTAGCTACAGCTTTTACAGGTTATCTTCCTGACAATAATAAACACTTTGAGAGATACTAGAAATATTAGTTCCAACAGATAAAAAGTATGCGGAGGAGAAACAAAAGGTGCCTTGTGATTATTGCAGGAGCTGCCATTTATGTGTGAGTTGTTCCATTGACCTGTGAGATAACCTGTAATCAGCTGAAAAAGTTAAAATCCTACCATAGGGCCATATTAGCACTGGCTCCCTGCTGATTCCACTTACAGGATGTCAAGTGTTTTCAATTAACTTGGCTTTACCCTCTGGAAAATCTTCAAATCTGTTTGTCCTGCCACATGTTGCAATTGTGTTTTAAAATCTCCTCAATCCCAATTTTGCTTTATCTTTAGTCAACTTTGTGTGAAAGAAAAACCCTCTATCACTTGGTTTAATTGCCTGCCCGATCTATCTTATGTTAAAGACGTGCAAATGCTCTTTGAACAGAAAAACAGGCTGGCTGCTGCCTTTTAATCTGTCACCAATAATTACGATTGCCTCCTCTTTGATGCTGGAGGATAGCTTTTTGCAGTGTAACCAGATGAGGATGTGGAAACTGACTAGAGGGATTATCATCCTTGTCTGAGATGTGCAAAGCTGTTTACCACTCTGCTGATGTCAGGAAAAGGATCCAGCAGACCTTGAACGAGATGTGCTTACTTACAGTCAGGGTCAAAGGGAACAATTAGCTATCCAACTGTCTGCTTAATTTAGTTGATTATCTCGGAGAGCCCACAATAACATCTCTTGGAGAATCTTAACCGTTTGAAAAATCGCAAGAGTGCTTGAAACATGAGGTTCAGAATCTATTTTTAACTGTTTCTTTAGAATGTTTGCATGCATACTAGTACAGTGCAATTAGCTGCTCAAAATGACTAAATAATGTGCTTTTGATTATTGATATATAGAATAAAATGTTAAATGATATGCACTAACCTTACAGCAGGCCCACATACACCACACTCATTAGTAATACGTTAGAGGCAGGAAACATGTTCCCAATGTTGGGGGAGTCCAGAACCAGGGGCCACAGTTTAAGAATAAGGGGTAGGCCATTTAGAACGGAGATGAGGAAAAACTTTTTCAGTCAGAGAGTTATAAATCTGTGGAATTCACTGCCTCAGAAGGCAGTGGAGGCCAATTCTCTGAATGCATTCAAGAGAGAGCTAGATAGAGTTCTTAAGGATAGTGGAGTCAGGGGGTATGGGGAGAAGGCAGGAACATGGTACTGATTGAGAATGATCAGCCATGAGCACATTGAATAGTGGTGCTGGCTCAAAGGGCCGAATGGCCTACTCCTGCACCTATTGTCCATTGTCTATATAATAAATCCAAAGACACAGTCCATGCAGTTCATAGTTGCTGAGGTTAGTGTAGGGATCAAGAACTCTGGGCATCACGGTGGTGCTGCGGTAGAGTTGCTGCCTTACAGCGCTAGAGACCTGGGTTCAATCCTGCCTACGGGTGCAGTCTGTATGGAATTGGATGTTCTGCCCGTGACCTGCGTGGGTTTTCTCCGGGATCTCCGGTTTCCTCCCACACTCCAAAGGTGTACAGGTTTGTAGGTTAATTGGCTTGGTATAGTTGTAAATTGTCCCTAGTGTGTGTAGGAGTGTTAGTGTGCGGGGATCACTGGTCGGCGTGGAGTCGGTGGGTCGAAATGGTCTGTTTCTACACTGTAACTCTAAACTAAACTAAATCTGATGGTGGCTGGAAAGAAGCCCTTCTTGAATCTGATGGTTACCGTTATCAGGCTCCTTTACTTTTCTTTCTGATGATAGATTAATTTGAGTTTGCTAATTAATGGCCAGCTTTTGGGAATTGTTCTTTCACATTTCTTCACCTTGGAACAGATTTACAATCGCTTCATGGTACTGCATAAATTGACTGAGAGGATTGTCTGTTTAATTTGAGGACAGTTGAAATACTGATGGGCTACATGCAATTTATTATTGTACTCTCCTTCAAGTTTAATGTGTTCGATTGGACAGGGAGCTTTCTGCAGGTCAAGTAGTACGACAGTGGCCTCTCGTGGCCAGATGCCTCAGTAGCAGCACTCAGTAACCAACAGTAAGTAACTCAGCTGGACAGGCAGCATCTCTGTAGAGAAGGGATGGGTGGGTGACGTTTCATCAAAGAAAGGGCTCGACCCAAAGTGTCACCTATTCCTTTTGTCCAGAGATGCTGCCTGTCCCGCTGATTTACGGTTCCTTCCGACACATTCTTTAATTATTCTTTTTAAAGGATCAAGAGTTATTAACCAAGAGTACTAACTTTACCAGGATCCAACTGCTGTTCTTGCATAACCCTGGGTTACATTAAAGATGGCAACAAGAAATTGCAGATACTGGAAGACTTTGTTTTGTTTGTTGCCTTTACACTAGTATTGTGGTTGTGCATTTTTTTATTATATGTTAACTGTGTATCGCGTTTACAGGCCGGTTATGCTGCTGAAGGTTTCATTATTCTGTTGGTTCATATGACAATTAAACACTCTTGACTCTTGAGCAAAAGAACAAACTGTTGGAGGAACTCAGCGGTTCAGGCAGCACCTGGGGAGGCAAATGGTCTTGAGGAAGCATCTTGACCCGAAACGCTATCTGTCCATTTCCCTCCACGGATGCTGCCTGACCCGCTGAGTTCATCCAGTAGTTTGCTTTTCGCCTTGCCTGTTGGATCAGATCGCTCAGCATTGGATATAATACAGTGCTTAATTGTCATATGTACAATGCCCGCACACTAACACTATCCTACACACATTAACCTGTATGCCTTTGGAGGGAACCAGAGCACCCGGAGAAAACCCACTCAGGTTACGGGGAGAACGTACAAACTCCATACAGACAGCACCCGTAGTCAGGATCGAACCCGTGTCTCTGGCGCTGTGAGGCAGCAACTCTACCACTGCGCCCTAGATGATGAACTCCGTCTTGCTGGTGTTGGTTGTTACTGGCCACTTACCAATCTGCAGTTGAATGCCATTGGGGTTTTCTTGTACGCTGCAGGGACTGCTTCATTTTCTGAGGAATTGTGAATGGATCTAAACATTGCAAGTGAACATTCCCACTCCTGCATTTAAGAAGGCTCGGTAGTTAACAAAGCCCAGCCATGAAGCTTAAGGTCTCTTCAACGTGCAGTAATGTGCCCAGAGAACCAACCATCGCTTGCAGCTTCATCCCATCAACTAAAGAATGTAGAGTACTCGGTCATGAATCTTCTCCAAACGTTGCTAATGCATTCTCAAGTTTAATTTCCCAAGTAATTTTCTCACGTTATAATCCACAGATACATGCAACATGAAAGCAGACATGAAAAAAATATTTTATTAGAAACACTGGATTGAAAACTTGATTACAAAGTGTGCTCACTTCAACAAAATAAGCAGCACATCCCTGAACTTTACATGGAGGGTTTCCAACCAACATGTTTCAACAACTGACACTGATCACTAGGCATGCCATACTTTGGATCAGCACAATGTATTTTATCATTCTGACCTTATCCAGCTTCATACCAATGTATAGATCACTCCCCGTCCCTTCCCTCAAAGATGTGATATTCGTGCAGTGAGTACAATTAGCTCCTCAATTTACATTTTGAAAAGTCCTAATCAACCAAGATCATTAAGCAATGCTCCCTAGTTCTTTGTTGAACAATTGAACCAAGCCATTATGCCATCGGATGTAATTTATGACTACTAGATTTTTATGGCTAATCTTTTTGATAAGTTTATCCTCTTATAAGCAGAAATCTATCTTTCCCATTAACAATCTCAATGTTCAAATAAGTCCCATTTCCAGCCACGTCCTTGCTGCAGAATAACACTGCTTGATATTAAATTAGAGGAGAAACAAGGAACTGCAGATGCTGGTTTACCAAGGAATGCTGGAGTAACTCAGCGGGTCAGACAGTATCCTTGCAGAACATGGCTAGGTGATGTTTTGGGTTTGGGACCCTTCTTCAGACAGATCAAAGCCAGCAACAATGATCAAGGAAAGGTGGAGTCCACAATGGTCCATTGTTGGCTGTGGGGAAGGTGATAATGAGTAATACAAACAGTGAACAGCAGATGGCAGTGAAACTAGTACGATGACCAGGGTGGGAGGGACGGAGAGAGAGGGGATGCAAGGGCTACTTGAAGTTCGGCTAGAACTGTATCCAGTAAACACTTGGCAATATAAATGGTTAAAATTTCTATTATAAATATCAGATGCATCTTCTGAGCTGTGAAGTCTACGCACAAAACAATAATCTTTGGCACTGATGAATGAGATTTGCAATTCTGTAGATACATAAATATTATATTTGACTCAATATACATTTACTCTGCAGTGCAACATATCTTGATGTTTTATATTATAGGTTTGTATCTAGATAAAAACATGTTTATAATTTTTTCAATACGCAAGAACAATAAAATAGATTCAACATATAAATTGGTCATTAAACACGGAATGTTTGGCTTTAGACATGTCCACCTGGATTTGACAATGAGGACCTGTATTTTAATTGAGTTAACAATCTCCAGCTAATGCCCCACCTGATAATAACTCCTCTGCAAAATTGGTTATATATTGACGTGACTTAACTTAAATTCGAAGTGTCAGCCCAATTTTCTCCAAAACTTCAATAACATTTGATGAAATAGAAATTCATGATCATTTCAACTTTGTAAATGATGCAACCCAGTTCTACGGCAGTACTAAAATACATAATCACATAATACATTGCATACCAAGTTAACTGGGGAAAACCATTTTATTCACAAAATGCTGGAGTAACTCAGCAGGTCAGGCAGCACCTCGGGAGAGAAGGAATGGGTGACGTTTCGGGTCGAGACCCTTCTTCAGACTGACGGAAAACCATTAATGGCTCTTTCAATATTCTGATAAATCACCCATGACCTGCACCTCAACTTTACTGCCTTGTTAATCTCAATCCTTATTTTCACAATCATGTTGAAAATTGTAATTGATCCATTATCCATCTCCTTGTGTGCTGCCTAATTTCCACAACCACTTGTGCAAGTACATTCATGAATAACACAGTTTAGTTTAGAGATAAAGCGTGGAAACTGGCCCTTTGGCCCACCGAGTCCGCGCCGACCAGCGATCACCATGCATTCTTAGAACTATCCTATCAATGGTGGACAATTTACAATTTTTACCAATTAACCAATTAACCCACAAACCTTCACGTCTTTGGAGTGTGGGAGGAAACCGGCCAACCTGGAGAAAACCCACGCGGTCACAGGAAGAACGTGCAAACTTCGTACAGACAGCACCCGCAGTCAGGATCAAACTCGGGTCTCTGGCGCTGTGAGGCAGCAACTCTACCGCTGCGCCACCGTGCCACCTGGTTATTTTAATAATAGTTCTAATTTTAGAGTTACACTTTCCCTCCAGAGAAAACTAATGGCACCGAAGCTGAGGTCTTGTATTACTAAGTAGCTGGTAATACTGATAAAGCCACAAAAGTTGTGCCCTGGTTAGGGTTGAATGGTTTTGAAGTAAATAATGCTTTATCTCTTCACACAGTCGGTCTCTCCTGCACCTTGAAGCCAATAATAGGTCACTGTGTCCTTTCCCAGACACCCAAACCTTGGCAAAACCTCTGGATATTCACACAACCCTGTACCTAAGCAGCTGCTGGATAACCCTAGAAAGGAGAAAAGAATAGGAGATAGACACAAAATACTGCGGGTCAGGCAGCATCTCTGGAGAGAAGGAATGGGTGACGTTTTGGGTCGAGACCTTTCTTCAGGCTGAGAGTCAGGGGAGAGGGAGTCTAGAGATATGAAAGGGTAAGGTGTGAAAACAACAGATCAAAGCAGATATCTTTGGTATATAACCAACATCTGCATTTCATTCCTAGATCTTTCTGCCCATCTACACTAATTACATTTGCCGACATTAGAATCCTACGCTTCAATGCCATGACAATTTAGGTGTCCAACTAGATGATTCTGAAACATGGTCATTGAACCTGATTCCACCAGCGCCTCTGGCAGCAAGATATTAACAACTCTCTGCGTAAAACCACCTCCCCCTCAGATCCCCATTTAAACTCTGCCTCTCACCTTAAACAGCTCCCCTGTGTTTTTAATATTTGTATTTAGCTATTGATGGGTCGGACGGAGATGGATGGGAGGATGCTGATGGGAGGTGGGAACATGGCAAAGACCTGTCAACTGAATGAGCTGATGTTACTTTGTAAATGCAAGATCAGAAAGCCTCCCAACGTAGAAAATAACCTCATGCTGCAGAAACTAGGTATTCCGATAAAGAATAACCATGTCTAGCTGTCAGAATTGTGTCGATCTTGGTACAAGATGCCACTGACGCCATATTGTCATGCATTTCTTGCTCTGCTCCACACAATGGAAGTTCTTCTATTCTGATTCCCGATATCCTGTCTTCCAGAGTCTCACTTTGTTCTTTGAATTCAACTTTGTGTCTCCGTGGTTGACAGTGAGCTATGGTGGTAACACCCTACTTACTCTGAACCTTGAAAACAATGACAGTGTCTTTGGCAGAATTAATGAATCAGAGTTATTTACTCTGAAGGGGACGTGATTTTTTTTTTTTTAAATCCTCGACATTCCCAATGAGTTTTCAATATCGGATATTCATAGCAAACTACCAGAGTAACTCCTGTGTGTAGGAAGAAACAGCAGATGCTGGTTTACATCGAAGATAGACACAAAATGCTGGAATAACTCAGCGGGTCAGGCAGCATCTCTGGAGAAAAGGAATAGGTGACGTTTCGTGTCTGAAGAAGGGTCTCGACCCAAAACATCACCAATTCCATTTCTCCACAGATGCCGCCTGACCCACTGAGTTACTCCAGCATTCTGTGTCTATCTTCAGAGTAACCCCAGTATTAATTTAAATTGAACATTATATGTCCCCAGACAGGTCTGGCTATAATTTTGGTACGGGTTAACAGAATATTTCTGTTTTCAAACAACTCTATTATTAAAATCTAATATTCATTACCAATAATATAGTTCACAGGCTGAAAGTACAATTAAATTGGACCAGAACAGGATTAAAATCACAGTTCCTTAAAGTTAGAGGTCAAACCCAGTGCCTAATCAAAACCTTACACAAATTTAATCAGAAGCTAAGGACTCATTAGCTTAAGGGGAGACTTTATAACAGTATGTAAAATTATGAGAGGCATAGACAGGGTAGAACCTTTTCCCCAGGGAGGAAATATCCACCACTAGGGGGCAATAGCTATCAGGTGAGAAGGGGAACATTTAATGGAGATGTGTGTGGCAAGTTTCCTTATAGACAGTGGTGGCGGCCTGGAACACACTGCCAGGGGGGTGGTGGAGGCAGGTACTATAGTGGCATTCAAGAAGCTTTTAGGTAGGCACATAGAAGTGCAGGGATACAGGGATATGAATCATGTACAGGCAGATGAGATCAATTTAACTTGGCATCCTGCAGGAGAATGGGGTTGAGAGGGAAAGATAGATCAGCCATGATTGAATGGCAGAGTAGACTTGCTGGGCTGAATGACCTAATTCTGCACCAATAACTTTTGATCTTATGAGACATTCAAACAGATACCTCAAATTGCCCTGGAGTGTGAAAGGTCTGAGTCGTGGTAAAATCCTTCCGAATCTTAGAAACATAGAAAATAGGTGCAGGAGTAGGCCATGCAGTCCTTCGACCCAGCACTGCCATTCAATATCATGGCTGATTGTCTAAAATCAGTACCCCGTTCCTGCTTTTTCCCCCCATATCCCTTGATTCCTTTCGCCCTAAGAGCTACACCTGACCCCCAAGTATTTGCGTAGGTAGTAACTGCAGATGCTGGTTTAAACCGAAGATAAACACAAAGTGCTGGAGTAACTCAGCGGGGCGGGCAGCATCTCTGGAGAGAAGGAATGGGTGACTTTTCGGGTCAAGTTCCTTCTTCAGACTTAGTATTTGCTGCTGACAGCGAGTGTCCCTTAAAACACACCTTCCACTCAGTAACGCTAATGCACGCTACAAGTGCCAGGTATAGCAAGTGAAATGAAAAGTCCTTTGAACCAAACTATTGAGGAAAAATAAAAAGAATCAACACTTATTTAAATACCGAGTTTTCACACAGAAAAAAAATGAACTTGTTCTGACCCAAGAGATTCTCTTTTCACTCAGATATAATAAATTATACTACATGTTTTTAAGTGATCTGCGGAATGCATTGTAAGAATCAATATCACAGGCAAAAGGGTCCCACTGGGAGACCAATTTTAAAAACTGCACTCAGCATTATGAAAACATTTGTTTAGCAATTTTGTCCAATTATTTAGCACACTCTGGAAAAATGGCCAAAATGCCTGTAACCAAAATGGCTCCAGTTTCCAATAAACTTTGGCTCAAGTGATGAAACCAGAGGGCCTTCGTAAGACAAAGACAAGGAGACGGTTCTTCACCCTAAGGGCAGCTACTGGGAATATTTTGAAAGGAATGTTTTAGAGAAAGAGTGAAGGAAGAGATATGGTGCGGAGAAGTGCTACTAACCAGCCATCAACTTACTGAAAACTACACGAGGGACGTACTTTTGTTTCTTGTGTTATGGCAATACCCGTGGCCCTATTACACTCTATCAAGAACCCAGAGAGGTGGAATCATTCATAGTTCATCCAGGCCCTGGTCCAGTGAGAATGGGAAATGACTGCACAACAGTCTTGAGTGGACGGTGAATACCTCCAAGATACTCTGTACAGTCACGGAACGTATACAGATCACGAAAAAGGACAGCGTGCATTTCGTGGCAATCAATCGTAAATGCCATGGCCCCCTCCTACTAAGTTTGAATTTGATTCTGGCTTTGTGAATTCACTTCCAGCACCCGTCGGAACATGAAGTACAGCTCTGGCCATCGTTTCAAATGTGTGTGTCACCCTTCTTCACCCGTTTGCTCTGGTGTAAACTGCTGTATCCATACTTCCTTTCCATCGAGAGATGCTCCATTCCTACCACGTAATCATCAGGTCGGGAACTTTTATTCAGCTCTACGACTCGTGGAACCACAGTTGACCAGCGGTCTGAGTGAAGGGAAAGAAAAAAAACGAGTGTGTTTATTAATCGCGATCAGTCAATGATCAAACCCCAGCAAAATCGCAATAACTTTACAGGGAACGGCAGATTTAAGGAATGCTTTATAATTATTGAGCTTAAGGTAGGGTGTCAGGGGTTATGGGGAGAAGGCTGGAGAATGGGGTTGAGAGGCAGAGATAGATCAGCCATGATTGAATGGCAGAGTAGACTTCAGAAGATCGTAAGTGATAGGAG
The DNA here is from genome assembly GCF_053455715.1 of Rhinoraja longicauda. NCBI lineage: Eukaryota > Metazoa > Chordata > Chondrichthyes > Rajiformes > Arhynchobatidae > Rhinoraja > Rhinoraja longicauda. Next base: position 6,133,095 of record NC_135977.1, read on the forward strand.
TAGAATTAGGCCATTCGGCCCAGCAAGTCTACTCCGCCATTCAATCATGGCTGATCTATCTCTCCCTCCGAACCCCATTCTCCTGCCTTCTCCCCGTAACCTCTGACACCCGTACTAATCAAGAATCTATCTATCACTGCCTTAAAAAAGTTCACTGACATGGCCTCCACAGCCTTCTGTGGCAACGAATTCCACAGATTCACCACCCTCTGACTAATGAAATTCCTCCTCATCTCCTTCCTAAAAGAACGTCCTTTAATTCTGACGCTATGACCTCTAGTCCTAGACTCTCCTCCCACTAGTGGAAACGTCCTCTCCACATCCACTCTATCCAGGCCTTTCACAATTCTGTAAGTTTCAATGAGGTTCCCCCCCCCCCCATCATTCTTCTAAACTCCAGCGAGTACAGGCCCAGTGCCGTCAAACGCTCTTCATAGGCTAACCTACTCATTCCTGGGATCATTCTTGTAAACCTCCTCTGGACCCCTCTCCAGAGCCAGCACATCATCCTTCCTCAGCAGATATGGTGCCCAAAATTGCTCGCAATATTGAGCAAAGGACTTGATGGGCCGAATGGCCTGACTCTGCTCCAAGAGCTTATGAACAAGTGCCTCTCACCTCGACGTAGACGGCCCATGGTTTGTGGAATGCCACTTTCGAGCTGGTAGATGTCATTCCTGCCTGGATCTTCGTTAATAATCCCAACGTTTTGGTTCCAGTGAGACCAGTTAATCTCATCCACCCTGGAACAAATACAGGGAGAAAGGGGCATCGTGATTACCATAAAGTGAAGGGGCAGAGAGTGTAAAACCACGGCACAAACATTGTCCTTTACGTGTCTAACGTCTCTAATCTGTGCCGTTTCTCATCGCACCCTGAGCTGTGCAGTTCCTCACTGACGCACAAAAGGAGACAGAGTGCTGGAGCAACTCAGCGGGTCAGGCAGCATCTCTGGAGAAAAGGAATGGGTGACGTTTCGGTTTGAGACCCTTCTTCAGACTGAGAGTCAGGGGAGATGGAAACTGGAGGTGTGGAAAGGTTCAGAGCAAATCAGAGCCGCCACAGATGACAAGGGAAAGGTGGAGCCCACAACGGTCCATTGTTGGCTGTGAAAGGGGTGATCATTTTGATGGGAACAGTGGAACTAGCGAGGTGACCAGGGTGGGGGAGGGACAGAGAGAGAGAGGGAATGCAAGGGTTGCTTGAAGTGAGAGAAATCAATATTCACACCGCTGGGTATCATCTTCCAGCTTTCCCCACCTTAATCACGGCCTGGATAGAGTGGATGTGGGGAGGATGTTTCCACTAGTGGGAGAGTCTAGGACTAGAGGTCACAGCCTCAGAATTAAAGTACCTTCCTTTAGGAAGGAGATGAGGAGGAATTTCTTTAGTCAGAGGGTGGTGAATTTGTGGAAGGGAGGGGGGGGGGGGGGAGGGAGGGGGGTGGACCCACATGGCTACAGGGATTACATGCAAACTCCACAGAGACAGCAGCTGGGGGCCAGGGTTGCACCCAGCAACAGCGTAAGAATAAAACAGTAACAACAACACCACACTCTTCTTTCTTTCCCACCTAAAGCACCATCTGCGGTCTGGAGTGCCATCAGAGTTGATTCCCACAGTGACCATCTCTCCCGAGCGGAATGCTTTCCTCAGGAACACAGGGAATGATCTCTCAATGTCCAGTATTGTTGTCGCCCACTGTCGAGAATAAATAACGTATTATTTCAACAATCATCTGATGTTCAGCTTCATATTTGCCAATAGGTAAACGACCGTACACAGTAACGCTGTTTATCCACCGCCTTCTCCTCCTTCCTTCATTCCCCACTGCCCCTCATCTTTCCTTTACCCCCATCCTCCTCCAGCCCACTATTTACTCTCTCCCTCTGCTTCAGTCCCACCGCTCTCTCTTCCTCCTTAGGGGCAGCACGGTGGTGCAGCGGTAGAGATTCTGCCATGCAGCGGCAGAGATTCGGGTTCGATCCTGACTACGAGCACTGTCTGTTCGGAGTTTGTACGTTCTTCCAGTTGGGGGGTTTTCCCGGGCGCTCCGGTTTCCACCCACATTCCAAAGACGTGCGGGTCTGTCGGTTAAATTGGCTTTGGTAAAAATTGTAAATTGTCCCCGGTGTGTGTAGGATAGCGCTAGTGTACGGGGTGATCGCAGGTCAGCGCAGTCTCGGTGGGCCGAAGGGCCTGTTTCCGCGCTGTATTTCTAAACAGAACAAAACCAAGTGGGCTTGGGGAACAAGATGAAATACAATACAATAATAAATGCAACAAAATACAACAGAATTCTTCACAGAGCTGCAAGGCTCTGGTAATCACCTCTCAGGTTCATGGTAGAGACAGAAGCTATGCCAACATTCCAGATCAATTTCGATGAATGAGTGAAGCAATTGGGATGAAGTGATGTGGGAAATTGGAAATCAAATCTGACTTGGTAAACTTTCTCCTGTACAAGCAGAGATTGCCCCTAGAGTAGAGTAGAGAGAGTGGATGCAAAACTATCTCTCAAAAGCAGAGATTGTTCGAACCTCAATGTCTGTTAGAAATTCTACATATTGCCATTTGAATACATTTTTTAAATAGAGCAGGGAAACAGGCCCTTCGGCCCACGCCAGCCATCGATCACCCGATCAATCTAGGTCCACGTTATCCCACTTTCACATCCACATGAGGTGTTTAGAAAGGAATCGCAGATGCTGCTTTAAACCGAAGACAGATACAAAAAGCTGGTGTAACTCAGCAGGTCAGACAGCATCTCTCAAGAAAAATAGGTGACATTTCGGGTCAAGACCCTCCTTCAGAGATGCTTTCTGACCCGCTGAGTTACTCCAGCTTTTTGCATCTACCTGCCACACTAGGAGCAATTTACCAAGGCCAACTAACAAATCATCCCGCACATCATTGGGATTTGGGAGGAAACCGGAGCACCCGGAGGAAACCCACGTGGTCGCAGGGAGAATGTCCACACACACACACTTCACCCAAGGTTCGGATGCAACCCGGGTCTCCGGCGCTGCGAGACAGCAGCTCTACCCGCTGCGTCACTGTTGCCGCCCCTACATATTCTGACCTGCACGTCCAAAATGGGCCCATTGATCAATGCGACCCACCTGAAGCCTCCAGATTTGCTTGCTCTTCTTGGAGACCTGGCCCACAGTTTCACCCATCAAAGCGATCAGCATGTTGAGCAGCAGTACGAACGTCAGGATAATGTAGGAGACGAGCAGGATGACAAAGACAATGGGGAACTTGGCACTGTTGATGACGTCCAGATCACCCATGCCAATGGTGAGTCGGAAGAGCTCCAGCAGGAACTTGCTGAACGATAGCTTGTCCCGACAGATGGGGTATGTGGCACTCGTGCAGTTGGGTGAATCTGACGTAATGTCACAAGTCTTCATGGTTATGTCGTCACTGGGACAAGTTATCAACAGGGAGACCAGGGCTGAAACAGAAGGTAGAGTTGCTACACCATCACTCTCAAACTACCAACAAAATCCCACACGAACCTGAGATTAAAATACACACCTAATTTTGTAACGAGAACAGCGGATGATCCATCAGCCAGAAGATACTTTAGACTTTAGACAATAGACAATAGACAATAGGTGCAGGAGAAGGCCATTCGGCCCTTCGAGCCAGCACCGCCATTCAATGTGATCATGGCTGATCATTCTCAATCAGTACCCCGTTAGTACCCCTTTCCTGCCTTCTCCCCATACCCCCTGACTCGAAAAGAGGAGGAATTTCTTTAGCCACAGGGTGGTGAATATCTGGAATTCATTGCCACAGACGGCTGTGGAGACCAAGACATTGGATATTTTTAAAGCGGAGAATGATAGATTCTTGATTAGTACGTGTGTCAGGGGTTATGGGGAGAAGGCAGGAGAATGGGGTTCAGAATGATAATTAGATCAGCCATGATTGAATGGACGAGTAGACTCGATGGGCTGAATGGCCAAATTCTGCTCCCAGATCTTATTATCTTATGGTCTTGCGGTCGTATCTCTTCACACCGACTTGCACCTTCACTCCAGCCCCCACTGCCCCCAATATTCCTTGCTCAATATCCACAGCAAGACAATAGTGTTTCATTAATACATACATACCTGATGTGAAGCCAATCATGAATAGCACATAGACGAGAAGAAACCGGAAAAGATCTTTAACCAGAATCTGAAATGATAAGGCGACTTGTCAGGACATAGAAATCTGCAACAGAAGTGAATAGATCACATTGAAATTTCATGGAGGGGAACGAGAACGGATCGTGGTGTGTTTATGTGTTGGTGTGTGGCTGTTACTGCAGACTTTAGAGACACAAGCCCTTCAGCCCACCAAGTCCATGCCAACCAGCGATCACCCCGTACACAAACACTATCCCACACACTGGGTGACAATTTACAATTTTACCCAAGCCAATTAACCCACAAACCCGCACGTCTTTGGAGTGTGGGATGAAACCAGACCACCCGGAGAAAACCCACGTGGGTCACAGGGAGAAGGTATAAACTGTACACTGACAGCACCCGTAGTCAGGATCGAACGCGGGTCTCTGGTGCAATAAGGCAGCAACACTACCGCTGCGCCACCGTGCCAACCTGTCGTGTTAATAATTTCACGGTAATCGGGGCAGCGCAGTGGCATAATGGTAGAGCTGCTGCCTCACAGCGCCAGAGACCCGGGTTCGATCCTGACCACGGCTGGCTGTCAGTGTGGAGTTTGCACGTTCTCCTTGTGACCACGTGGGTTTCCGCCTTGAAAGATTCTTTCAGGTGATGAAATGGAACGTCTCAGGAAGTGTGACGGAAGAGGGGGGTAGAGGGTGATGGATTGAGGAGACAGTGAGGAGGTGCACTCAGGAGAAAACTGGGCGTCTTTGTGAAGGACAGATAGTTCTATTGAGCCACAGAAATAGGATTGATGACTCTGGTAATCTTGTCCCTGGAAGTGTACATGTTCCAAAGTTCAGTACAGTAAACCCTTGTTACAAGAGACCATAGGGTGGGGGGAATGGTGTTCGTTATTGCCGATTGTCCGCTGTAACCGAGCAAGGGATTATCACTGTATAAGTAGTAGAAACAAACAACTACAGTTGCTGGTTAATACACTCAAAGTGCTGGAGTAACTCAGCGGGTCAGGCAGCATCTCTGGAGAACATGGATAGGTGACGTTTCGGCTCAGGACCCTTCTTCAGACTCTCGGTCCAGAACTGGGCCTGGAATCCAGGTGAGTTGATGGTAGAGTTGCCAACTGTCCCATATTAGCCGGGACATCCCATGTATATTGGGTTAAATTGGTTTGTCCCATATGGGACCACCCTTGTCCCGTATTAGGCCCGGACGCTGTAGGCCCGGACAGTGTAGGCCCGGACAGTGTAGGCTCGGACAGTGTAGGCCCGGACGCTGTAGGCCCGGACGCTGTAGGCCCGGACGCTGTAGGCCCGGACAGTGTAGGCCCGGACAGTGTAGGCCCCGAACTATGTGGACCCGAATAATGTGGACCCGAACAATGTGGACCTGAACAATGTGGACCCGAACAATGTAGGCCCGGTGGCCCGGGCGCCGTCTAACGGAGGTTGCGCAGCAACCCGCCTCCCGGCCCGGGCGGCCGCTATTGGTGGAGCGAAAGCACGTGGCTGCTGGCTGGGTGACGTCACCTTTTGTCCCTTGTTTGGGAGTGAGCAAGTTGGCAACCCTAGTTGATGGCCCTGGTCTGTTGGCAGACGGGGGCGAGGCGAGGTTCGGCGGAGTCGATGGTCGCGGCCCACGGTCGGGCGGAGTGCAGGTGGGTCGGCGGTGATGGTGGCAGGTGCGGTTTGGAAGTGGCGGGGGAGACGGTGTGGGCCTGTGGTGACGGAGGCAGGTCTGGAAGCGGGGTGGTGGTAGATCGGTCCGTTACAACCGAGATCCATTATGAAGAAGTGCGTTAAAACAAGGTGTTTTACTGCAGATGACCACACCCACCTTCTGTATCATAATGCTGTAGGTCCCGGTAAGCTTCAGACCCCTGGTGAAGTAGAGTGTGTTTATCCAGCCTAAGACCAGAGCAAACACCATTACAGCAAGATAGGACTCCTCACCAGCCACGTACAGTCCTGCCGACACCAACACCAGGATGGAATAAATAAAACTGCAACACAGGAGCACCACAGGCCTTGGTCAGGAGACGGTGACAGGATAAACGCAACTCTTTAGCTACACCCAGCTCTGACCCACTTTCTCCCAACAGTTCAGTCTTTGACGAGTGAGGTGCAACTTCAGCAAATTTTAGTTTAGTTTAGTTTTAGAGGTACAGCGTGGAAACAGGCCCTTCGGCCCACCAGGTCTGCCCCGACCCCACATATTAACACAATCCTACACACACACTAGGGGCAATTTTTACATTTATAACCAAGCCAATTTACCTACATACCTGTACATCTTTGGAGTGTGGGAGGAAACCGAAGATCTCGGAGAAAACCCCACGCAGGTCACGGGGAGAACGTAGGGATCGAACCCGGGTCTCCGGCGCTGTAAGCGCGGTAAGACAGCAGCTCTACCGCTGCGCCACCGTGCCACACGGTTATCCCTCCCAGTTCACCACTGTAATACTTCAGGGTTTGCCCTCCGACCTCCGACCCTGACAACCCAGACATCTGCTGCCATTAATTGCCTTGCCAGTTCTGCTTGGCCAGTTCTCTTCAACCGCTCGGTGTCAATTTACTGTTCCAGCAGCATCATTGGCGTTAGACATACACAAATTAACAGGAATATTAATAAGTAGGAAGGAACTGCAGATTCTGGTTTATACTGAAGATATTCACAAAGTGCTGGAGTAACTCAGCGGGTCAAGCAGCATTTCTGGGGTAAAAGGATGGGTGACCTTTCGAGTCAGAACCTTTTTAGTTTAGTTTAGAGATACAGCGCGGAAACAGGCCCTTCGGCCCACTGAGTCCGCGCCGACCAGCGATCCCCGCACATTATCCTGCACAAACTAGGGACAATTATACATTTATAACCAAGCCAATTAACCTACAAACCTGTACGTCTTTGAGTGTGGGAGGAAACAGAAGATCTCGGAGAAAACCCACACAGGTCATGGGGAGAACGTACAAGGTCCATACAGACAGCACCCGTGGTCAGGATCAAACCTGGGTCTCTGGCGCTGTGAGGCGGCAATTCTACCGCTGCGCCACCGTGCTACCCTTTCTTCAGACTCTTTCTCCAGAGATGCTGCCTGACCGGCTGAGTTACTCTAACACTTTGTGTCCATCATTATTTCCCAACATGGTCATTAATGAATTGTTTTGCATGTAGCAGGCAGCATTAAACACATTTCTTTAAAGAGCCATTTTGTTTCTCAATGTCAACCTTTCCTTTTGCATTCGGTTCAATGTGATGCACCTGAATCTGTATTTTCTATGGGCAGGTTTGTGTGGTATAGAAAATAGACAATAGGTGCACGAGTAGGCCATTCGGCCCTTCGAGCCAGCACCACCATTCAATGTGATCATGGCTGATCATTCTCAATCAGCACCCCGTTCCTGCCTTCTCCCCATACCCCCTGACTCCGCTATCCTTAAGAGTTCTATCTAGCTCTCTCTTGAATGCGTTCAGAGAATTAGTCTCCACTGCCTTCTGAGGCAGAGAATTCCACAGATTTACAACTCTCTGACTGAAAAAGTTTTTCCTCATCTCCGTTCTAAATAGACTACCCCTTATTCTTAAACTGTGGCCACTGGTTCTGGACTCCCCCAACATTGGGAACATGTTTCCTGCCTCTAACGTGTCCAACCCCTTAATAATCTTATATGTTGGTATTTCTGACTGACTGAGAGGAAATTAATACAGACGGCTAGCCCAGTGCAAACATTCCACAATTCTCTCCAGCAAGGCAACGACTTGCAGTTCAAGTGAATCATGGAGACTTATGGGAAAGTAGGTGACCATTTGGCCCATCATGTCCATGCCAGCCAATCCAAACACAAGGCGATAATGGACGGAGCAGTAAATGGCAGGTTAATGGTCATCATCACTGTATACTCAAGACATTATCTTACATTTTTGTACAATTAATCGTACAATTTGCAGTCTTCTGACAAAGCGAACATGTTGTAAACTGAATTTGAGGTCATCTTTAAGGAAACAGAGAGGTTCTTACTAAAGTAACTGGAAAGATCCATCGATGAACATGGAATTCATTCCTGGACATTTCTTCAGGAATAGATCCTTGACCTTTGGGCGAAGAGAAAAGGGATCAATTTGTATTCTTTTACATCACCATCGTGTTTTTAACACGTGTTCCCCTCTTCCGTACTTTATCAGACCTGTGTGGAGTTTGCACATTCTTCATGGGTTTCCTCCGGGTGCTCTGGATTTGTCCTTGTTTTCAGGGATTACTGACCAGATCGCCAAAACCCTTCAGCCTTAAATACTGAAAGGATCAGCCTGGGTCCAGGGTGCAAAGCAAGGTGCTGGAGGAACTGAGCAGGTCGGGCAACATCTGTGGATTCTGTGGGCCGAAGGGCCTGTTTCCACGCTGCATCTCAAAGCAAAACTAAACCAAATTACTGGCAGCTTCCTCCCAAAACTATGTTGATGGCAGCCAGGATGGAGCCAGTCACCAGTAAGTATTCGGGATAATCCCGGAGGACAATTTTCCCTCCAATTCCCCAGCCCTGGGCTTTTTCACTCAGGGCTCCCCCTAACAATGTAATATGTCAGGTGTGGAGAGACATCTTCCTTCACGTTACTTCTTCATGTCCCACAGGCCACTGTGTGCATTGGGCCATCATGTTACCCCTCGCACCTTAATCTCAACCATCCCGAATCTAGGAATTCTTTTGCTTCACGCCATCCTGACCAAGGATGTCTTGAAGAAGGATCCCTACCCGAAAGGTCGCCTCCACAGATGCTGCCCGACCCATTTTGCTGTTGACTTTCTCCAGCAGTAAAATGGTGACACAAGGGTGGCACGGTGGCGCAGCGCCAGAGACCCGGGTTCGATCCCGACTACGGGTGCTGTCTGTACGGAGTTTGTAAGTTCTCCCCGTGACCTGCGAGGGGTTATCTCCGAGATCTTTGGCTTCCTCCGACACTCCAAAGACGTACGGCTTTGTAGGCTAATTGGCTTGGTATAAATCTAAATTGTCCCATGTGTGTGTGGGATAGCGTTAGTGTGTGGAGATCGCTGGTCGGTGCGGACTCAGTGGGCCGAAGGGCCTGTTTCCGTGCTGTGTCTCGAAATTAACTAAACTAAACAAGGTGCTGGAGAAACTCAGCGGGTCAGGCAGCGCCTGCAGAGGGAAATGGACAGATGACGTTTTGGGTCGGGACCTTTCTTCGGGTGTAGATCAGCTCACACGTGGAAAATGTCCATGAACCAGGTACCTGAAGGTGGACAGGTTCTGGGCCAGTAGAAGTCAGCAACAGACAGGAAACTGGGCAGACCAAGTCACCATTCCCCCACCTTCGTTAAATCTCTGGGTAGCCTCTTAAATCAGAAGGTTTCACTGCACTCCACCAAAACAAATAATCATGCACATTTATTTTAAAACAAATTAAAAATTGTTTCAATAAATATTGTGAAAAAATTTCCTGTGGTTCCTTCTAGTTTCTAACCTACTTCATGATATTCAGTGTTAGGTGTTTGACAAAAGGTCCAGTATATTTATTGATGTATATTTGCAAAGCTGTAAAAATATTTCACTTCCTTCTATTGAGAGGAAATTGCTCTATTTTTTCCTGAGTTAACACGGGAAATCTTCAAAACTAGGAGTATCCTAGAGCTTTGCCACATTAGATAACCTTGGTCAAAATGGCCACAGCTCTCCTAGTTCAGACCAAGATTCTCAGTCAAGAAACATTGATCAGCAAGTAGATGTTGAGCAAGGTGTGGGCTTGGTTTTGGCACAATGGTCTTCATCAGTTAGGATATTGAGTATAGAAGTTGGGAGGCCATGTTACAGTCGTACAAGACATTGGTGAGGCCGCATTTAGATAATTGTGTTCAGTTTTGGCCACCCTGAAATAGGAAAAATGTTGCTAAGCTAGAAAGGGTGCAGAAGGGTGTTTTACGAGGATGTTGCCAGGACCTGATGACCTGAGCTTTCAGGAGAGGTTGAGCAGGCTGGGACTCTGTTCCTTGGAGAGCCTTGGAGATTCCTTGAAGGAGGATGAAAGGAGAACTTGTAGTGGTGTATAAGATCATGAGAGGAACAGATCGGGCCGATGAACAGAGTCTTTTACCCAGAGTTGGGGAATCAAGAACCAGAGGACATAGGTTTAAGGTGAGAGGGAAAAGATTTAATTAGAATCAGAGGGGCAACTTTTTTTTTTACACAAAGGGAGGTGGGTGCATGGAATGAGCTGCCAAGAGAGGTAGTTGTGGCAGGTACTATCGTAATGTTTAAGAAACGTTTAGACAGGTACATGGATAGGACAGTTTTAGAGGGATATGGGCCAAACTCAGGCAGGTGGGACTGGTATAGATGGGGCATGTTGGTCGGCATGGGCAAGTTGGGCCGAAGGGCCTGTTTTCATGCTGTATAACTCTGTGACTGACAAAGGATGGTAGGTATATGGAACGAGCTACCAGAAGAGGTAGTTGAAGCGGGTACTATCACAATGTTTAAAAGACATTTGGACGTACATGGATAGGACATGTTTTCATGTCTCTCTGTTTTGAGGAGAGAGTTGGATTTAGCTCTTCGCGCTAAAGGAATCAAGGGATATGGGGAAAAGCAGGAACGGGCTACTGATTTCAGATGATCAGCCATTGATCATATTGAAAGGTGGTGCTGGCTCGAAGGGACGAATGGCCTACTCTGGCACCTATTTTTCTATGTTCTATGTTTGGAGGGATATGGGCAGGTGTGTAGGTTAATTGGCTGGGCAAATGTAAAAAAAAAAACAAAAACAAAAAAAAATTCCCTAGTGGCAGGCAGGTGGGACTTGTGTCTTTGGGGTCTGTTGGCTGGTGTGGGCAAGTTGGGCCAAAGGGCCTGTTCCCACGCTGTATGACTCTATGATTCTGTGGGGTCTATGATCCCAAGTTTCAGCGTCTGTTGACCTGGGAAGGAATAGATGAAGACCGGGGAACAAGGTAACTGGCACTTTGGTGATGTTTACTCCAGCAGTTTGCACCTATTTTAGGAAGTGACCTCCTCCTCTTCTCATGGCCAATTATCACAGGGCCAAAGGAACATCAGGATGAGGGAGCGAATGGCCACAAGGCAGGCGGCTGGTGATCCCACTCTGAGCTTGCATGGCTCTGGAGCAGAAGGCGTGGGTTTTCTCCGAGATCTTCGATTTCCTCCCACACTCCAAAGACGTACAGGTATGTAGGTTAATTGGCATGGCAGATGTAAAAATTGTCCCTAGCGGGTATAGGATGGTGTTAATGTGCGGGGATCGCTGGTCGGCGCGGACTTGGTGGGCCGAAAGGGCCTGTTTCCGAGCTGTGTCTCTAAACTAAACTAAAGGGCACTGGGGTTCTTTACTCTGTAGCGAGCAGTGCATTGTGGATGGCTTGATTGTAATCATGTACAGTCTTTTCGCTTACTGGATAGATTTAGATTTAGAGACACAGCGCGGGAACAGGCCCTTCGGCCCACCGGGTCCGCACCGCCCAGCGATCCCCGCACATTAACACTATCCTACACCCACTAGGGACAATTCTTTATTTATTATTATTTTTTTTTTACATTTGCCCAGCCAATTAACCTACACACCTGTACGTCTTTGGAGTGTGGGAGGAAACCGAAGGTCTCGGAGAAAACCCACGCAGGTCACGGGGAGAACGTACAAACTCCGTACAGACGGCGCCCGTAGTCAGGATCGAACCCGAGTCTCCGGCGCTGCATTCGCTGTAAGGCGGCAACTCTACCGCTGCGCCACCGTGACGATAGTACACAAGAAAAAAGCTTTTCACTGTACCTCGATACACATGACCATGAACTAAACTAAACTTTAGACCGATTCTGTCTGAAGAAATGTCCAGACCTGAAGCGTCGCCTATCCATTCCCTCCTGGGATCCTCCAGCAGTTTGTTGTATTGCTCAGTTAGCAACAACCCCGTCAATCCCTCAAATCCCTCAAGTCCAAAATCCCTCATTCACAATCCTCACCCCCCCCCCCCCCCCGAGTCAACTCATCCGAACAGCAGCGCCGAATAATCTCCACTCACATTCGTGAAGAAAAAGAAGATGGCCGTGATGACAGTGATGAGCTCGCCGGCCATTCGCAGGTAGTCAACGGAGGTCTCGTACGGATAAGGAGGCTGGAAGAGATTTCAACAGACAATAGACAATAGGTGTAGGGGTAGGCCATTCGGCCCTTCGAACCAGCACCGCCATTTACCGTGATCATGGCTGATCATTCACGATCAGTACCCCGTTCCTGCCTTCTCCCCGTATCCCCTGACTCCGCTATCATTAAGAACTCTATCTAACTCTCTCTTGAAAGCATCCAGAGAATTGGCCTTCACTGCCTTCTGAGGCAGAGAATTCCAAGAGAAAGTCATTGATGTGGCCTCGATGAGTGATGAAGCAAGTCCTGCTCAAATCAATGACATTCTCACTTGTGGCAGCACAGCAGAATCTGTAAACATAGTGCTCTGTCAAAACCTATCAAAAAACAATATGTATACGTGTATATATATGCACACTATATATATAGTGTCTAGTTTATTAGACACACACACACATATACATACATGCGCACAAACATACATGTATATATATACACACACATGTATATATAAACTTGAGATATATACCCACACAAATATATATATGTATATATTATATGTATATACATCAAATATATATATATCTTCAAGTTTTTATACATATATTGAATATGTATGGTATAAATATACACATGTATGTTTGTGCGCATGTATGTATGTATATGTGTGTGTGTCTGTATATAATATACTGTATAACTTGAATATATATGTGTGTGTGTGTGTGTGTGTGTGTGTGTGTATATATATATATAAATACACTCCATCATCAGGTTTATATATATTTATTTTGAATATGTATATATGTTTGATAATATATATATTGAGGATGGTGTTTGAATTGGGTCCAGCTACACAGTCGTGTGTGTAGAGTGAGTAGAGCAGGGGGCTGAGCACGCAGCCTTGAGGTGCTCCCGTGCTGATGGCCATGGAGCTTGAAGTATTGCTGAAACTAGATAGAGGAGATGGACACAATTACTGCAGCATAGCTTCCTTGTTTCCCCATCTCCTCCCCACATCTAACGCTCCAGCATTACTGCCACAGCCACAAGATAACAATAAACGTGATGGCAAGTAAGGCTGTTATTAGCCGCAGGTATTTTGAACCTGTGAGCAAATGCCAGGGTTTATGGGGAGAAGGCAGGAGAATGGGGTTGAGAGGGAAAGATAGATCAGCCATGATTGAATGACAGAGTAGACTTGATGGGCCGAATGGCCCAATTCTGCTACTGTCACATGACCTTATGAGCAAATCTGAAGGCATATCTGTCCGACTGGTACTCTGATGCGTGCGAATCCATTTCACGTCCAAAGGACAAAAGGTACATTGAAAAAGACCGAGGTTATCAAAGGAGTGCAGGCAGGAGATGGATCTGATGAGTACTCACTTGGCCTTCTGATGGTCTGTAGTATGCAATGAGGGTGAAGATCACCATGGCTGTGATGTAGGAAATAACACTGAGGTAGAAGGATACAGCTGCAAACTTCTTCCATTTATCACGGAATAGTTCGTTGATCGGCTCCACTGCCAACATTTCGTAACGATTCTACAAGGCAAAATTAATCACGGTCAGTATTAAAACTTCACCAGCAAATGCCAAGAGCTAATTCAGGCAGAGAGCTAGAACTGTAAGGCTAGAGATAGCTAGAGACAGCGAGAAAACAGGCCCTTCGGCCCACTGTGTCCGCAACAATCAGCGATCATACACCAGTTCTATCCCACACAGTAGGAACAATGTACAGAAGCCAATTAACCGACAAACCTGCAAATCTTTGGAATGTGTGAGGAAACCGGAGCACCCGGAGAAAACCCACGCGGTCACATGGAGAACGCACAAACTCTGCACAGACAGCACCCGAGGTCAGGATCGAACCTGGCTCTCTGGCGCTGTGAGGCAGCAACTCTACCGCTGCGCCACCGTGACACCCTCATTCTCATCGCTAAGTGAGAAACTATTAAAGGTTTTGATGAGGTTTTTATGAAGACTGCACGACTTTATACTGAGTGCCCGCACACAGAGAACCAAATCATTGAAACATGTTTTGTGGAACTTTACTGAGCTCTTGAAGAGACGGCCATCGCAAGTAATTAAGTCAATTTCTATCGTCGACACAAGGAACTGCAGATGCTGGTTTACAAAAAGATGACACAATGTGCTGGAGTAACACATCTCTGGGGAACACGGATAGGTGATTTTTAGAGCCGAGTTTTTCGATAGGCAGACAGCCTGGACAAAGGCCAGAGATAAAAACACAGGTGTGAGACAAAAGGATTGAATTGCGAATATTGAAGCTGGAAGAAGGAATGTAGGTGGATGTGGAGGGGGGGGGAGAGGAGGAGAGACAGGTGCGAGTCCAGGTGGGGCATAGGGGAAGGGGTGAGGGAGAGAAGGGGGGGGGGGAATGGGGAGGGAAGAAGCGAGAGGGGGAGGGGCATGTAGTCACCTAGGATTGGAGAGTTCACTCACTTGCGAATGCTCAGGTGTGAAGATTACCTATCCTTGAAAGATGTGGAGCAACAACACACTAAGAAGACAACATCTACAAGTCAATGCTGAAGATGATACCCAGCGGTCTGAAGAAGGGTCTCGACCTGAAACGTCACCCATTCCTTCTCTCCAGAGATGCTGCCTGTCCCGCTGAGTTACTCCAGCTTTTCGTGTCTGTTCCCAGTGGTATGAATACTGATTTCTCCAATTTCAAGTAACCCCGTGCATTCCCTCTCCCTCCGCTCCTCACCCACCCAAGTCTTCTTGCTCGTTCCACAGTTCCCATCCATGTAACCCTTCATTATCACCTCTTCCACAGCCAACAATGGACCATTGTGAGCTCCACCTTTCCTCGGCCATCTGCTTGACCTGAATCCGCTTTGATTTGTCCCGAATCTTTTCACACCTCGAGTTTCCCTCTCCCCTGACTCTCAGTCTGAAGAAGGCTCTCGACCACCTGATACGTCACCTGCTCCTTTTCTCCAGAGACGCCACCCGACCTGCTGAGTTAGACAATAGACAATAGGTGCAGGAGGAGCCAGCACCGCCATTCAATGTGATCATGGCTGATCATTCTCAATCAGTACCCCGTTCCTGCCTTCTCCCCATACCCCCTGACTCCGCTATCCTTAAGAGCTCTATCTAGCTCTCTCTTGAATGCATTCAGAGAATTGGCCTCCACTGCCTTCTGAGGCAGAGAATTCCACATATTCACAACTCTCTGACCGAAAAAGTTTTTCCTCATCTCAGTTCTAAATGGCCTACCCCTTATTCTTAAACTGTGGCCCCTGGTTCTGGAGTTACTCCAGTATTTTGTGTCTATCTTCTGAAGATGCCAATGTAATTCTTCCCCTTTTTAAAGACTCCATTACCTCCATCTTCCCGTTGTAGACCAGGATCTCCAGCAGTGAAACCTCTTCTCCACACGTGTCTATCGCTGAGAGATCGTAGAGTGAAGAGTACACCGGTCCATACACCCAGTCTCGGAACTTGCGGGAGAGGTGCCGAGCACTCTCGTCCTTTATCTCCCTCCGGATGATGTGCTGGAAAACCTGCCGGAGAAAAGAGGCCGACTCATTACCTGCTGTGGATTTCATATCAGGCCCGTTCAGAAATCTGCCTCGGCAGGGCCAGCAGCATAATCAAGGTCGGCTCGCACCCCGGCCACTCCCTCTTCTCCCCTCTCCCATCGGGCAAAACGTTTGCAGGAAAAATGTTCCCGGTGTTTAGTTTAGTTTTCTAGTTTAGAGATACAGCGCGGAAACAGGCCCTTCGGCCCACCGGGTCCCCGCACATTAACACTATCCTACACTCACAAGGGACAATTTTTTTGATTTTTTTACATTTACCAGGCCAATTAACCCACAAACCTGCACGTCTTTGGAGTGTGGGAGGAAAGCGAAGATCTCGGAGAAAACCCACGCTGATCATGGGGAGAACGTACAAACTCCGTACAGACGGCACCCGTAGTGAGGATCGAACCCGGGTCTCCGGCGCTGCATTTGCTGTAAAGCAGCAACTCTACCGCTGTGCCACCGTGACCGCCCGTCACGGGTGTTAGGGGGAACCAGGGGTCACAGTTTTAGAATAAGGGGGTAAGCCATTTCGGACGGATGTGAGAAAGAAAAAAAGTTCGTCTAGAGAGTTGTGAATCTGTGGAATTCTCTGCCACAGAAGGCGGTGGAGGCCAATTCAAGAGCGAGTTACTGGACTTTCTCTTGCACTAAACGTTATTCACGTTATTCCCTTATCATGTATCTGTACACTGTGGACGGTGTGGACATGTGTTGTCTTTCAGCTGACTGGTTAGCGCGCAACAAAAGCTTTTCACTGTATCTCAGTAAACGCGACAATAAACAAAACTAATCTAATCTAAACTAAAAGCTCCCATCACCATTCCAGGCACCCTCCACCCTCTGGGCTTCCTCCTTTAGACATTGCCCCACTCACCTTAAAACATGTCTTTGGAATGTGGGATGTAGCCAGGTACCTATCTAAAAGCCTCTTAAACTCCACTATCACATCCCCTTCCACCAACGCTCTCTTGGCAGCGGGTTCCAGGCACCCACTGTGCTCTAAACCAGTGCTTCTTAAACTGGTGAATGGTTCACCCAAGGGTGAATGAAACTAGAGGGGTGCATGAAGAGTGAATGACTTAATATATATAAAATTATACGCAAGGGAGAATAAGAGGAAAATCGCCAAAAAACATAAGAAAATTTAGTCGAGGGTGAATGAAATTTGGTGATAAAAGACTCGGTTGAATGAGTTTAAGAAGCACTGCGCTAAACTTTGCCTCTCTCACCTTAAAGCTATGCCTTCCAGTCTCTGACATTTCCACCCTTCTCTCTATTTCCTCTCATTCCCTCTCTCCTAGATGCGGCCTGACCTGCTGAGCCACTCCAGCATTTCGTGATACCTTCGATTCGTACCAGCATCTGCAGTTATTTTCCTACCCTTCTCTCCGTAGTCTGTTCCACGTTGCAAAGCTGGTCTGATGGCCGCCCGTTCCCCACAAAGCACACCATCACAAAGCATTTAGCGGAGAAATAATCTTAAGCAAGTGCCTGAATTTACCCCGATCTTTCCAAGCTTTGCTGCCATCTTGAGAGGCGATAACCCATCATTGTTTAAAATCGCCTCCAAGTTACCCTCCGGATAGGTCTTGACACATTTGATGAGGAAGAAGTCATACATTTTGGTCAGGAACTTGGTGTTGTCCCTGGTGTTGTCGGCGATGGCGACCAGTGCATGGAGCACAGTGTTTCCACGGGAGTCCTGCCTCCGTAAATCTGCCACCTTATCCGGGTTTTCAGTGAGGTAGTTGACGATGTCAGGCTGGTTGGTGCAAGCAGCCAGGGACAGAGGTAGTTCGCCTGAGGAGATGCAGGGAAAGACAGTTAGCGCCCCATCCAGAAAGACAGGGACAAAGAATTTTAGCTTAGTTTAGATTAGTGTAGAAACAGGCCCTTTGTCCCACCAAGTCCAAACCGACCAGCGAGCCCTGCACATTAGCGCAACCCGACACACACACACACACACACACACACACACACACACACACACACACACACACACACACACACACACACACACACACACACACACACACACACCGGGGGGGGACAATTTTACGTTTACACCAAGCCAATTAACCTACAAACAAACCTGTACGTCTTTGGAGTGTGGGAGGAAACCGGAGAAAACCCACGCAGGTCACGGGGAGAACGTACAAACGCCGTACAGACAGCCATCCCGCAGTCAGGATCAAACCCGGGTCTCTGGCGCTGGGAGGCAGCAACTCTGCCGCTGCGCCACCGAGCCGCCCCAGGCTCTACAAGGGAATTTCATGATTTTATGAAAATGTCCAATAATTGATTGAAGTTGAACCAATGATTTGAAGCAGGGAATGTCTGCTGCTTTTGGAGGTCTATAGTGGTCTCGTGGTGGGATTGGGAGGTGGTCACTCTGATGATTTCACGGATGGTTCCAATGAATATATTGGAGATTGCATGATTGAGTTGGGTTTTGAAGGTTTACAGACGGGGTCTAATGAGGTTTCTTTGTGAGCAGCCGTGTTGGCCACTTGGTGGGCCTGGACTCTCCAGCTGGGATCCTCAGTGGCTCAGTTTGGAAGGTGGTCTTTGAAGTTCAGGGAAGACCTGATAGAAGTATATCAAATTATGAGAGGCTTAGATAGGGTAGACAGGCAGAACCTTTTTTCCAGGGTAGAAATGTCAAAGACGAGGGGGGAGTTGCTTTAAGGTGAGAGGGGCAAAGTTTAAAGGAGTTTTTTTACACAGAGGGTGGTGGGTGCCTGGAAAACACTGCTGGGGGAGGGGGGGTGTGGTGACAGACAAAATAGGAGCATTTAAGAAGCTTTTAGATAGGCACGTGTATGTACATTAATGACTTAGACGGAGGGATTAAAAGTACCATTAGCAAATTTGCAGATGATACTAAGTTGGGGGGTAGTGTGAATTGTGAGGAAGATGCAATAAGGCTGCAGGGTGACCTGGACAGGTTGTGTGAGTGGGCGGATACATGGCAGATGCAGTTTAATGTAGATAAGTGTGAGGTTATTCACTTTGGAAGTAAGAATAGAAAGGCAGATTATTATCTGAATGGTGTCAAGTTAGGAGGAGGGGGAGTTCAACGAGATCTGGGTGTCCTAGTGCATCAGTCAATGAAAGGAAGCATGCAGGTTCAGCAGGCAGTGAAGAAAGCCAATGGAATGTTGGCCTTCGTAACAAGAGGAGTTGAGTATAGGAGCAAAGAGGTCCTTCTACAGTTGTACCGGGCCCTGGTGAGACCGCACCTGGAGTACTGTGTGCAGTTTTGGTCTCCAAATTTGAGGAAGGATATTCTTGCTATGGAGGGCGTGCAGCGTAGGTTCACTAGATTAATTCCCGGAATGGCGGGACTGTCGTATGTTGAAAGGCTGGAGCGATTGGGCTTGTATACACTGGAATTTAGAAGGATGAGGGGGGATCTTATTGAAACATATAAGATAATTAGGGGATTGGACACATTAGAGGCAGATAACATGTTCCCAATGTTGGGGGAGTCCAGAACAAGGGGCCACAGTTTGAGAATAAGGGGTAGGCCATTTAGAACGGAGATGAGGAAGAACTTTTTCAGTCAGAGGGTGGTGAAGGTGTGGAATTCTCTGCCTCAGAAGGCAGTGGAGGCCAGTTCGTTGGATGCTTTCAAGAGAGAGCTGGATAGAGCTCTTAAGGATAGCGGAGTGAGGGGGTATGGGGAGAAGGCAGGAACGGGGTACTGATTGATAGTGATCAGCCATGATCGCATTGAATGGCGGTGCTGGCTCGAAGGGCTGAATGGCCTACTCCTGCACCTATTGTCTATTGTCTATTGTCTATTGCAGGGTATGGAGGGACATGGATCACAAGAACATGCAAGCAGAGGAGATTGGTGTAACTTGGTATCTTGTTCAGCACGGACATTGTGGGCCGAAGGGCCTTTCTCTCTGCTGTACTGCTTGTCATTCTATATGCAAGGACACCTCAACAGACATGCTCATCGGATGGTGGTTTATTCAATGGCCAGTGAACGTACCGACCGGCCCTGTACCAGATGTGAGGGAGGCTGAGAGAAGTGTTTTAATTATTTAGAGTTAATTATAGAAACCAGTTGGCTTCACTCCACTCCGATCTGTGCCAGGAATTAAATTAAGAATCCATTATTTACCTCATTAAGCTAATACTACAATTCTCAACCCTGATTAAGTTAATAGCACAGGAAGCAGTTGCTAAGAGACAAGTCGTTAAAGTAGATGTTCGGAACAGCAAACACAATATGTTGCTTAGCACAGCGATCACACTGAATTCCCCCTCAGAATATATCAGGGCGGTGTTTTAAAAACCTTGAATAACAGTCGGCTCCCGAACATCAGCAATTCCATCACAGCAAAGTATGAGGGGAACTTTCACAGCAGTCTGGCGCCATCCCGGGATTAAACAGCAAGTTGCCTCCTATCTACCATCCCCAAATTTAACTCCCTAGGCCAAGACTGTATAGGGCCTTCACAGGGTACCGTCGACAGAATACACCTATAAACAGGGCACAAAGTGCTGGAGACACTCTGCAAGTCAGGCGGCATCTGTGGAGGGGGGTGGATAGGCGATACTTCGGGTCTTTGACACTTGGAGTCTGAAGAAACGCCCCTTCCCAAAAAGTCACCTGTCCCATCCCCTCCACAGATGCTGCCTGACCCGCGGAGATATTCCACCACTTTGTCACTTGTTACGCCAGGTAAAGTTAGAACAGGTGAAGTTACACCAGGTAAAGTTCAACCAGGTAAAGTTAAACCAGGTAAGGTTGTGGGGGTATGGGTAGAGGGCAGGAATGGGGTACTGATTATGGATGATTAGCCATGATCACATTGAATGGTGGTGCTGGCTCGAAGGGCCGAATGGCCTACTCCTGCACCTATTGTCTATTGATAGACCAGGTAAAGTTAGACCAGGTAGAGTTAGATCAGGTGAAGTTAGACCAGGTGAAGTTAGACCAGGTAAGGTTGGACAGGTACGGTTGGACAGGTACGGTTGGACAGGTAAAGTTAGACCAATTAAAGATAAACTAGAGAAAGTTAGACCAGGTGAAGTTAGACCAGGTGAAGTTAGACCAGGTGAAGTTAGACCAGGTGAAGTTAGACCAGGTGAAGTTAGACCAGGTGAAGTTAGACCAGGTGAAGTTAGACCAGGTGAAGTTAGACCAGGTGAAGTTAGACCAGGTGAAGTTAGACCAGGTGAAGTTAGACCAGGTGAAGTTAGACCAGGTGAGGTTAGACCAGGTGAAGTTAGGTCAAGTAAAGTTAAACCAGGTCAGGTTAGACAAGGTAAAGTTAGACCAGATAATAAGTTTGGCATGAACGCCAGCATCCTCACAAACTTCTACAGATGCACCATCAAGAGCCTGCTGACGGGCTGCACTACAGTCTGGTACGGGAACTGTTCTGCCCACAGCCACAAATCACTACAGGGAGTGGTGAAGACGGCACAGCACATCACTGGCAACTGTCTCCCGGCCACTCAGGACATTTTCTCCCGGCGGTGCCTGCGGCAGGCATGCAGCATCATCAAGGACCACAGCCACCCAGCATGCAGGCTGTTCTCGTTGTTACCGTCAGGCAGACGATCCATGAGTATGGCTGCGCGTTCCGCCAGACTTAAGAACAGTTTCTACCATCAGGCCATCAGGCTTCTGAACTCATAAACACACTTCAAATCATATATGTTGATTATTTTTAATATTGTCTTTTTACCTATTTTTAATATTGTCTTTTTACCTTACTAATGTCATTTTTTAAATCTTATTTATCCTTGGAATATTACTGCTGAGGTGACCCGTTGTCTTATCAAATACATTTCATTGTATCGTTGACCCTGTGCCAACCTACATATGACAAATAAAATTTATTATTATTATTATTAAGAAGGGTCTCGACCCAAAACGTCACCCATTCCTTATCTCCCGAGATGCTGCCTGACCCGCTGAGTTACTCCAGCATTTTGTGTCTACCTTCTGTTAGACCAGATCATTATGGACTAGGTGAAGTTAGACCAGGTAAAGTTAGACAAGGCAAAGTTAGATCAGGAGAAGTTAGACCAGGTAAAGATGGACTACGCGAAGGTAGAGCAGGTAAAGTTAGATAAGGTAAACGGCTAAATGAAAGGAAAGCAATTTAAGACGTTACGCACTGATGGGTGAAGTCGAGCAAGGCTTTCCAGATGGGTCCAAGCTCTGCCTAAGTGTCTGTCTCAGCAGCCCAGCGGAGGGGGAAGTGTAAACAGAACGCACAAGCCGTGGCCTGTAACCAAGCCAGCAGCTTGAAGAGAGAGCAGATCAGCCAGAAAACCACGCCCTGGGGCAGGCGCTCACAGAACATGTATTCACCTCAGTGCTCAAGCAAGAAGTTATAAAACGAAGCCTTGCATCCCAGACACTAGTCCTTTCATAGCCCGAGACACGTCAACCCAGCCTGTGCCATTGCTATGAATAGTCTGTTCTCTTTGACTCTTTTACATCAAGCTAAACATTTCTTGGGCAACTGTACCTCCCTCTGGTCTGGAAACAATTTACTCCCCAATTCAGGGATGTTGTTAAAGTCATTTTCAAACTATTCAGAATGGAGACTAGAAACTAGAACAGTTAAGCTAGAACAATACACAGTCATCCTAAAATATCCCATGTGAATAAATTAATGCATTATAACTATAATTGTCGATAAATTATCTAGTTTCTGATACAAAGCTGCTCTCTGAAAGTGGATGGACATCACTTCTAAGGGGTCTGATGAATGGTCTCGACCCAAAATGTCACCTATCCATGTTCTCCACAGATGCTACCTGACCCGCTGAGTTACTCCAGCAATTGTGTCGCTTCTAAACCAGCAGAATTCAATATCAAACATCTCAAAGATTGCTTGGAAGAAGAACACAAAATCTGCTAAAAGAGATTCAAAGTGACTTCTCTTAGTTAACAGACACAGCACAGAAGCAGGCCCTTTGGCCCACTTACATATACAGTGCAGAAGCAGGCCCTTCGGCCCATTGAGTCCACGCCGACCAGCGATCGCCCATACACTAGTTCTAACCTACTCACTGGGGACAATTCACCGAAGCCAATTGACCTACAAACCTACACGTCTTTGGGATGTGGGAGGGAACCGGAGCATCCGGAGAAAACCCACACAGTCACAGGGACGAAACGTGCAAACTCCATACAGACAGCACCCGTAGTCAGGATAGAACCCGGGTCTCTGGCACTGTGAAGCAGCAACTCTACCGCTGAGGCACTGTGCCACCCTAACACAACTTGCATACCACAACTTCTAATTCGGGGAGTGCTGCTTATAAACTCGTTACCGATAAAACAAATAAGCAATCCGTCCATAAGGCACAGCTTCATAGCACACCACTCCCTATATTGATAGCAAACATTGCAAATTACTTCCATATACATCGATACTACATAAAGCATCCTGTCTAAGGTATGGCTTCCTCTGACACCAATGACCTTTAATGCTCAGCGTGTGTGCAATGTGTTTACCAAGAGAACTGGTTGAATTATCATGGCAATGGACCAGCCCACACTATTTGAATGGTAGGAAGGCAAATGTATATTTTGGCCTGCATGCTTCTTAACTTAAAAAATGTTTGTTTCTAATCGGAATGAGTCAGGAGCGAAGGGACTGGGAGGAGTTGGAATCACTGAAGGGTCTGAGAATTTCCCTGGCATCTTTGGGAGGCAGAGAAATAGATCATGATTTGTGGGCAGGCAGAGAGTGATTGGGATACTGTGACGTTAGAATCAATTGCCATTAAAATGTTCTCAACTCGACCCATTTTCATTTTAACATAATCTCTCGCCTTAATAAAAAAGTATCGGCAGAAATTCAACACATTAATGCCCAATGATTCCACTTAGACATTAGACAATAGGTGCAGGAGTAGGCCATTCGGCCCTTCGAGCCAGCACCGCCATTCAATGTGATCATGGCTGATCATTCTCAATCAGTACCCCGTTCCTGCCTTCTCCCCATACCCCCTGACTCTGCTATCCTTAAGAGCACTATCCAGCTCCCTCTTGAATGCATTTAGAGAATTTACCTCCACTGCCTTCTGAGGCAGAGAATTCCACAGATTCACAACTCTGACTGAAAAAGCTTTTCCTCATCCCTGTTCTAAATGGCCTACCCCTTATTCTTAAACTGTGGCCCCTTGTTCTGGACTCCCCCAACATTGGGAACATGTTTCCTGCCTCTAACGTATCCAACCCCTTAATAATCTTATACGTTTCGATAAGATCCCCTCTCATCCATCTAAATTCCAGTGTATAGAAGCCTAGTCGCTCTAGTCTTTCAACATATGACAGTCCCGCCATTCCGGGAATTAACCTAGTAAACGTACGCTGCACGCACTCAATAGCAAGAATATCTTTCCTCATATTTGGAGACCAAACCTGCACACAGTACTCCAGGTGTGGTCTCACTAGGGCCCTGTACAACTGCAGAAGGACCTTTTTGCTCCTATACTCAACTCCTCTTGTTATGAAGGCCAACATTCCATTGGCTTTCTTCACTGCCTGCTGTACCTGCATGCTTCCTAGCTTCCAGCACAGCGCGGTGGCACAGCGGTAGAGTTGCTGCCTCACAGCGCCAGGGACCTGGGTTCAATTCTAACTATAGATGCTGTCTGGACGGAGTTAGTACGTTCTCCCCATGACCCGCGTGGGTTTTCTCCGGGTGCTCCGGTTTCCTCCCACAATCCAAAGACGTACAGGTTTGCGGGTTAATTGGCTTCTGTAACTTGTCTCCGGTGTGTCGGTTTGGCTCTGGCGTAAGGGTGATCGCTGGACGGCGCAGACTCGATGGGCCAAAGGGCCTGTTTCATGCTGTATCTCAAAACTAAACTAAACACTTTATCTACCATTTCAGCTCTGACAAAATACTTCATTGGACTCGCCATATCGACCATACTAAAATCCGTAGGGAAAAAAAACTGCAGATGCTGGTTTGGATCGAAGGTCTGAAGAAAGTCTGAAGAAGGGTCTCGACCCGAAACGTCACCCATTCCTTCTCTCCAGAGATGCTGCCTGGCCCGCTGACTTACTCCAGAATTTTGTGTCTACCTTCATACTAGAATCCGCCTCCGTCTCTTCAGCTTAAACTTTCCCAAGTGTTCATTTCGTCTGGTGAAAGACAACTGCAAACAGCCTCAAGTAACCTGACTTTTTAATTGCTCTTTGCATACAACAATCTTGCATTTTTTTACACTTCATCACTAGGTTTCTTGGTATACACTGTGATGGTTTCACCGTGAACTACTGCTTTGATCTTTTTCAAGATCATACGGTCGTCAGGAGTTCGTTGCCAGACCTCCATAGATCTTCATTCTCCCTCTGATTCGTTCAGATTGACTTTACTTTAGACCCTGGAGATACGGCGTGGAAACGGGCCCTGAAGACAGAGGAGCAGAATTAGGCCATTCGGCCCATCGAGCCTACTCCGGCCATCTACTCTGCCTGCCTTAAACCATTGGTCGTGGACGGGACAACTGCGCTCCACTAACCCCAGGGAATGTCAATGGATGCCCTGCTTGTTAGGTATGTTCTTCTACGGCTGGTTGGATGTAAGCTTCAATCCATCAGGCTTCTGACAACACGACCATCAGCACAATGGGGGAGGTCCTCGTGATCTGAGACTGACTCTTGTGCCAATATTCTTAGTGCACATCGTGTATGTGTATGCAACAAATAAAAATGACTTGACTTGTCAGGAAATGCTCACATTCTGGCAGCTGACTGTTCACAATAAAAGCATCCCGTGACTTTGCCGTCATTTCCTTTAATTGCTTTGTTGGATATCCGTTGAAATAATCCCAAACCTTTTTACTTTGTAACACTCACACAAAGAAAACAGCAGCGATGGCTGAATTATATTCTGGTCCAAATATTCTGGCATTTATTCCTTAGAGCAGGGGTGGTCTTATAGAGGTGTATAAGATAGTGAAGGGAATAGATAGGACAAATGCACAGTGCAGTAGGAAGGAACTTTACACCAAAGATAGACACAAAATGCTGGAGTAACTCAGCGGGACAGGTAGCATCCCTGGAGGGAAGGAATGGGTGACGTTTTGGGTTGAGACCCTTCTTCAGTAAATGCGAAGAGTCTTCTACCCAGAGTTGGGGAATCAAGAACCAGTGGACATAGGTTTAAGGTGAGAGGGGAAAGATTTAACAGGAACCTGAGGAGCAACCTTTTCACATAAAGGGTGGTGGGTGTATTGAATGAGCTGCCAGAAGAGGTAGTTGAGGCTGGTACCATAACAACGTTTAAATGACATTTGGACAGGTGCATGGATAGGAGATGTTTCAAGGGAGGAGGAGAACACCTTCATTTCTGAACACCTCTGGTCAGCCCACCTGAACCGACCTGATCTCCCAGTTGCTAAACACTTTAATTCTCCTTTGCATGTCCAAGGTCTCCTCCATTGTCAGCGTGAGGCTAAACGCAAATTGGTGGAACAGCATCTCATATTTCACTTGGGCAGCTTACAGCCCAGTGGTATGAATATTGATTCTCTAACTTCAAGTAACCCCCAGCATTCCCTCTCTGTCTATCCCTCCCCCACACATTGCACCAGCTTCTCGTTTTCACCCAACAAACAGCTTACAACGGCCTGTTTCTTTTATCATCGTCACTTCTTTGCATATCCTTCATTCATTGTCCTTTATCTCTCTACATCATCGTCTATATCTCTCGTTTCCCTTATCCCCTGACGAGTCTGAAGAAGGGTCCCGCCCCAAAACATCACCCATTCCTTCTCTCCGGAAATGCTGCCTGTCCCGCTGAGTTACACCAGCTTCTTGTGTCTGTCCAAGGTTTAGAGGGATGTGGGCCAAACGCAGGCAGGTGGGACTAGTGTCGGTGGGGCATCTTGGTTGGCTTGTGCAAGTTGGCCGAGGGGCCTGTTTCCATGCTACGACTTGCACAATGAAATTGTGAACTTTTCTCCCCATTCTTCTCTCCACCCCCTGGTAACAGGCCTCACTTTACTTCACAATATATTTCCAATGCTGCCATGGATTAACTAACGCCTAATCCGCTTTCCTCCCACATCCCAAAGACTTGTTAGTTGGCAGGTTGTTGGGTGCTGGAAATTGCCCATCGTGTGAAGGTGGTTGGTAGAACGTGTGGGTGGTTGACAAGAATGTGGGCGGCACGGTGGTGCAGCGGGTAGAGCTGCTGCCTCACAGCGCCAGAGACCCAGGTTCAACCCTGACCTTGGGTGCTGTCTGTATGGAGTTTGTACATTCTCCCTGTGACAGTGTGGGTTTTCACCGTAGCGTGCAGCGTAGGCTCACTAGGTTAATTCCCGGAATGGCGGGACTATCATATGTTGAAAGACTGGAGCGACTAGGCTTGTAAACAGTGGAATTTAGAAGGATGAGAGGAGATCTTATCGAAACATATAAGATTATTAAGGGGTTGGACATGTTAGAGGCAGGAAACATGTTCCCAATGTTGGGGGAGTCCAGAACAAGGGGCCACAGTTTAAGAATAAGGGGTAGGCCATTTAGAACTGAGATGAGGAAAAACTTTTTCAGTCATAGAGCTGTGAATCTGTGGAATTCTCTGCCTCAGAAGGCAGTGGAGGCCAATTCTCTGAATGCATTCGAGAGAGAGCTAGATAGAGCTCTTAAGGATAGCGGAGTCAGGGGGTATGGGGAGAAGGCAGGAACGGGGTACTGATTGAGAATGATCAGCCATGATCACATTGAATGGCTGTGCTGGCTCGAAGGGCCGAATGGCCTCCTCCTGCACCTATTGTCTATTGTCACCAGGTGCTCCGGTTTGCAGGTTAACGGCTTCTGTAAATCATTCCCAGTGTGTAGGGAGTGGATGAGAAAGTGGGACAATGTAGATCTAGTGTGAGTAGGTGATCGCTGGTCGGCAGGAACTCAGTGGGACGAAGTGCCTGTTTCATGCTATATCTCTAAACCAAATTAAAAAATTGGGATTAGTGTAAATGGGTGGTTGATGTTCAGTGCTGATTCAATGAGTTGAAGGTCCTGTTTCCTTGCAGCATCTCCCTATGTCTGTGGAACATCTCAAGTGGTTGATGAGGATGGCCACACTTGGATACTGGATGTCGTCCTGGTTAAAAAGAAAATCGCAGCTGTTGTTGACAGGTCCGTTAGATTTGAGGAAAATTCAGGATCAATGCGGGCAGCATTTATTGCGAGGGCAACTAAATATCACCACCTCGAAGAGACTGTCAAGGATAACCTCACGTGTGTAGGAAGGAACTGCAGATGCTGGTTTACACCGAGGATAGACACAAAATGCTGGAGTAACTCAGCGGGACAGACAGTATCCCTGGAGAAAAGGAATCGGTGACGTTTTGGGTCATAGAAACATAGAAAATAGGTGCAGGAGGAGGCCATTCGGCCCTTCGAGCCAGCACCATTCATTGTGATCATGGCTGATCGTCCCCAATCAATAACCCGTGCTTGCCTTCTCCCCATATCACTTGATTCCACTAGCCCCTAGAGCTTGATCTAACTCTCTCTTAAATCCATCCAGTGATTTGGTTTCCACTGCCCTCTGTGGCAGAGAATTCCACAAATCCACAACTCTCTGGGTGAAAAGTTTTTTTCTCACCTCAGTTTTAAACTTGGTCGTTGGCAAGAGGGTCATGGTTTCCAGACAGCAAGGCAGTAATGGGTATTTAGGTATGCATAATTATCACTTTATCACTCTAATAAGTTCATAAGTTCTTAGGAACAGAATTAGGACATTGGGCTCATTGAATCTACTCCCCCTTTCAATGGTGGACGATCCATCTTTCCCTCTCAACTCCATTCTCTTGCCTTTTCCCTGTAACATTTGACACCCTTTGGAGCGGCACGGTGGCGTAACGGTAGAGTTGCTATCTTACAGCGCCAGAGACCCGGGTTCGATGCTGACGAACAGTGGTGTCCGTACGGAGTTTGTACGCTCTCCCCCTGGGTCTCCCGCTTGGGTTTTCCCCGGGTGCTCCGGTTTCCTCCCACACTCCAAAGACGTGCAGGTTTATAGGTTCATTGGTTTCTCTAAATTGTAAACTGTCCCTAGTGTGTAGGATTGTGAAGTAAAGTAAACCATTACTAATCAAGAATCTGTCAATCTCCGCTTTAAAAATACCCAATGACAAAATACCCATCTGTGGCAATGAATTCCACAGATTCACCACCCTCTGATTACATGGATTCCTCCTCATCTCCTTTCTACAGGCAAGTCTGAGGCTGTGCCCTCTGGTCCTAGACTCTGCCACTCATGGAAACCTCTCACGATATCTCAGTGGAAGAAGCTGGAATGAAAGTACACCAAGATTAAAAATTGGGAAATTGTAGCATCTTCTCACCAAAGTAGAAATATCCGCCCTCATCCTTCGGCTGGAAGAACTTCCCTCGAGCCTGGGCGTGGACATCCCCCCCCTTTTCAACCAGCAGCTCCACGTAGTGTTTGCAGCGCCGCTCGATGGCAATGTGCAGTGCGGTCTGGCCTGAGGCAAGAGAGAAAAGATGGACAATTCTTTTTCCATAATTTAGAACTTGCTTAGTGGCGGCACGGTGGCGCAGCGGGTAGAGTCGCTGCCTCACAGCGCCAGAGACCCCGGTTCGATCCCGACTACGGGTGCTTGTCTGTACGGAGTTTTTGTACGTACTACCTGTGACCTGCGTGGGTTTTCGCCTGGTGCTCCGGTTTCCCCCCACAACTCCAAAGACGTACAGGTTTGCAGGTTAATTGGCTTCGGTAAAATTGTAAATCGTCCTTAGTGTGTGGGATAGTGTTAGTGTACGGGTGATTGGCATACTGGTCGGCACGGACAAATGTGAAGGGCCTGTTTACGCGCTGGATCTCTAAGGTCTAAAGTCAATTTGTTTATTGCTGTAAAACATTCAACTCATTAAATTCCCAATAAGGTAAATGTGTTCTTTACAGGTGATGCAGGAGTACATTTACCGAGAGTTTCTACACTGGCTGAAATTTAGTCCAACTCTAACATAATTTGTTTATTTGTTATGTTGTTGTAAACTAGCCAGAAGTTTGAAATTACACCAGTGGGGTCAATGAGCAGCACACAATTCCCCCCAGAGCAGTACACTGGTCCAAGTTCCTTTCTTATGTACGGTTGGCCTGTTGCAAGTCTAGTTTAAAGTCAATCATTGAAGCCATGCTCTTGAGGCGAATCATAGAGTCATAGAGTGGAAACAGGCCCCATCGGCCCAACTTGCCCACACCAGCCAACATGTCCCAGCTACATTAGTCCCACCTGCCTGCTTTTGGCCCATATCCCTCTAAATCTGCCCGCTTTTGGCCCATATCCCTCTAAACCTGCCCGCTTTTGGCCCATATCCCTCTAAACCTGCCCTATCCATTTACCTGTCTAATTGTTTCTTAAACGTCGCAATAGTACCAGCCTCAACTACATCCTCCGGCAGCTTGTTCCATACACCCACCACCCTCTGTGTAAAAAAGTTAGCCCACAGATTCCTATTAAATCTTTCCCCCTTCACCTTAAACCCATTTCCTCTGATTCTCAATTCCCCTACTCAGAGAAAGAGACTGTGCGTTTTCCCGATCTATGCTTCCCACAATTTTGTGCACCTCGAAAAGATCACCCCTCACCTTCCTGCGCTCCAAGGAATAGAGTCCTAGCCTGCTCAACCTCTCCCTACAGCTCAGGCCCTCGAGTCCTGGCAACATCCTCATAAATCTTCTCTGCACCCTTTCCAGCTTGACAACATCTTTCCTATGAGAGGGAGTTTATCTCTATATTTCCAGTATTGTATGCAGTTCTGGTTGGCACATTGCAGGAAGGATGGGGATGTTAGAAAGGGTACAGAAGGAGTTTATCAGAATGCTGCCTGGATCAGAGGAGATTAACTCTAAGGAGGAGCTGGACAGACTTGAATAGTTTTTTCTGGAGCCTCAGAGGCCGAGGAGCGACCTGATAGATGTAAAATTATCTTTTTGTTTAGAGATACAAGATGGAAACAGGCCCTTCGGCCCACCGAGTCCGTGCCGACCAGCGATCACCGCACACTAACACTATCCTATACACTATCCTATACACTGGGCATAAAGTCATTGGCTACGACATACCAGAGAAGGGAGCTCAAACTGGAAGCCAATACAGATCCACCACCGATTTTGTACACCCAGGAGCAAAGATGCTAGAGGAACAAGATAGACCACTCCACCCTAAAAACCGTAGTACGTCACGGCGCCATTTTAGTAGGCAAAACTTGCAGAAACATTTAAAAAGAAAAATAACAAAAATCTGTGAATTGATAGATGAGATATATTCTGCATTTTAATGGTATCATCACACATACTGTTCACCCAAAACACTGATTACACTGCGAGAGGCACAACGGACGGCGGGTTTTGCTTACTAAAATGGCGGACGTTCCGCTCCTTTGCGTACTACACTTCAGGAATGGCGATTTCAACGGAGTGGTCCATTTTGTTCCTCTAGTATCTTTGCCCCGGGAGTCTGGCTGCTCCTTTAAACCAGACAAAATTCCCCCCCCCCGGCAGATCCGTTCCCATAGCCGACTTCTGAGGCCGACTTTGCGGGCCAATATCTTGGTCCCCCCTCCCTCCCCCCTCACAAGGCCGTGACCTTCTGTTCCGGCAAGACGCATAATCCAGTCAGGCTCTGGAACCAAGGGGCCTGTACTTCAACATAAGGCCCACTTGGCCAATAAACGTTGCATCAGGGGGATTCCGTCAAAACTATCATCCATGGGATGAACGCTTAACCATGGCCCTGTTTTGAAGAGGAGTAAGGAAATTGAGGCCATTATCCTATCCAATATATACCCATTAACGACTCTGTGAAACCAGAACCTGGTCATAATCCCACTGCTGTTCAGTAAACCGCGCAGTGCAGAAATTAGTCACTTGGCATCCTACTACACCATGACCAGCAGAAAGAACAAACGCTCAGGCAAACACCACCACCTGCAGGTTCCCCTCCACGCCATACTCCACCCTGACTTGGAAATACAGTAAACCCTCATTATAACGGGCCATAGCGGGGGGAGAAGCTGTCCGTTATTGCCGAGTGTCCACTATCACCGAGTAAGGCGTTACTGTGTGTAGGAAGGAACTGCAGGTGCTGGTTTATAACAAAGTTATATAAGTGGTAGAAACAAACAGCTGCAGTCGCTAGTTAATGCACAAAAGGACACAAAGTGCTGGAGCAACTCAGCGGGTCAGGCAGCATCTCTGGAGATCATGGACGGGTGGCGTTTCGGATCGGGACTCTGGTTCAGGCTCTCGGCCTGGAACCGGGCCTGGAATCCAGGTGAGTTGACGACTGCTGGCCCTGGGGGAGAGGCGAGGATGGGCGGAGTCGATGGTCGCGGCCCGCGGGCGGCCGGAGTGCAGGGAAGTGGTGGCGGTGCTTCCGTATCCCAGCCTGGCGGTGAAGGTGAGTAGGTATGTCCACCATAACCGACATCCATTATAAAGAGGTCCATGAGAACGACGGCTCATTGGACATCCCCATTCCTCCATTGTCAACATGTTCATAAGTTCGTCAATGATCGGAGCAGAATTAGGCCCATCAAGTCCACTCCGCCAATCAATCGCAGCTGAGCTATCTCTCCCTCCTAACCCCATTCTCCTGCCTTCTCCCCGTAACCCCTGACACCCGCACTAATCAAGAATCAATCAATCTCTGCCTTAAAAATATCCATTGACTTGGCCTCCACAGCCTTCTGTGGCAATGAATTCCACAGATTCACCACCCTCTGACTAAAGAAATTCCTCCTCATCGTCCTAAAGGAACGTCCTTTTAATTCTGAGGCTCAGACCACTGGTCCTGGACTCCCCCACTAGTGGAAACATCCTCTCCACATCCACTCTATCCAGGATCCCAACCCAACGACATTGTGGGATTATCTTCACCAGACTGGAGTGGGCCGAGAAAGTGGCCCGCATTTCCGTCTGAAGACCAATTATGGATTCTCAAGGACAATAAATGCTGGGGCTGCAGGAAACGCCCAAAAAGGAATACATTTAAAAAGTAATAGGACATCCACTTCCCTTACTTTCCGGCTCCTTCGGTTCCTCGCCCTGCTCCGTTCCCCACTCCCCCACCCAAATCGCACATCTCCAGATGCCACGGACGACTGATAGCTCTCATTACCGCAAGGAATGAAAACCGCAAGAAATTGCAGGGTTTTCGTTTGCGAAGCCCCACCCCTGACCCGACACCCTCTCAGAACAGAGCGCAACGTTTTACATGGTAAGCCCTTTGAAGTGGAGAGATGCTGCCAATGAACAAGTCTTTGGTTATTCAGGAAGGGGCTGAGACCTGGTGCTGATCAATAGCAGCAGAAGTCCTGGTATACTTCTCGAAACAGACTCGAGTCAACCTAACACTGGCCTTCTGTTCCAGATGTGCTCCAGGGAGGGGCATTGCTGGGAAATTCTTGCCGCTTGGCTCTCTCCACCCTTCCACACACAGTTTACACTACATGAGTGTTCCACATCAATGGAATTATAAATAACCCAGTCCCAAGTTGCTTGAAAATCCTAACTTAATGACCTAATTTTCTGGCTATCGCTGAAAGTGTTTTAATAGGTAAACAGAGGTGGGGAGGAAGACTGAAATTATCAACATAAATAGAAAGAATGCAATTCACATTTTGCCACAGTAAATAAATTAACAGAAAGGGCGGCACGATGGCGCAGTGGTAGAGCTACCGGGTCACAGCGCCAGGGACCCGGGTTCGATCCTGACTACGGGCGCTTTCTGTATGGAGTTTGCACGTTTTCCCCGGGACCTGCCTGGGTTTTATAAACAATAGACAATAGACAATAGGTGTCTGCCCCGTTCCTGCCTTCTCCCCATACCCCCTCACTCCGCTATCCTTAAGAGCTCTATCCAGCTCTCTCTTGAAAGCATCCAACGAACTGGCCTCCACTGCCTTCTGAGGCAGAGAATTCCACACCTTCACCACTCTCTGACTGAAAAAGTTCTTCCTCATCTCCGTTCTAAATGGCCTACCCCTTATTCTTAAACTGTGGCCCCTTGTTCTGGACTCCCCCAACATTGGGAACATGTTTCCTGCCTCTAATGTGTCCAATCCCCTAATTATCTTATATGTTTCAATAAGATCCCCCCTCATCCTTCTAAATTCCAGTGTATACAAGCCCAATCGCTCCAGCCTTTCAACATACGACAGTCCCACCATTCCCGACAGATTTTCTCCGAGATCTTCAGTTTCTTCCCACACTCCAAAGCCGTACAGGTTTGTAGGTTAATTGGCTTGCTATAAATGTAAATTGTCCCTGGTGTGTGTAGGATAGTGTTAGAGTGCGGGGATCGCTGGTCGAGGTGTGGACTCGGTGGGCCTGTTTCCACGCTGTATCTCTAAACATAAATCTGCCTTATATCTTTCTGAATGGAGATCAATTTCCATCAGAAAATTACCTGGTATTCAATAGACAATAGACAATAGGTGCAGGAGGAGGCCATTCGGCCCTTCGAGCCAGCATCAATGTGATCATGGCTGATCATTCCCAATCAGTACCCCGTTCCTGCCTTCTCCCCATACCCCCTGACTCCGCTATCCTTAAGAGCTCTATCTGGCTCTCTCTTGAATGCATTCAGAGAATTGCCTTCTGAGGCAGAGAATTCCCTTGTGATCCATGGCCACCTTTCTTTACATCTTCGTCTCTGATTTACAATGGATATAGATGCACGGGGTTGGAAATTTTGCAAGGGCTGCAACATTTGTACATTCTCCATGGGGTGAGCCACAGAATGAGAAAACCCATGATTTCAATTTGCAATCATCTCTGATGATTTCCACTGATCGGTTGAAAGATGCAGCATGGACCCAGCCCTTCGGCCCACCGAGTCCACGCCGACCATCAACCTCCCGTTCACACTAGTTATCTTTTATCCCACTTTCGCATCCACTCCCTGCACACTATGGGCAGTTTTACAGAGGGCCAATTAACCTACAAACCCACACATATTTGTCAGGTTTGTAGGTTAATTGGCTTTGATGAAACTTGTCGCTAGCGTGTAGGATAGTGTTAGTGTACGGGGATCGCTGGTCGGCGCGGACTCGGTGGGCCGAAGGGCCTGATTCCACGCCTTATCTCGAAACTTAACTAAACGAAGAGTTGAGTTACAAGTGGCGTCAACAGTGGTTGCCCTCTCACCTCTGTAATACACATCCCGGAAGGGAACATTGATGAACTCTGGAAGGCTCCCTGTCTTTTCTGCTATCTCCAGCAACATTGGTATGGTGTCGTTCTTCCCGTGGGTTAAGTTTAACAGCGCCTTTGGTAAGCAGGTCTTTCCTGTTGATGGTTCTAGGAATGATAAAGGAAGAATCATTAGTCCGCATTGAATCACAACGCATGGGCAGCATGGTGGCGCAGCGGTAGAGTTGCTGCCTTGCAGAGCCAGACTATGGATCTGCTGCCTGCACTGCCTGTAATATTTTTCATATTCATATTTCATATTTTAGATACAGCGCGGAAACGGGCCTTTTCGGCCCACCAAGTCCGCGCCGCCCAACGATCCCCGCACATTAACACTATCCTACACACACTAGGGACA
Organism: Rhinoraja longicauda; assembly: GCF_053455715.1. Classification (NCBI taxonomy): domain Eukaryota; kingdom Metazoa; phylum Chordata; class Chondrichthyes; order Rajiformes; family Arhynchobatidae; genus Rhinoraja; species Rhinoraja longicauda. Next base: position 6,168,490 of record NC_135977.1, read on the forward strand.
ATTTTTACATTTACCCAGTCAATTAACCTACATACCTGTACGTCATATGGTAACCAGAATTGCATATAATACACCAAATGCGGCCTTCATCGGCTGAGGCACTGAGTATAAGATTTAGGACACCAGGTACAAAATATTCATTGTACAGGATTTGCAGTATTGTTCTTGCTACACTACGGAAAGTATGCATAGTTATAGAGAGAGTGCAGAAGAGATTCTACAGTGGCGTAGCGGTAGAGTTGCTGCCTTACAGCGCCAGAGACCCAGTTTCGATCCTGACTACAGGTGCTGTTTGTACGGAGTTTGCACGTCTTCTCCCTGACCTGCGTGGGTTTTCTCCAGGTGCTCCGGTTTCCTCCCACACTCCAAAGATGTACAGGTTTGTAGGCTAATTGGCTCGGTAAAATTGTAAATTGCCCCTAGTGTGTGTAGATAGTGTTAGTGTGCTGGGATCGCCGGTCGGCGTGGACCTGTTGGGCCGTAGGGCCTGTTTCCACACTGTATCTCTAACACTAAAACACACTACAAGCAGTTAAATTGCCACCCCATAATCTGACCACTTAGGCTTCCAGGCATTCTTTTGTAAACTACTTTAACAACCATTGGAACTTCAGTGAAACATTGGTTTTGTGTGCCAACATTCCCTTGTGGTTTCCAAACTTTGACATTGCTACCAAGGACTTATCCATCAGCGATCCAGAACTGTAATTCTGTATTTAAGAACTGACAATACATGTATTTAGTTTAGGTAATGTACATACAAGCTTTGTCTAAAATAAGAACTAATGTCAGAGGGAGGAAGGACACCTCATATTTCGCTTGGGTAGCCCAGCGGTATGAACATTGACTTCTCGGACTTCAAATAGCCCCTGCTTTCCCTCTCTCTCCAGCCCCTCCCCCTTCCCAGTTCTCCCACCAGTCTTACTGTCTCCGACTACATTCTATCTCTGTCCCACCCCACTCCCCTGACATCAGTCTGAAGAAGGGTCTCGGTCCGAAACGTCACCCATTCCTTTTCTCCAGAGATGCTGCCTGTCCTGTTGAGTTACTCAAGCATTTTTGTGTCTACCTTCGTCTCAAAAAATAAGTTGTGCTTTTTTTGAACCACAATGGGAATTAATAATTATGCCTGGGATACATCCATAAAATAGAGTCGGAGAGTCCATACAGCACGGAAACAGGCCCTTCGGCCCCACTCATCCATGCTAACCAAGATGCCCCATCGAAGCTCAACACATTTACCTGTCCTTGGCCCATATCCTTCTAAGCCCTTAGTTTAGCTCTAGTTTAGTTTAAGAGATACAGTGCGGAAACAGGCCCTTCAGCCCACCAACTCCGCACCGACCAACGATCACGCCATACACCAACACTATCCTACAGGGACAATTTACAATTCTTACCGAAGCCAAGTCTTTGGAGTATCCGGGGAAAACCCACACGGATCACAGGGAGAACGTACAAACGCCTTACAGACAGCACCCGTAGTCAGGATCAGAAATAGGTCTCTGGCGCTGTGAAGCAGCAACTGTACAACTATGCCACTGTGCTTTCTTGTCCATGGACCTGTTATAGTACATGCCTCAACTACCTCCTCTGGCAGCTCGTTCCATACACCCACCACGCTCCGAGTGAAAAAGTTGCCCCTCAGGCTCCTATTAAATCTTTCTCCTCTCACCTTAAAGTAGAAGAGTCCGGTTATTCAAGTCTCTGGCATGCTGCAAACATATGTTTAGCAAACCTGACCACCGTAATGATATTTTAATATATTTTGATATTTTTATGCATCCTATGGATTGAATGATCTTCTGTTCAAAGGATTGTACGACGCTGCATGGCGTAGATTCTTAGCCAATGTGCACTGCCAGTGTTATTCTGCCCTTGAGCTAACTATACAGTGGATTAAGGTTACCCTATAATTCCCATTTTGTAGGACATAGGCACCACTGGCAAGGCCAACACTCACTGTCCATCCATAATTACACTTCACAAGATGATGAGACGCCACCCTTGAAGCAAACCACCACAATCTAAGCTGAATGAAGGAATGAATGAATGAATACTTTATTGTCAAATGTGACAAGACACAGTGGAACTATTTGCTTGCACACCCAAGGTATGCAAATAAGCTCCACATAAAGGGCGCTGACAAAGTGACAAAGTATCCCGCCTCAGGACCTCCTCTGATCTCCCCCCCACCCATTCACGGCGGGCCCCCCCCACGCCGGGTCCTCTATGTTCTCCCCCCCCTTCCCCCTCCCTCCCATGCAGTTAACATGCAAGTCATGTTAACTCTCCTTCCCATTCCCACACAGTCAGACCCATCTGTCCTCACCCTCCTCCATTGCTATGGAGAGGCCAAACGCAAATAGTTTACACAACAATGGTATGGACATGGAATATTCCCGTTTCAGGTCACCCACACCCCTGATGTTTAGGTACAGGAAGGAACTGCAGATGCTGGTTTTACCCCGAAGATGGTCACAAAATGCTGGAGTAACTCAGCGGGTCTCTGGAGAGAAGGAATGGGTGACACTTCGGGATGAGATCCTTCTTCTTGCACTCTACATCTACATGACAAAGATCCTCTGCCAGGCTCACCCTGCCTCCATTCATGTACCAAAGAAGTCAACGTAACATTAAACATCCTCAAATCCAAACAGACCGGGTACATAGCTACTGCCATTTATTTAATGTACACCCACTCCTCTAAATACAGTCTACTGTAAAAGGATAGAACAAATGGTCTTGAATTGATAAGCAGATGCTAAATGTTACTGGTGTGGTTTCAGAATGTCCCTGGCAACAGGAATCACTCTTTACCCAGTTAACTGCCACATCGAAACACAGGGGTAGATTTGTATCCTCATCAACTAGGCATTAATCATCGTTAATTGTCAATTATTATTCATTATGAATAATCCAATTGTAGGTTGGATGTAAGAAAGAAGGGGGGAAGGGGGGGCAGAGGGGGAGAGGGGGAGAGAGGGAGGGAGGGAGGGAGGGAGGGAGGGAGGGAGGGAGGGAGGGAGGGAGGGAGGGAGGGAGGGAGGGAGGGAGGGAGGGAGGGAGGGAGGGAGGGAGGGAGGGAGGGAGGGAGGGAGGGAGGGAGGGAGGGAGGGAGGGAGGGAAGGAGGGAAGGAAGGAAGGAAGGAAGAAAGACTTGTTGAACTACTCCCACTTTGTGTCCATCTATGGTGTAGTTCAGTTTAGTTTAGTTTAGAAATACAGCACGGAAACAGGCCCTTCGGCCCACCAAGTCCGCGCCGACCAGCGATCCCCACACACTAACACTACTCTACACACACTAGGGACAATTTACATTTATTACCAAGCCAATTAACCTACAAACCTGTACGTCTCTGAAGTGTGGGAGGAAACCGAAGATGTTGGAGAAAACCCACGCAGGTCACAGGGAGAACGTACAAACTCCGTACAGACAGCGCCCGCAGTCCAGATCGACCCCGGGTCTCTGGCGCTGTAAGGCAGTAGCTCTACCGCTGCGCCACCGTGCCGCCCACATCTGTAAACCAGCATCTGTAGTTTTTTGTTTCTAACACCAGGATGAGTACTATCTCCATGCTCTGACTTTGAGTACGGTCTCACGGTGATTATAGTTTGCTGCCGTATTTGGGTTTTCACTTTACCTCGAAATTCCTCGTCTGTCAGCCGCTTCTTCTGACTCAGGAGGAAGACCAGCAGCCCATCGAGCCCGGCCACTGACCCCTGAGACACGATGTCGAACAGCAGCGCCCGGTTAAACACCTTCAGAACTGGCGGCGGCTCTGGAGCTGGGGCCTTCACCTTGGGACTGTTCTTACTGGAATGAAACACAAATGGCGGTGAAGTCGGGACCTGAATGGGAGATGACTGCTCTGTGTCTCTCTGAGAATTACAGAGCCCAAAAGTGTTACCCAGCCCTCCCTCCCACACCCAAGTCACCCTGCTAGTTCCACTGTTCGTAAGTGTCCCTTTGTTATCACCTCGTCCACAGCCAACAATGGACCATTGTGGGCTCCTTGGCCATTGGTGCCGGCTATAATTTGTTTTGTGTACCTTGTCATACCTCTAGTTTCACTCCTCCCTGACTCTCAAACTGAAGAAGAGTCTCGACCCGAAACGTCACCCATTCCTTCCCTCCAAAGATGCTGCCAGTCCCGCTGAGTTACCCCAGCTCTTTGCATCTATCTGGTGTAAACCAGCATCTGCAGTTCGTCCCTACACAAAGCCTCTCTCTCTCGATGACAATGATAAAAGATTAAAGTGTAAAACTGGTGTATAAATTTATTTTCTGAGTATTTCTCAAAAGGAGTTAAAATATGATGTGTGGGGGAAATGTTTTCGTGGCAAGGTTTGATACATGTAAAAGAAATTAGACTTTGGTTTATTTTAGAGATATAGTGTTTTGGAACCAGGACCTTCGGCCCATCGGGTCCATGCCAACCATCGTTCACCCGTACACTAGTCCTACGCTATCCCATCCTACACACTAGGAGCCATTTATAAAGGCCAATTAAACTACAAACCGGCACGACTTTGGAATGTGGGAGGAAACCGGAGCGCCCGGAGAAAACCCACGTGGTCTCAGGGCGATCGCGCAAACTCCATACAGACAGCACCCGAATTCGGAATCGAACCTGGGTCTCTAATGCTGTGAGGCAGCAGCTCGACCGCAGCGCCACCGTGCTGCCCCAAATTCAATGTTTAATTGCCATATTTGCCCATATATTACTAAACCTGAAACAATAAAACAAACCAATAAAATTATGAAATAGTCCATTATTAATAGAACAACTAGAGTTTCATATGAAAAAAAGAAACTGATTCAAGTAATGGACCTAAAGCTTAAAGAAAGATGGGATGTATCTTAAAACAAAGAAAGACATTCTTCTAAAATTAAACCTCCAAAACCCTAGCAACATCCATGCCAGTGAATTTTACAGCCTGCCCTTTGGCATTCCATGGGAAGTATGGTCAGAGCAATTGTAATACCTTTCCTCAACCAAGTTCACACTCAGGGCGTGTAGATTAGTGTTACAGCCTTACAGCACCAGAGACCAATGTTCGATCCTGACTGTGGGTGCTGTCTGTACGGAGTTCGTACGTTCTCCCTGTGACCGCGTGGGTTTTCTCCGGGTGCTCCGGTTTCCTCCCACACTCCAAAGACATACAGATTTGTAGGTTAATTGGCTTCTGTAAGATTGTAAATTGTCCCTGGCGTGTACAAATCGAAGGTATCACAAAATGCTGGAGTAACTCAACGGGTCAGGCAGCATCTCTGGAGAGAAGGAATGGGTGATGTTTCGGGTCGAGACCCTTCTTCAGACTGATGTCAGGGGAGGGGGAGGGACAAAGAAAGGATGTAGTTGGAGACAGGAAGACAGTGGGAGAACTGGGAAGGGGGTGGGGAAAGAGAGGGACAGAGGAGCTATCTGAAGTTAGAGAAATCAATGTTCATATCGCTGGGGTGTGAGCTGCCCAAGTGAAATATGAGCTGCTGTTCCTCCAATTTGCTGTGGGCCTCGCTATGACAATGGAGGAGGCCCATGACAGAAAGGTCAAACTGGGAGTGGGAGGGGGAGTTGAAGTGCTCTTAGGGCTAATGGAATCAAGTCCCTAGTGTGTGTAGGATAGAGCTAGTATATGGGGTGATTGCTGGTCGATGAGGACTCAGTGGGCCGAAGGGCCTGTTGCCACGCTGTCTCTCTAAAGTCTAAAGTCTGGGCTTTTGACTGCATTGGAAAGGTAGTGCAAGACTCACGTAACTCTCAGGTTTCAGTACAGGTCATGTCCCACACAGTGTGTGGTTGGAATCAGGAATGCACTTCCCACAAATGCGGTGGAGCCAGTTCCATTGTGATCTTTCGGAAGTGATTGGTTAAACACATGGTGAAGAAAACTTTGCAATAATTCTAAGCATTCCACCAATTAAGTCTGTGCCTTCAAATGCATCAGTGCTCAAAACTCGATTTCCCTTCCTACGCCAGTCTTTGTACCTTTCTCCAATTTCCCCGCCCCCCCTCACCTTTCCTCCACTCTCTACCCCACCCAAGTGTGCACCCATTTCTCCCATTATCCTGCCCCCTCTTTCCCCTTCCTCCCTCCCACTTACCGCCCTTGACTTTGTATTTTACTCCTCTTCTATCCTTAACTTGCACCCTTTTGTCTCCTATTCATCTCTAGCCCTTGTCCAACCATCTGCCAATCCTACCCTCTCACCTGTATCCACCTATCACTTGCCAGGCTTTGTCCCATCCCCACCTCTTCTCCAGCTTTCCCTACCCAACTATAATCAGTCTGAAGAAGGGTCCCAACCTGAAACACCATCTATTCATGTCATAGAAACATAGAAACATAGAAAATAGGTGCGGGAGTAGGCCATTCGGCCCTTTGAGCCAGCACCGCCATTCAATATGAACATGACCGATCATCCAAAATCAGTACCCCGTTCCTGCTTTCTCCCCATATCCCTTGATTCCGTTAGCCCTAAGAGCTAACATCCAGTGAATTGGGCTCCACTGCCTTCTGTGGCAGAGAATTCCACAGATTCACAACTCTCTGGGTGAGAAGGTTTTTCCTCATCTCAGTCCTCCAGAGATGCTGCCTGACCCGTTGAGTTATGCCAGCATTTTATGGCTTTTTTCTTTCTCTTCTTCTACTCCTTTAAAACCTTAAACGCCCACCACTCTAACCAAACCTTTGTAGTCTTCTCTTTATATTAAGTGGTGTCAAATTATGATTTAAAATAGCTTCATTAAAACGCCTTGGGGCGATACTTGGAACATTATATAAAGTTGTTCCTGGCTATTTCTGTAAAATAGTTCTAGAAAAGTTCAACATAAAGGTGACCACTTTAACTTCAAAAGGGAATAATAAGAATAAAGGCATGGAAACAGGCCCTTCGGCCCACCGAGTCCGCACCGATCAGCATTCACCGCACACTAACACTATCCTACATACACCAGGGACAATTTACATTTATTCCAAGCTAATTAACCTGCAAACCTGCACGCCTTTGGAGTGTGGGAGGAGTCCAAAGATCTCGGAGAAAACCCACGCAGGTCACGGTGAGAACATATGAAATTCGTACAGGCAAGTACCGTAGTCAGGATTGAACCTAGGGTCTCTGGCGCTGTAAGCACTATAAGGCAGCAACTCTACTACTGCGCCACCGTGCAGCGCAAGAATAATCTCAAGAAAAAGTTTTTCAGAGATTTCTTTGGAGTTTGTTTTGGAAATAATTATTTGGAAAATGAAATCTGCCTACGAGCCGAGTTAAAAATTTAACTCAACTGGTGGTATTTCAGTAAGGAGCAGGTGAAGATCCAAACATTAAAATAGAGAAATAAAGCAAAAATCAGCCTTTCAAAAGGAATTGAGATTTTTTTTATCATGAATGGCGCAGGGGCCAATTCTAGCATCTGAAATACACTTTACCGAGAAAGAACACGGCGATCATATTCAATATTAACTTTTAAAATTAACTCCGAGGTGACTAGGAAGATCCGTTACTTGAGAACTACATTTCTTCCTCAGAGTGAGATCATCCAGGGCTCTCTCTGAGACCTAAGGTGTTACACCCTGTCCTGGCGAAAACCCCAGACACAACACATCTTTATTCACTGCCTATGGCACTCAGCTTAAAACATAAAGGCTCTGAAGACCTTCTGTCCAGATGCCCAGACAGTGATCTTATTACCACAAGTTCAGGGGGGGAGGGGGGGAGGGGGAGAAATCCCAATGCGTGGTGCAGCAAGAAAATGGTTGACTTTGTTGGTTGTAAAGAAGGATAAATATTCATTCCTAAACCACATGTGTGTGTGTGAGGAACTGATTCAAACATCGTCTCACATAGGCCGCATTCATCTGCAGGGCAACTTTTTTTTTCTCTCTATTTTTAAAAACCAAACGTGAAATTTAGAAAATAAAAATCAACTGGGGAGAAGGCCGGGGAACGGGATTTTGAGAGGGAACGATAGATCAGCCGCGATTGAATGGCGGAGTAGACTTGCTGGCCGAATGGCCTAATCCTTCTCCTATCAGTTCAGTTCAGAGATAACTCCAGTTCAGTTCAAAGATACAGTGCAGACAGGCCCTTCGGCCCACCAAGTCCGCGCCGACCAGCGATCACCCCGTACACCAGCACGATCCTACACACACATTCGGGGAAAGTTACGATTTTTTGTTACCATAGCCAATTAACCTACAAACCTCTTTGTAGTGTGGGTGGAAGGAAACCGGAGCACCCGGAGAAAACGCACGCAGTCACGGGGAGAGCATACAAACTCCGTACAGACAGTGCCTGTAGTCAGGATTGAACCCGGGTCTCTGGCGCTGTGAGGCAGCAACTCTATCGCTGCGCCACCGTGCTGACCCAACCTTATGAACTTATAAAATGACATTTAGTGGACATTTGTCACCACTAGTCATTGAGCCCCAGCCTATAAATTTCACCTCTCCACACTCATTTTTCCGCGGGGGGGGGGGAAAAAGGCCATTCCTAAATAATATGAAGGCTCAGGATAGCTAAAATGGTTTCTCTGTCTTTCAGTCCCACTAACACACGCGCTCGCACAATACCACAAATCTTCAGGTATGTGCCTTCTTTGCTGCAGAATGTTTTTTTTAAATGTCTGTAAGAGAGATGAGAAAGAACGGGCGAGAATTTGGTTAAAAAAAAATTGACTTTAAGAAGCTATTATAAGAAAATAACTGCAGATGCTGGTACAAATCGAAGGTATTTATTTCACAAAATGCTGGAGTAACTCAGCAGGTCAGGCAGCATCTCAGGAGAGAAGGAATGGGTGACGTTTCGGGTCGAGACCCTTCTTCAGACTGATGTCAGGGGGGTCTGAAGAAGGGTCTCGACCCGAAACGTCACCCATTCCTTCTCTCCTGAGATGCTGCCTGACCTGCTGAGTTACTCCAGCATTTTAAGAAGCTATTAAGTAGGGGAAGGAATTTGAGGAGGGAATGGCAGGAAATCTGACGGGGCAAAAGGAAAGGGAACGCACCACAGGATTAATTCTTTTGGAAAGGATGCAAATGTTAGCGGTGTTTCAGAGGTAGTATGGAAAATATGTGCGTGGAAACATTCAGGGACTATGTAATGGAACGGTACACCAGTTCGTCTGAAGTATGCAGTCTGCAGAAACGTCACCTATTCCTTTTCTCCAGGGATGCTGCCTGACCCGCTGAGTTACTCCACCATTTTTTTTTTTACACACATTTATTTTCCGGTCAATACAACAGATTGACCACACAGTTGTGAAAGTCAAATAGTACGAAATCGTGGCATCAAAAATAAAACAATATAATCGCACATGATATTTTCTGACCGGAAAAAAAAAGGTGTAGGCAGAAGCCAAAGCTTATTGTGCCTAACTTAATACTTAACAAAATATAATTTTTTTAAAACACAACATCATAAGTCAGAAGCAGATAAATAAAACATAGAAAGAAACACAAATATAGTCAAGAACCATCATTTCTGTCATGCCAGACATTTCTCAGTGCTGATCACATATTTTGTATCTTTCAAATATAATATTTTTTTGAATTTACACATATTACTACACTCTTTTAATTCATTGTTGCAACTATTCCATAAATTCTGCGTCTACCTTTGGTATAAACCAGCATCTACAGTTCCTTCCTACACACTGTACAGGAACTGTTCCTGTCGTCTTGCATCTCATGACACTATTTTATTCACAGGCATCTAACACAGTGTTCTGTCGGGCGGCACACGGTGGCACAGCTGGTGGAGCTGCTGCCGCACAGCGCCGGAGACCCAGGTTCCATCCTGACCTCACGCGTTGCCTGTGTGGAGTTTGCACGCTCCCCCAGTGACCGCGTGGGTGTGGGTTTCCACCGGATGCTCTGGTTTCCTCCAACATTCCAAAGACGTGCAGGTTTGTCGGCTAATTGACTTGTGTAAATTGCCCCTTGTGTTTGGGGGGGTTGCACTAGTTTATGTTGAAAGGCTGGAGCGATTGGGCTTGTATACACTGGAATTTAGAAGGATGAGGGGGGGATCTTATTGAAACATATAAGATAATTAGGGGATTGGACACATTAGAGGCAGGAAACATGTTCCCAATGTTGGGGGAGTCCAGAACAAGGGGCCACAGTTTAAGAATAAGGGGTAGGCCATTTAGAATGGAGATGAGGAGGAACTTTTTCAGTCAGAGAGTGGTGAAGGTGTGGAATTCTCTGCCTCAGAAGGCAGTGGAGGCCAGTTCGTTGGATGCTTTCAAGAGAGAGCTGGATAGAGCTCTTAAGGATAGCGGAGTGAGGGTGTATGGGGAGAAGGCAGGAACGGGGTACTGATTGAGAGTGATCAGCCATGATCGCATTGAATGGCGGTGCTGGCTCGAAGGGCTGAATGGCCTACTCCTGCACCTATTGTCTATTGTCTATTTGGTGATCGCTGGTCGGCCTGGGGGGGGGGGGGGGGGGGTGGGAAGAGCCTGTAACTACGCTGTGTCTCTAAAACTAAAATTAAAAACTAAAGCTAATAGGAACTTGTTTAATCTGAGCAACATTTCAAAATCAGCCACCTGGACCCCAGTAGTTTTTCAGTTGTACCTAGATCCTGTTTGCATCTACTTATCTCATCGAAACATATAAGACTATTAAGGGGTTGGACACGTTAGAGGCAGGAAACATGTTCCCAATGTTGGGGGAGTCCAGAACAAGGGGCCATAGTTCAAGGATAAGGGGTAGGCCATTTAGAACGGAGATGAGGAAAAACTTTTTCAGTTGTGAATCTGTGGAATTCTCTGCCTCAGAAGGCAGTGGAGGCCAATTCTCTGAATGCATTCAAGAGAGAGCTAGATAGAGCTCTTAAGGATAGCGGAGTCTGGGGATATGGGGAGAAGGCAGGAACGGGGTACTGATTGAGAATGATCAGCCATGATCACATTGAATGGCAGTGCTGGCTCGAAGGGCCGAATGGCCTCCTCCTGCACCTATTGTCTATTTACAGGTCAATCCCCTAAATCATATCAGCAGGTGAGCCTTGTCTCCTACACTGCAGAGATGTTCAGGTTTGTAGGTTAATTGGCTTCTGTAAATTGTCCCTAGTGTGTAGGATCGAAGTAATGTTGACGTGGATTGCGGGGGTGGGGGGGTCGAGAGGCCTGTTTCCGGGCTGTATCTTTCAACTAAACTAAACTAAATTAAACTAAACTAAGGGGTAGGCCATTTAGCACTGAGGTGAGGAAAAACTTTCACCCTAGAGAGTTGCGAGTCTGTGGAATTCTCTGCCACAGAAGGTGGTGGAGGCCAATTCACTGGATGTTTTCACGAGAGAGTTAGATTTAGCTCTTAGGGCTAAAGGAATCAAGGGATATGGGGAGAAAGCAGGAACGGGGTACTGATTTCAGATGATCAGCCATGATTCGAAGGGCCGAACGACCTACTCCTGCACATATTTTTCAATGTTTCTATGTGTCACTCTGTGACATACTCACTCTTTACCCGGCTTCTTTTTCTTCCTCTTGTCATCGCTGCCATGCCGGTAGGATCCATAGTCAAAGAGTGAATCCATTGGGGCCTTTTTAGGGGCGGGGGCCATGCTGGGCATGGACGAGTCGTAGATGGAAGACTCCAGCAGGTCAATCGGGTTGGGCATCCTGTTCTTGAACGCGCCTTGGAACTTGGACCTCAGGTTCAGCTTGTTGTTCTCGCCACTGTCACGGCCGGCGGGCCGGGGTTGCTCCCCGGCGGCACTGGCCTCATCGTTCTCAAACAGGTTCGCCAGAGAGGACAGAGGGAAGCCATCTTCAGTCAGGTTGTCCACGCCCCCGGGGCGCACTCTCCCAGAATCTTTACCTTCAGTCTCCGCCATCACCACCTGAATGGTAGCAAATGCATTCTGTGAATTATTTCCACTCTCTCTCCCTCGCTCTCTCTCTCTCTCTCTTTCTCTCTCACTCCCTCTCTCTCCCCTACTGTCTCTCTCTCATTCTCTCTCTCCTACTGTCTCTCTCTCTCTCTCTCTCTCTCTCTCTCTCTCTCTCTCTCTCTCACTGTCTCTCTCTCTCTCTCTCTCTCTCTCTCTCTCTCTCTCTCTCTCTCTCTCTCTCTCTCTCTCTCTCTCTCTCTCTCTCTCTCTCTCTCTCTCTCTCTCTCTCTCTCTCTCTCTCTCTCTCTCTCTCTCTCTCTCTCTCTCTCCCTCCCCCCCCCTTCTGTCTCTCCCTCTCTCTCCCCTTCTGTCTGTCTCTCTCCCCTTCTGTCTCTCTCCTTCTGTCTCTCTCCCTCCCCTTCTGTCTCTCTCTCTCCCCTTCTGTCTCTCTCCCTCCCCTTCTGTCTCTCTCTCCCCTTCTGTATCTCTGTATCTCTCTCTCTCTCTCTCTCTCTCTCTCTCTCTCTCTCTCTCTCTCTCTCTCTCTCTCTCGCGCGCGCTCTCTCTCTCCCTCCCTCTCTCTCCCCTTCTCTCTCTCACTCCCTCTCTCTCCCCTTCTGTCTCTCCCTCTCTCCCCTTCTGTCTCTCCCTCTCTGTCTGTCTCTCTCTCTCTCTCTCCCCTTCTGTCTCTCCCTCTCTCTCCCCTTCTGTCTGTCTCTCTCCCCTTCTGTCTCTCTCTCCCCTTCTGTCTCTCTCTCTCCCCTTCTGTCTCTCTCTCTCCCCTTCTGTCTCTCTCTCTCCCCTTCTGTCTCTCTCTCTCTCTCTCTCATCCAAACAATAAATCAAACTGACACAAAATGACTCAGCGGATAAAGATTGGACCAACAGGTCGGTGCCGACCAGCGATCAAACCGTATACTCGCATTATCCTACACACACTAAGGACAATTTACAATTTTACCGAAGCCAATTAACCAACAAACCTGAACGTCTTTGGAGTGTGGGAGGAAACCAGAACCCCCAGAGAAAAACCCACGCAGTCACGGGGAGAACGTACAAAGTCCATACAGACAGCACCCGTGGTCAAGATTGAACCCGTGTCTCTGGCGCTGTGAGGCAGCAACTCTACCGCTGCGCTACCATGCCGCCATCTCTCTGCAAACAATAAACCAAACTGAAATAAAATGACGCAGTGTGTTCGGATAAAGATCGGGCCTCCCTCCTCGAGAAGGAAAGGTTAATTGATGGGTGCGTTTATGACCATGGGGACACAAGGAACTGCAGAGTTTAGTTTAGTTTAGTTTAGAGATACAGCGGGGAAACAGGCCCTTCGGCCCGCCAAGTCCATGCCGACCAGCGATCCTCCGCACATTAACACTATCTTACAAACTAGGGACAATTTACAATTTTACCAAACCAATTAGCCTACAAACCTGCACGTCTTTGGAGTGTGGGCGGAAGCCGGAGCACCCGGAGAAAACCCACGCAGGTCACGGGGAGAACGTACAAATTTCGCCCAGACAGCGCCCGCGGTCAGGATCGAACCCTGATCTCTGACGCAGTGAGGCAGCAACTCGACCGCTGCGCCACCATGGCGCTCTTAACTGGATTCCATTCCATTTGCCACTGCTCCCCTTGACTTTTCAGCTCATTTCTGCCCCACTGGATCCTTAAACAACCTTCTTTGCTCTGGAACGTCACCAATTCTGGGGTAGTCTACAAACTTGCTAATCAAACCACCGACATTCGCATCCAAGTTATATATTACAAACAACGAAACTCTCAGCACCGATCCCCACGGGAACACCACTTGTTTACAGACTTCCAGTCAAAGAAAATCACTCATCCACCACTACCCTACGCTCCCGGTCACAAAGCCAATGTTAGATCCTGATTGTCAACACGCCTCGGATCAACTTTAGTTTATGATCACGTGTACCGAGGTACAGTGAAAAGCTTTTGTAGCGTGCTAACCAGTCAGCGGAAAGACAATACATGATTACAATCGAGCCATCCGCAGGTACAGATACATGATAAAGGGAATAACGGGTAAAGTCCGATTAAAGATAGTCCAAGGGTCTCCAATGAGGTCGATAGTATCTCAGGACCACTCTCTGGTTGTGGTAGGCTGGCTCAGTTGCCTGATAACAGCAGGGAAGAAACTGTTCCTGAATCTGGAGGAGTGTGTTTTCACACTTCTATACCTCCTGCCTGTGTAGGAAGGAACTGCAGATGCTGGTTTACATTGGAGATAGACACAGTGTATGCCTCTTGCCTGATGGGAGAGGGGAGAAGAGGGAGTGACCGTGGTGAGTCTCACCCTTGATTATGCTGGAGTCGGTGTGAGGTGTAAATGGAGTCAATGGAAGGGAGGTTGGTTTAACCTTCAAGACCATCCTACTATTTTACAGCCCATTGCATTATCAGCCTACATAGTGATACAGAAGTTAATGGTGGGGCTGATAATGGTAAGACAATATCATTGGCGTACGGTATGTTTGCCTTCATCAGTCGGGGCATTGATTATAAGAGTCAGGAAGACATGTTGCAGCTTTATAGAGCTTTAGTTAGGCTGCATTTGGAGTATTGCGTGCAGTTATGGAGAGGGTGCAGAAAAAGGTGTACCAGAAGGGGGGGAAATATTTAATCGGAACCAGTGGGGTAACTTTTTTTACACAATGGTGGTAAATGCATGGAACGAGCTGCTGGATGAGGTTGTTCAGGCAGGCACATTTAGACAGGTACATGGATAGGACAGGCTTAGAGGGAAGATAGACACAAAACGCTGGAGTAACTGGGCAGGAGAGAAGGAATGGGTGGCGTTTCGGGTCGAAACCCTTCTATAGAGGCCAAACGCAAGCAGGTGGGACTAGTGTAGATGGGGCATGTTGGTCAGCATGAGCAAGTTGGGCTGAAGGGCCTAATTCCACAATGTTTGACTCTGTGACTCTATGATACAGAGCCATGTGACAATAATGGTTTCAATCCACATTGACCTCCAGCAAAATAAAACATTGAAACAAAAAGCATCTACTCCCATCTGGATCTGAACTTGGCTAACTATAATAACCCAAGCTATCAACCATGGAATTATGAAGACTTTGCAAAAGCCATTTAAGTCAAATATACACAAGCCTTTGGTTGCCAAGGGGAACCATGAATCTTTCCAGCAAGAGACATCCCACCTCACAACCCACAATTCCCAGGTTGTCATGGCCACTGACCACACGGAACAGTTTACATCAAACAGATCTTTAATGTCTCTAATACCTTCCATATCTCTAGCCCCCCTCTCCCCTGACTCTCAGTCTGAAGAAGGGCTCAACCCGAAACGCCACCCATCACCCGAAACGCCACATCATCCAGAGATGCTGCCTGTCCCGCTGAGTTCCTCCAGCATTTTGTGTCCGTCTTAAATCTTTAACAGGGTTCTGTTCACGATGTCCCACACAGCAAAGCCCAGGGAAATAGTGCCAAGACTCAACACAGATAGTTGGACAAATATTAAATATCTATCCCACAAAATTTTCATTGGGACCTCAGCGCCCAATCACCAAACCTGTTCCGATATCCCGAAAATAAAAGCTCGCCCGAGTTCCAGTTTTCTCGTACCACTCATCAGTTCCACCGATTCTCTTGCCGAGTGAAAAAAAAAACCATTTAACCAGTCCTACCCTTTCTATTTTAAGTGATGAAAAGAAACTCAAAGTGCAGAACACCAGAAGAATTGAAACACGTCAGGTGGTCAATGAGACCAAATGTTTAGATATACAACATGGAAACAGACCCTTCAGCTCACTGAGCCCATGCTGACCATCGATCACCCGTTCACACTAGTTCTTTGTTATCCCACTTTCACATCCACACCCTACACACAAGGGACTATTTTACAGAGGCCAATTGACCTACAAAACCCTTATATGTTTGGGATGTGGGTAGAAACCAGAGCACCCGGAGGAAACCCATCCAGTCACAGGGAGAAGGCGCACAAACTCCACACAAACAGCACCCTAGGTCAGGATCGAACCCAGGTCTCTGGTGCAAGATGATAAAGTGGGACACTGATTTAGCAATTCTTGACAACATGAATTCAAGTCGGATGTAATACAATTGATTTTTGTTTCAACAGGGGACAGAAAGGTCATGGGAGATTATGCCTGGTTTTGGGGATATTACAGGATACAGGGAGTTTGGACAGGCTTGGATTGTGTTCCCAAGAATGCCGGAGGTTGAGGGGAGATCTGATAGAACTATATAAAATTATGAGAGGCATAGAGAGGGTTGACAGTCAGAACCATTGGCCTAGGATGGATAAAATCAAATACTGGAGGGCATAGTTTAGTTTAGATTAGAAACAGGCCCTTCGGCCCAACATGTCCGCACCGACCAGCGATCCCATACACTTGCACTATCCTACACACGCTAGGGACAATTTATAATTTTTGCCAAAGCCAATTTACCTACAAAACCTGTACGTCTTTGGAGTGTGGGAGGAAACCGGAGCACCCGGAGAAAACCCATACATTCACAGAGAGAACGTACAAACTCCATACAGACAGCACCCGAGGTCAGGGTGGAACCCGGGGCTCCGGCGCTGTAAGGCAGCAACTCTACCACTGCGCCACCCCAGCTTAGCGTTAAGGTGAGAGTCTCGCAAAGTTTAAAGGAGATGTGCGTGGCAAGTATTTTCACACAGAAGTGCTTGGAACGTGCTGCAGGGGGGGTGGTGGTGGCAGATACGATTGTAGCGTTTATGAGACTTTTGGACAGGCACATGGCTGTGCAGAGAATGGAGAGATACGAACTATGAGCAGGAAGGTGTGCGTTAGTCTCAGCATCATACTGGGCTTGGACTTTGTGGGCCGAAGGGCCTGTTCTCCGTGCCGAACTGTTCTATGGTCTATGGCTCATATCCCATTGTGCTGCGGCAGATGGTTTTGTTTCATAATGGGGAGTTTACTTAACATTCAGAGTTTCTTTGAACTCCCTATTTTATTACCGGTACCCTTTTTAATCTATTTTTTCCTTTTGAAATTCAATGACTGTGATTATCAGAATTTTGAGACGTCGGTTATAATTGAGGATGGTCAGATGGGAGTCCTTCTATGAAATTAGCTGTCGTGGATTAAAAGTCCCCAAACACCCACTAACTATATCATTCACTTCTCAAGTATATGGTAGTTTCAAACCAGTATAATTTGTCCGTTTTGATTAAGTTGCTGAACTAGAATCTAGAGAGGCCTTCATAACTATTGATCTGATGACTTGAATGGAAGGGCGGCACAGTGGCTCAGCGGTAAAGCTGCTGCCTCACAGCGCCATGGTTCAATCCAACGGATGAAGTTTGCACATTCTCCCCGTGACCTGCGTGGGTTTTCTCCGGGTGCTCCGGTTCCCTCCTGCATTCCAAAGACGTGCAGGTTTGCAGGTGAATTGGCCTGGTATAAGAGAGAGAGAGAGAGAGTGTGAGTGTGAGTGTGAGTGTGAGTGTGTGTGTGTGAGTGTGAGTGTGAGTGTGTGTGTGTGTGTGTGTGTGTGTGTGTGTGTGTGTGTGTGTGTGTGTGTGTGTGTGTGTGTGTTAATGTGCAGGGTGATTGCAGGCCGATGCAGACTTGGTGGGCCAAGGGCCTTTTTCCGCGCACTATCTCGAAACTATATTAAAAAATATCACAGGAATTTAAATCGAAGAGTTAATTAAAAATGTGATATCAGCGATTGTTATCAAGAAACCACTGCATTATGATAAAGCCACAGCCAGCTATCTAACGTTCTTCAAGGAAAGAAACCTATATCCAGCCCTTGCCTTTTATGTGACCCCAAAACCATCTCCTCATTGCCATTGTCATAGACAGATGTAGTATGGAAACCAGCCCATCACCACACTAACCATCAAACACCCATTTTTATGCTCTTCCCACCACAACCCATTTCTCAAGTCTGAAGAAGGGTCTCGACCCGAAACGTCACCCATTCCTTCTCTCCAGAGATGCTGCCTGTCCCGCTGAGTTACTCCAGCGTTTTGTGTCCATTTTCCATTTCATTCTCCCCCACATTGCCATCATTCTTCTCCCCCCCTGCCCTGGATTCAACCACTCAATCACCCCAAGGGCAACTTGGAGCAACCAGTAACTTACCGATGCAGATATACACAAAATGCTGGAGCAACTCAGCGGGTCAGGCAGCATTTCTGGAGAACATGGATGGGTGATGTTTCAGGTTGGGACCCTTCCTCAGAATCCAATAGAAACGTATAAAATTCTTAAGGGATTGGACAGGCTAGATGCAGGAAAAATGTTCCCGATGTTGGGGGAGTCCAGAACTAGCGGTCACAGTTAAGAATAAGGGGTAGGCCATTTAGGATTGAGTTGAGTAAAAATCCTTTCCAGCCAGAGAGTTGTGAATCTGTGGAATTCTCTGCCACAGAAGGCAGTGGAGGCCAATTCACTGGATGTTTTCAAGAGAGAATTAGATATGCCTCTTTGAGCTAATGGGATTAAGGGGCATGGGGAGAAAGCAAGAACAGGGTACTGATTCTGGATGATCAGGCATGATCATATTGAATGGCTGTGCTGGTTCGATGGGCCGAATAGCCTACTCCTGTCCCCTATTTTCTATGTTTCGATGTTTCTACGTTCAGACTCTCAGTCCGAACCTGGGCCTGGAATCCAGGTGAGTTGGAGGCACCGGTCGTCTGGTGGCTGGGAGAGAGGCAAGGATCGGCGGAGTCACCGGTCGCGAGGGCCAATGGTGGCGACCAGCTTCGGCAGCCCGGCCTGGCAAAGAAGGTCATTAGATCCGTCCAGTATAAGCAAAATCCTTCCGAAACATCTCCAGTAACTCCAGCATTTTGTGTCTATCTTTTGTGGTGTTGAAACTTGGTCCAGTCTTCAATGCACAGCAAATACCTCATACCAAATACAAAGAAAATTGCATGCTTATTAAAGGGAGCAGCATCTGGATCCGATTTCGAGGGAGACATGCGTTTCTGTAGGAAGGGGTGTGGGGTCAAAATGTTTCTTCGGCTTAAACCGGTGGTGCTCACACCCATCCAAGTAACTAAAGATGATCTCAGATCTTTCAATTATAGCATAACTACAAGTTTACAAATAACCGCAACTTTGAAGAATTCGGTAAACAAAATTATAAAGAGCATAGATAGGCTAGATTGTGAGAATCGTTTGCCATAGCAGGGCTGTATAAAACCAGAGGAAATATTAATTGGTTGAAAGATACAGCAGGGAAACAGGCCCTTCAGCCCCGCGGGTCCATCGATCACCCGTATCACTCTGCATAAAAACATTGTCCTTCTCTTTCCTACTATATTTTATCCCTCTCAACGTAAATCTGTGCACTTCACATCTTGATTCCCCAACTCTGGTGAAAGACTCTGTGCATTCACCGTCTCTACTCCCCTCGTGATTTCCTACACCTCTATAAGATCACCCCACAGTCTCCTACGGTCCGAGGACTAAAAACCTAACGTGGCCAACCTTTCCCTGGAACGCAGTCCAGGCAATATCCTCGTCTGTCCTCATAAATGAAATGTTCCACCCAGCCAATACCCTGGTGAACTTCCTCTGCACCTACTCCACTTCAGTCTGAAGAAGGGTCTCGACCCGAAACGTCACCCATTCCTTCTCTCCAGAGATGCTGCCTGTCCAGCATTCTTCGGTTTAAACCAGCATCTGCAGTTCCTTCCTGCACAATATTCCATGTTGTTCATCCAAGTCCAACAGGTCTGAGCAAAGTTAAGTTATTCTGCAGCAAAGGAGGCACATACCTGAAGGTTTGTGGTACTGTGCGAGAACTGTATGTGAGTGGGACGGAGAATACAGAGAAACAGTGTTTTCCAATAAACATTTTAGCCTTCACTCAGCCTTCAAATTATTTAGGAGCGGCTTTTTTTTTTCCACAGAGAAATGAGCGTGGAGAGGTGAATTCAGAGGCTGCAGCTCAACAACGAGCAGTGACAAATATCCACTAAATGTCATTTTATACTTTCACAAGGTTGGGGCAGCACGGTGGCGCAGCGGTAGAGTTGCTGCCTTACAGCGCCAGAGATCCGGGTTCGAACCTGACTATGGGTGCTGTCTTTACGGAATTCGTGCGTTCTCCCTGTGACCGCGTGGGTTTTCCCCGGGTGCTCCAGTTTCCTCTCACATTCCAAAGACGTACAGGTTTGTAGGTTAATTGGTTTCTGTAAAAAAAAAAACTTGTCCCGAGTGTCGGATAGTGTTCATGTACAGATGATCAATGGTTGCCGCAGACTCGGTGAGCCCAAGGTCCTGTTTCCACACTGTGTCTCTAAACTAAACTAAGTCTGGTCCTATCGTAATATACAGAGGGCGTATTTGTACAATGGCTGTTGAACTGCTGGTATGTGAAAACATCAAGGTAAGTCGGGCAGCACGGTGGCGCAGTGGTAGAGTTGCTGCCTTACAGCGAATGCAGCGCCGGAGACCCGGGTTCGATCCCGACGACGGGCGCTGTCTGTACGAGTTTGCACGTTCTCCCCGTGACCTGCGTGGGTTTTCTCCGAGAACTTCGGTTTCCTCTCACACTCCAAAGACGTACAGGTTTGTAGGTTAATTGGCTTGGTAAATGTAAAAATTGTCCCTAGTGTGTGTAGGGTAATGTTAATGTGTGGGGATCGCTGGTCGGCACGGACCCGGTGGGCCGAAAGGGCCTGTTTCTGCACTGTATCTCTAAACTCAACTAAACTAAACTAAACTAAACTAAGTAGCCAAAGAATAATTAATTGCAAAATATATTCTATTCGGCACCTTCAGTATAGGAGAAAGAATTTGATAGGTGTAGGAAGAACTGCAGCTGCTACTTTACACCAAAGATAGACACAAAATGCTGGAGTAACTCAGCGGGTCAGGCAGCATCTCTGGAGAAAAAATAATAGGTGACGTTTCGGGTCGGTACCCTTTTTCCGACTCTGAATCTGAAGACAGGTGTCAGGGGTTATGGGGAGAAGGCAGGAGAATGGGTTTAGGAGGGAGAGATAGATCAGCCATGATTGAATGGCGGAGTAGACTGATGGGACAAATGACCTAATTCTACTCCTATTCCTTATGAACATGACTTCTGAAGAATCTGAAGAAAGGTTCCGACCCGAAACGTCTCCTAAGGAAGTTGAAAGGACCTTGGATGTATTCACAAGCACTTACCCTGTTATCTACAAGCACACTCTCAGAGATACTCATCGGGATAAAAGTGCGTGTTTTCTTTGACAAAGGCACCATAGTGCGAGACCTATCATGCAGACTCTACACATCTACTTTAGGCCAACCCTGTAATGGGTACATACAGCTGAAGCTCTCTCGGGCTTCACCACTAATCCTTTGATGCTCTCTCGTACAAACAGAGCTTACTTCCCCTGTGAATCTCACCACAGTGACCTTCTTCTCATTGAAGGGGCCTCTACAACTCCTATTTATAGAGAAAGCCAATGGATGGAGCCATGATCTTGAATCAGTTCAGATCAGTTTAATTTTCCTGTCACGTGTACCGAGGTACAGTGAAAAGTTTATGTTGCGTGCTAACCATTCAGCGGAAAGACAATAAACCCACCACATTGAATGCATTCAAGAGAGAGCTAGATAGAGCTCTTAAGGATAGCGGAGTCAAGGGGTATGGGGAGAAGGCAGGAACGGGGTACTGATTGAGAATGATCAGCCATGATCACATTGAATGGCGGTGCTGGCTCGAAGGGCTGAATGGCCTCCTCCTGCACCTATTGTCTATTCATGCTTAAATCTCTTGAGCGTTGATATAGAATGCAGTTCTGGAGGAATTTCTTCAGCCAGAGGGTGGTGACTCTGTGGACTTCATTGCCACAGACTGCTGTGGAAGCCAAAACCTTGGGTATTTTTAAACGCAAGATTGATAGGTTTTTGATTATTAAGGGCATCAAAGGTTATGGGGAGAAGGCAGGAGAATGGGGTGGAGAGGGAAAAATAGATCAGCCATTATCGAATGGTGGAGCAATCTCAATGTGTCGAACAGCCTAGTTCTATTCCTATAGCTAATGGTCTTATTGACTGGAGATCTGCGACCAGTGTGTAGGAAGGAACTGCAGATGCTGGCTCACAATATAGTGAGACACAAAATGCTGGAGTAACTCAGCGGGACAGGCAGCATCTCTGGAGGTGTTCCACAGGGATCAGTACAGAGACCTTTGTAATATATGTCATTGATTTGGACGAAAATGTAGGTGGTCTGATTAGTAGACGACATGGAAATTGGTGCAGTAGTGGACAGCGAGGAAGGTTGTCGAAGAATACAGCAGGATATAGGTCAGTTAGAAATCGGGCAGAGAAATGGCAGATGGAGTTTAATCTGGACAAATGTGAGGAGATGCATTTTCAAAGGTCAAGAGTATACTGTAAATACTGTATACTGTTAGATAGGGCTAACGGAATCAAGGGGCATGATCTCGAAGGGCCAAATGGCCTATTCCTGCACCTATTTTCTATGTTTCTATGTAAATGGCACAATCCTTAGGAACATTAATGGGCAAAGGGAACTTGGGGTCCATGAAAGTGGCAACTCAAGGAGATAGTGTCGTAAAGAAGGCGTATGGCACGCTAACCTTCATTAGTCAAGAGATTGTATAAAACGAGAGGTTAGGCAACTTGGATTGTTCATGTTGGAGAATCGAAGGCGAGGGCGGAAATTTTATATACTAGAGAGTACAGCTTTAAGGTGAGACAAGGACAATTTACTTGCAAGGCAAGTACTGTACATACATTTTCGAGAGACATAGATAGGGTAGATCGAGTCTTTTTCTAAGAGAGGTAATGTCAAATACAAGAGAGCATATATTTAAGATGAGAGGGGGGAAATGAAAGGAGATTTGCAGGGCAGGTTTTTATTACACAGAGGATGGCGGGTGCCTGGAATGTGTTGCTAGGGGTGGTGGTAGAAGCAGAAACTATAGCAATGTTGAAGTGGCATTTTGATAACACATGAACAGGCAAAGAATGTGTTGGCAGACCATGTGCAGGCAGATATGATTAGTTTATCTTGGCATCATAGACAACATGGGCTGATGGGCCTGTTCTTGTGCTGCACTGTTCCATGTTCCATGTTCTAAGTGAGAGGAGAAGGCTTTTGATCACAATCTGCCGTTCATTAAGATCATGGCTGCGTTTTTTTACCTCGCCGCCATTTTGCAACATTATGCCCATAACTCTGAATTCCCTTAATACCCTGAAACGTTAATCCATACATCATGTATCTGTACACTGTAGAGGGCTCGATTGTAATCATGTATTGTCTTTCCGCTGACTGGTTAGCGCGCAACAAAAGCTTTTCACTCTACCTTGGTACACATGGCAAGAAACTAAAGTAAACTAAACTATCATGCTCAGTTTTGAGTGAACATAATGACTGAGCATCCATGGCCCTCCAGGGTTAAAAATGCCAAAGATTTGCCACCCTTCAAGAGAAGAAATCTCTCCTTAACTCAATCAGCCTGCCCCTTATTTTCAAAACAATGGCCTCCTTGGCTTAATAATTTACGCTGAGAGTTGCAAGGGCATGATGACAAAACCTGGCCATTCTGCCCCTCAAACCTGTTCTGCGATTAGATCGTACAACAGCTCCACACACCAGCCAACAATGCTCCCAGCTAACAATGATCTATTCTACATTTTCCTTGATCTGCATCCCCTTTGTCTCGTTTTCACACCTTCATCTCTGTTTCATTGTCATAGGTGCCAGCAACCTAACAATGAAATTTCCTTTCCTTATCGTTTCCTTATCCATAAGGAAACTCAGCTCATTATCTCTGAATCTCCCTCTCCCTTGATTCAGTCTGAAGAAGGGTCTCTACCCCAAATGTCACCCATTCCTTCTCTCCAGAAATGCTGCCTGTCCTGCTGAGTTACTCCAGCATTTTGTATCTATCTTCAGTTTAAATCCAGCATCTGCAGTTCCTACCTACAGCTCATTCTCTGCTAAATTCAGTCAAAACCACCTTTTGAAATATATTGGATAATTAGATATTATAAATGGTGTAGTTTAAGAGGTTTTTCAACAAATATTTGTTATGCTACACAAGGTCATTTAACCAAATAGACCAAACATGATGGAATAACTCAGTAGGTCAGGGAGCATCTCTGGAGAACATGGATAGATGACGTTTCAGATCGAGAGCATTCTTCAGACCCAGGTCTAGACCCAAAACGTCACCTTTAGTGATACAGTATGGAGACAGGCCCTTCGACCCACCGAGTCCATGCCGACCAGCGATCACCCCATCACTAATGTTATCCTATACACTAGGGACAATTTACAATTTTTACCGAAGCCAATTAACCTACAAACCTGTATATCTTTGGAATGTGGGAGGAAACCAGAGCACGCGGAGAAAACCCACGCGATCACAGGGAGAACGTACAAACTCCATACAGACAACACCCGCAGTCAGAATCGAACCCGGGTCACTGACTCTCTAAGGCAGCAACTCTACTACTGCGCTACTGTGCCACACCCCATGTTCCATCCAACCTCACCATGTTCTCCAGAGATGTTGTCAGACCTGCCGAGCTACACCAGCACTTTGTGACCATGATCCACATTGGACTTTGTTTTGTTCGCATTACCTACTTTGGGTTTTGCACTATTATGGTTTGGTTTTCTCATATTGGCGATTATTAATTTATTGTTTTATTGATCATTGCATATTTATTTGTGGTGTTGTTATCTTAATGGGCCAATAAGGCTGCAGTAACTAGACTCATAGAGTCATACAATATGGAAACAGGTTCTTCTGCCCAACTTCCAAGGCCAACCAACATGCCCCATCTATACTAGTCCCACCAGCCCCGCGCTTGCCCATATCCCAAGCCTATCCTATCCATGTACCTGTCCAACATGGGAGAACCAAGGATTAGGTCTGATCCCCAGACGCTGACTGACCCGTTGAGTTCCTCCAGCACTTTGTATTTCTCTCGAGATTCCAGCACCTGCAGTCTCTTGTGTCTCCTGGACAAATGTTAAGTTGGTAGACACAAGGAACTGCAGATTTGGTT